>NC_139944.1:9104881-9244881 GCF_963454915.1 Gymnoscopelus microlampas
GCCCTCTGGAACTCTCTCCCCATGGAGATTCGCCAGATGCCAACACTGGACTCTTTCAAGTCCGCGCTGAAGATACTGTTCACTCAGGCTTTTGGCAAATTGTTTGTTTTTTGTTTTTTTTTGAAAGGCGCTACATACATTCAAGTTGTTATTATTTTATTGACCTGTGGTCTCTTATTTGGGGCTTGTTTTCATAGACCTGGTTGCTTGTTTCCCTCGCAAAATCTGGCAACGCTGGAAGGCAGATGATGGCTCGGACGATAGGATGATGATGATGATGATGATGATGATGATGATGATGATGATGATGGCTAGAACCTCCAGAAAAGCCTGGCTTTTCCTGCTGTGGGAATGATGGCCGAGACCTGTACGTGTTGCTTACGATCATAAGCAGTGATGGTGGAAAAAGTAATGAAGTACATAGCCTACTCAACTTAAGTACTTTTCTCTTTACTTTCTTTTTATTATTATTATTATTTTTTTACTTTTGGCTACTTGAGTATTGACACTCTTCAATACTTTTACTCCTACTCCACTACATCTCAGAGGCAAATATTGCAGCCTACTTTTTTACTCCACTACAATTATTTGATTGATTATAATACAAAATTACAAAACATGGAATGAACCATACTTAAGCCCTACATTTTGTACATAGGCAATTAAAATATAGCACTGTGAATTTGTAGATCTGCTATTTTTTGAAAAAGTACATCCATCCATCCATGCAGTCGATGGATTACGGGGAAAAGTATGGATTCACGTGAATCCATACTTCCACTCCATTCAACACACTGACCACCATGTCGTGCAGAGAGGTTTAAGGCGTCACAGCCACATCAGATCAGAGCGCACGCACACAGAGCGCACCAGCAGCAGTGAGTGGCTGCATATGGTTCTTCATGCTGGTGATCTGAAGAACTTCTGACAAGGCATGGCTGGAGGTGGAGTTGTCTTGCGAGCAGCTTTATTAACTCCATACCGTCGCAAGGAAACAGACATGTTATCGGGTTACCAATAGGCTCTTATCGATCGGGACAGCTGAAGACTCTGGTATTAATTCATGTGTTCGGTCTAGTAGTATTAGGGCTAGGCGGCTAGCCTATTACATTGTGTGGACGACAAACAACGCACCAGGGATTTGGCCGTTGTGTGAACAACACTTCAGTACCAAGGACAGATCCCTCATCCCGGGTGCCTCAGCCCTTTGCGTGACATTCTGTTTTTAAAGTGCATGTCCTCACATGAAACCATATGATCGTGCACCGGTCTGGATTCACACGCCGTGGGAGAGAGAGGCGCGCACAGCTCCATGCATGGACACCCACCCGCACATGACGCAAAAGGCACTTCGATAAGGTGAGACGTTTATTTAACCGTTTGAGTTGGATTTTCGTCCCAACGTTTTATTTTCTTGCATTTTTTCCAGACGGATCCGATGGATGATCTAGTAGCACAGTGTTTCCCAAACACTGGGTCGGGACCCATTTGTGGTTCGCGGACAATTATTTATGGGTTGCGTGTAAATATCCAGTTAAAATAATAATAATAATTTCCTATCTTTTTAAACATTATTTCAAATGATTAATACAAATTAAATAGTTAAATCAAAATGTTCCAAATATAAGAACATTTTCAAAATAACTTCATATTATGACAAAAAATAAAGAAACCTAAGGTGTAGTCTATAGTGAAAATCTACAAGCTCGCCACACATTGTGAGCTTGTAGATCTGCTATTTTCACTATAGTTCGGGTCCCGGGGAGACATCTAATTCCCCTTTTGGGTCTCGAGCTAAAAAGTTTGGGAACCACAGCAGTCACTTATGTAGCAAACTGGTGCGCGCTGAGCCTGCGCGCCTTGTTGAGCTGTTTATTACCAACACTGTAAACACGGCTGGTTGTCAGTTCTTTCCATCACATCGTGAGGAGATGATGATCCGGTTTGAAATGTCTCTCTTTGAAACAGCAGTGTATAGTGTTCATACATTAGCTTTGTGTTTTTAGGACAGTGGCTCCCAAACGTTTTAGCTCGAGACCCAAAAGAGACATTTTGACGTCTCCCTGTGACCCAAAGTAACTAGTGAAAATAGCCAATCTACAAGCTCACAACGAGTTGCAACACATTGTGAGCTTGTAGATCGGCTATTTTCACTACTTCTAAAATATATTTTTTTTACTTCATGGAATTTCTTCGATTTTTGGCATTTCTTTATGAAATTATTTTTGAAAAATGTCTGAATTTCTTTTTGATTCTTGAACTGTTTAGATGGGGGGGGGGGTCATAATTGTAAAAAAAAAAAAAAATAGAATGTAGGAAATGAAAACAATAAAGAGGATATTTTACTCGCGACCTATAACAATGAGCCCGGACCCAAAAATGGGTCCCGACCCACTGTTTGGGAACCAGTGTTTTTAGGACATTCAAATATCATGGCATGAACTGCCCCTGGGGCGTCACGTTCTATCTGTGCCATGTAAGAGCGATGATGTTGAGACTGTCCTCATGAATGAAACCACTATGATTATCTCATTCCAAAGTGTAAACATGCTTCTTTTTCTCCCCCTTTTTTTATTGTCAGATGAATGTAATATCTATATTTAGCATAAAATGACTTATTAGAATATTATATTGTTCTACTACACCATAGAACAATATAACATCGAATGAGAACATTCAGAGATTCCATGATTATAACAACTCTATCTCTATAGACCAATCCACTCTCATGTGAGTTGTCCTTCTTTCTGTAAAGCAAATACCTTTAGTCTATAACTCAATTTTAAACATGTAATAACTTTAAAGATGTCTTACTGCCTTTTCCGATGCTATGTCAGGTCATTGAAATGATACTGTACGGGAAATATTTACATCTATATCAAATACATAATATTTAGTTATGTTCGTTGTTGTTCGTTTCAGCTTTTCAACATATTAAGTAGCCTACTACAGGATACCTTTACTTTGAATAGAAAAGTGTTACAGCTTATGTTCTTGTAAGAAACATTTAAACTTTTGTAGACATAGTATATATACCATTGTTTTCAGTTCTTGCATTATATGAGAAATAGAAATAACAAACATAATTGCTTGCCCCACATTGCCCAGTAGCTTTTAGCTAAATAAGTTTCCTGACATAATTAAAGAGTTTGTTGGGCTGCTTGCTGGCACTGTCTGTAAAGGCTGGCACATTTTCTAGCAGACTGGAGCTCAAACTCCAGCCTGTCAAAGTGTGCGGTCCCTCTGCTCACACACACGCACGCACGCACACACACACACACACACACACACACACACACACACACACACACACACACACACACACACACACACACACACACACACACACACACACACACACACACACACACACACACACACACACACACACACACATTGATTGAGTCCATCATCAGCATTGGCTGCTGGACAATACTAGAATGGGTCCTAATTCCTTTAGCTAACAACTCCAGGTGCAGTAATAAATGATACAGAGATTAAATCCTGATGGAGATTTAAAAAAAAGAGGAGCCACATTTGATCAAGACTTTCTTTGGAAAAATCAGTGCTGCTACCTGGTGGCACACCTGGAGAATTCACACATGCTCTCACAGACTGACTGAATCCATCAGCATCGGCTGATGGACAATACTACTGTGGTCCTAATTCCTTTAGAAAACAACTCCAGGTGCAGTAATACATTAGATCAGTGGTTCTCAACCTTTTGAATCTCAAGGACCCTCCAGCTTGATATGCATTTGGCCACACGGACCCCCCATTTCATACAATTCTTTATATTAAGAGACCCCAATAATATACAGTGTAAACTCTTCAGTGTTAACCCACAGCATCTGTATTGTGGGGAAAGATTGCGTCGCGTTGTGAGCTTGTCGATCGGCTATTTTCGGCGAAAGCTTTCCCCACAATAACAGAAAACAGAAAAGGCACTATAACCCTGAGGTACTCCGCTTAAACATATGGGGTCTAAGTGGTTAATGTAACTCTGAGAGTTACATTAACACCAGCGGGCCATTTGGACCCCTGGTGGTCCCCAGACCCAGCGTTGAGAACCACTGCCGATAATATATGGTCTATGTGTCACATGCATACCAATAGAGGCGCGTGCATTGTAATGACAAATGGCAATTAGTGAGTTGACATCTGCATTCTAGCTCATAATGCCCTGGAGACCTTTTAATTTAAAGGACCTCCCCCCCAATTAACAACAGGCCACGGGTGATGGATCCCCTTTTGATAGGATTTCTGGGACCCCCCCCCCCCCAGTCTAAGAACATTTTTATTGTGACACGATGATAATATGGTCTGCATGTCATTTAGTCCAGAAGACCTTTGCTATCTAATGTGTGCTGTCGGGCAGAAACCTATTCAACTTTGTATGTTTTATTTTCATAAATGAATGGCCTACTTCATCATACAAGTGTCGCTCAAAAGTAGTGAAAATAGAAGATCTACAAGCTCACACCACATTTCAATGCGACACGTTGTGAGCTTGTAGATATTTTCACTGTTTTCACCCGACAGCAACACTAGGTTTGGTTCCCAAACTGGGGGTCGGGGCGCCCAGAGGGGTCCCCAAATTATTGTGGGGGGTCCCCAGATGATTAGCTATACTGTGCAACATAATTTTCTCACTCAACATAGTAAACAAACCAACATACAGTATAAGTGTATGCAGGGTATCTGCACATTTCTAAAGTTACAATTTAAGGACCTATTTAATATCAAATTGGCATTGACATTTGGAAAATAGCCGATCTACAAGCTCACAACGCCTCGCATTGCGAGCCGTCATGAGCTTGTAGTTTGGCTATTTTCACAATATTTATCTGTGGAATCCAGTCAAACTAAATGTCATGCTCCTACAATTCCAAGTGCTTGTCAGGGTGGGGGGGGGTCATCAGTTAACATATGACTATTTTGGGGCGTCACGGCCTGAAAAGTTTGGGAACCCTTGCTGCAGGTATTGGGAAACACTGAACTAGAATAATGAAAAAGACTGAAATCTCATACGGTTCACTACAAATTGTGATATGGGCACCAATTGGAAATTGGAATTGGCAAAGAACGGCACTTCGAGAATCAATTCACAACTGAATTGCCACAACAATAACTGATACAAGGAATTTGTTGAACATGAGATACACCGGTAAGCAATGAAATAAAATAGGCAATCTATATTAGGTTCAAGTTGTGCATGCCAGGCATGTCTGTCTGTGGCGGGCATTCACATTATGCTCATATGGACATTCGCATATCGGCATGATATACCTACTGTATGTGTAGACTTGGCAAAGCCCTTACTTCAGGGCTATTTGGTCTTGTTAGGCAATGGTTAACGTCAGCACAAATCACTGTTGTTAGGCAGTGGTTTCTGTTGTGTGTGACGTCAGATCAGAACTCGATCAGTGAGAGAGAGAGGCAGAGAGGGAGAGAGAGAGAGAGAGAGAGAGATAAAGATAGAGGGAGAGAGATTGAGAGAGAGTGGGAGATAGGAGTGGGTGAGGGGGAGAGTAGGAGCGGAAGTGAGAGAGGGGGAGAAGGGGAGATATAGAGGGAGAGAGGGCAATAGGGAGAGAATGAGAGAAAGAGAGGGAGTGAGAGAGGAAAGGTGGGAGAAAGATGGAGTGGGAGGAAGAGAGAGAGAGGGAGAGAGAGAGAGAGAGAGAGAGAGAGAGAGAGAGAGAGAGAGAAAGAACGAGAGAGAGAGAGAGAGCGAGAGAGAGAGAGGGGGGAGAGGGGGATAGGGAGAGGGGGAGAATGAGAGAGAGAGATGGAGGGAGAGAGGAAAGGGAGATCTTGATCAGCGATAGAGAGAGAGAGAGAGAGAGAGAGAGAGACCAACAATAACCTGACCAATGCTGGGTACCAGCGCACGCACTGGCCCAGTGGCACCCAGACACACCCAGTAGCACAGACATAAATCGGTGCCCCTGTTCGCGGCCCACCCATCTGACCACCTGTGACCAGATGGGTGGAGCATGTTTATTTTTTATAATCAATCAATTGATTGTGTTCCGGCATAGATCAATGGAAATGTTGTTGTAGATCTGCTATTCTGGCTATGTTTGAATATTTCGAATATTTCGAAAGAGTTCTGAATGTTTTATTTGTTTTTTTTTGGAACAGTTCTAAATTTCAATACAGCAATGCATTGATATTAAAAAGAAAATGTACTTTGTAATGTCTACCTTTGAATAGGCATACTTGAATTGGCGAAATGCCATAACTCGTCACACTACAGTGTCACACACAAAGTAGCAAAAAAATGCCGATCTGCAAGCTCAAAACGCGACGCGTCACATTTTGAGCATGTAGATCGCCTATTTTTTTGGGCCAATTTTGAATTAGAATCCTGTAAATTAACAGTCTTGGACATATGAGGTTTCCACCCGACAGCATAAAAATGTAAAACTGCGTCGGAAACATTACTGAACACCTCTAACTATTCATTTGGTCACGACTCAATCATACAGGTGGACAATTTTATTTGCGGTCAGAATCGTCAGATCGGCCTCGTTTCGAAAAAGAATTATGTCGCTAATCGTCGTCTAATATTGCTGTTGTGCTGATGCTTGTTCATTAGTAGTGTTATTATTCCTACCGCTACTCCTAGCTGTATCTATTTTCCTGTATCTGTCCTGTGTTTCATAACGGCTGTCAACTGAATTTCCCCCTCGGGATCAATAAATGTAAATACGTCAATCTATCTAGCTTAGTGGGTTGGGAGGCCATCTGGTAATCAGAAGGTCATCCGTCTCCCGGTCTGTCCAGCATATGTGTCAAAGTGTCTCTGAGCAAGACTAAAACTAGATTAACTAGTGGTTAATTGCACCCCCCCTTCCATCAAGTGGCTCTGATCAGCCATCAGCCGGGTGAAGCTGACACTGAATTTCCCACAGGATTAATCAAGGTCTACCTTCTTCTTCTACTTCTTTGTCTTCTTTGTCTTCTTCGCTTGTTTGTTCTTTAGAATGTTGGCCAATATACATAGACAACAAAAAGCGAACATAACCGATCTACAACTCACAACACGTTGCGTGTTTAAGAGATAGTGATTTCCTATAGAGGAAATATTGGAGCAGAGGAACTTAAAGGTGGTCACCTGTTTTTTTTTTAATGATTGGCCATCTATTTCCAGAGATTGGAGATCAGGTTGACCCTGCCTTCATAAATATTCAATCAGCAATTCTTTGTTTGTGTCAACGATCAGCCCCAGGTGGTTCTGTTTACACCACTGGGCTAATTAAGAGACCTCACATCTGCATGCAGACTTGTCTCCATCTGAGATTAATTCTACCACTACTCAATAAACTACAGTACTGACCACATCACACCAATCCTCCATGAATCGTCCATGTCATATCAAGGACCCATAATCGATAAACTGCAGATCTCCATTTGAAAGGATGTTGTGCCAGGGACCCCCATAAGAGAAGATGTTTGTTAGTTTAGATTTAGTACAGAATTTTACAGCTGTCCATCTATTCTGTAGGTGGAGAGAGTGAAACCTATGATCTGAGTAGTCATCCTTGTAGCTACATTCTCTCATTGACTAAGTTTTAGCTTCAACCCTATTTTGGGCATGTAATTGTAGGCAAACTTTTTGTTCAAAAAAGTGAAACTTTTGACTTTGTGCTGCTCCTCATTTTCCTTGGGACCCCCTCGGGTCCCCTAAGGGTCCTTGAACCCCTCTTTGAGAACCACTGCTCCCTGACTTTCAATGACTCCCAGTCAAACTCCTCATCACCTACAAGAATCTCAACAACATAGCAGCCCGGTACCTCTGTGACTTCTTCCACCATCATGTCCCCTCCCACTCCCTCGGGTCTGGGGATGCCAACCTCGTAGAAACCCCCAGGACCAAGCGCCCAACATGGGGTGACAGTGGGAACTCACTCCCAACCCCACACTCTCTTCTTTCAAAACCACCATCAAAACAAACCTCTTCATGCACTTTCCCACTTAATCCTGTTTTTTGTTGTTTTGTCATTCTATTTTGTAGCCCGTATTTCCTTTTCTTCTTCTTCTTCTTATTTTTTGCTTTAACATGAGCTCTAGTGTTTAAGTGGTTAATACATCATTGGCTATTTATTTAGTTTTTGTAAAGCGCCTTTGAGTATCTAGAAAAGCGCTATATATGATTATATTTATGTTATTATTATTACTAGTCAAACAACAAACAGTACAAAGTAGTAACAGACTTTGGGTTATGTGCTGTCCTGTACAGCAATTGTCCCAAACCTTTTTGGCCCCCTTCCTCCCATAGCCTGGGGGGCTGTAACCGTGGCGACGGCTGTAAGCATGCCGAAGATCGCCCCCATAGACCGGAATTCTTTTACATAAAAATGCTAATAAACAGCTTACATTGTGGGAAAGTGAAAAACGGGCATCACTGTTCCGTGCACATGCTACTGGTCAATACCTGTGTGCAAATTCAGATCAATTGCTCCAACCACCGAGGAGAACCGGGCAGAAGGCAGATTTCGATGACAGAGGTTTGTGGAATTATAGGAGGATTATTAATAGTAGTAGTATTATTATTATTATTATGGTGGTGTCATCTGGAAAATGTAACTAGTTCAATGGACTCAGAGAGTGTGAGACACAGTCATTATATAGAGGGAGAACAGCAGAGGTGAAAGCACGCACCCTTGTGGAACACCTGTGTTCAGGATGCGTGCGGTTTATTTTAACCCCTTGTTTCCTGTTCGGGAGGAAGTCATGGCACAGAAATGTGTTGTTGATGCCCAAGTCCCCTAGTTTATTCCTGGGACAATGCTGCTAAATGCCAAAGTATGAATGGCAGGGCAATCAAGAGCTTGGCACCCTCCTTACCTTCAGGACATGATCCAGCCCCCTGCACCCCTTCCCTTCCCGCCAGCACAGGATGTGTGTCCTTCACTTCCCTGCGACATCCTGGCCAACACGCAAAGTGTCCTACTGTACCTCCTAGCATTCACAATAATGACACTGATCACCAGTGTTGGAAGAAGTGCTCACATGTTTGTGTAAATGTATCAATACCACAATGTAGAAATACGCTGGTATTCAAAATTTAGTCAAAGTAAGAGTAAAAGTACAAAAGTATTGGCATCAAAGTATACTTAAAGCACCAAAATTAAAAGTAGTCATGCAGAAGGTCCCATTTCAAATGTTTTCAAATGTATAACACTAGATTTTCGGCCCGAACCTCTAGAGTTCGACGCCGCGGGTTGAAGGGCTCGCTTATTTTGGGGTTGTTTTCGTTAACCTGGTTGCTTGTTTCTCTCGCTATACCTGGCAACTGTATGAAAACGACAACGGCTCCGTGATTGGCCAACGGCCAGACAGCCCGTGTTGCCATGTCCGCTTATTGTAAGCGCTTGACCCGTGCTTTATTCGGGGCTTGTTTTGGGGTTGAAAAGGACCCGTATGAGAGTAGACGGTACACGACCGACCGCCGTGCATGCACGGGACTCTCTATTGTATATTAGGATGTGTGAAATCTTTAGAAAATTGCAGATCTACAAGCTCACAATTCACAAAGCGATGCGTTGTAAATATCGATTAACATTTCAATCCCAGTCACACCTCACATGGCTTTGGTTTACAGGCAGAAAAACTGGGTTTCATTTACAGTGTTGAGTGAAAAATGGATAGCCTCAATGAACACTGAGGATTTTACTTCTGTTCTAGTAGTAAACAGTTTTTATTTGAGACTAAAAGGAGATGTACAAGTAGCAATCATAGATAAAATCATAGATTGGATCAAAGACTGAATTGTGGGTACATCATTACAAATAAAAGCATAAAAGGGCAAACAAACAACAAACATGCAGTCAAGGTAATTATTTAAAAGTCTGATCATGTAGGGGATGGCACTTTTTTTGTACCGCTCTGTTGTGCAGAAGGCCAGGTCAAGGTCATTTAAGGAGCGGGTTTGGCGTTGGCTTATTTCGTCTCGCTCAGGTGGAAGCCAGCTCCTAAAGTGGTCAGACTGTCGGAGGGAGGTCGCAAACGCCCTGGTCAAGTCCTCGCGCCGCAAGCTGAGGGAGGGGAGTCCTAGGCGGCTACAGGCATTCCTGTAAGATGTAAAATCCCTGCCCAAGATAATCCGCACCGCCCTGCGTTGGACCCTCTCGATGACGGATTAAAAAAAAAAGTCAAATGCCACTCGCATCGCTTCCTTTGGCTTTTAGGCAGAAAACAAAATCTAATATATAACTTGAAACGTGTGTGTGTGTGTGTGTGTGTGTGTGCGTGTGCGTGTGCGTGTGCGTGTGCGTGTGAGAGAGAGAGAGAGAGAGAGAGAGAGAGAGAGAGAGAGAGAGAGAGAGAAAGAAAGAGAGACAGAGAGAGATGGCTTGTGGAGGGATGTGTTTGTGGAGTAGTTGTGCGAAAGGGCAGTGTTGTCTGTCCGTGGTGCGCTAAGTATTTACAATTGGAAATACTCTAGTAAAGTAAAAAATACCTTAAAATTGTGCTTATTGCTTAAGTCCAGTACTTGAATAAATGTATTTGGTTAGTTACCACCTCTACTGATCACGCCCCCAATCGTCTAAACTTACCTAAGAAAAACCACTCGGCCACTTGACTACTCGACCATAGCAGCATTAAAGGGGGTGAAAGTAATATTTGCTTGGTTAAGAGAAGTGTTAAATATAATCTGAGTGTGTGTTCAGTAACAGGGGGTCACCCTGTCTCTCCAGCTCTTTAGTAAACAAGAAAATACATTTTCAGGTGGGGATATCTTCTTCTTTTTCTTTCGGTTAATTCCCATCGGGGTCGCCACAGCGGATCATCTGTTTCCATCAAGTTCTGTTTTTCTGCATCTTCCTCTGTGACTCCTGCCACTTGCGCACAACCCCAAAGGTTGGGATATCAGTGTCATCCAATGGAGAGAACTCATACAGGATACAGGATAAACAAGTGAAATTTGTAAGTGATGGCTCAAAGAAATGAGCAGACAACATTGCAATTGGAACAATACCAAATAGACTCTGTGCGCAGCAGACATATTGGAAAGAAATTGGGCCTCTTCCGTACTTCCTGCACACGGGTCCATTTGGTTCCATTTGTACACTCTCAGAGTTATGGGGGTCCACTGGGCTTCACTAAATGGAACAGAGCCTTAATTAGTATCATTGGTAAAACCTGTGAAGGAAGTAGGGAAGAGACCCAATTTCCTTCCAATATGGCTGCTGTGCATTGAGCCTATTGAAACTGATAAATAGGTTCTCTCTCCTGATTGGAGGAAATGTGTGACCCGCCTGAAAATGTATTTTCTGTTTTATTAAAGAGCTGGAGAGAGAGAGGATTACTGAACAAAAGCTCTGCAGTAGCAATGATTACTGTCAGAATATACAGCTTTAACTTTTTAACAAAACACACACACGTTGTGTGTTAGGAAGTATGGATGTACTTACTCTATACATTTTACATCTAGATTCTATATATCATCTTGACTGTATGTTATTTTGTATGCTACTGTTCTTTATGTGTTCCATATTGAACGTATGTGTTCCATGTTGGGCTGTGAAACCTAATATCCCCCTGAGACTATAAAGTGGAATCTAATCTAGACTCTTCTCCCTCCTGGCCCCCAAGCTGTGGAATGACCCCTCGCAGCAATATCAACCATATGAACCACATGAACCCTATAGCGTCCCTGTTCTTGAGCTAACATTCGGCGAGCATACTGTAGACGACCTAAACTGTACAAGCTCACAACGTGTCGCGGCGCGTTTCGGCAAAGATATTCCGGCGTAAAGGGAAAAAAGGAGGGGGCCTAGTATGGACCGCTGGGGGACTTTGGTCAGAATTGTATAGGGTTTAAGTGGTTGAATAATAACAGTCACTATGGCATCTCTCTAAGGCATATCTTACCCCCCCCCCCTCCCCCCCGGCCACAGAACATTTATATATATATAATGATTGCGTGTCAGACCCAAACACAAAGGGGATAACTGTTCGTCGTCCAGAGAAAATAAAATATAACCGGAGCTTTCCGTTAGTTTTTTATACCATGTGAGGTAACTGCTTTTGCCCTGGTTTTGCCTAATAATCTAACTTTTCAAGATAAAACTGGAAACAGGAAACGGTGTACGGATATTTTTTGCATAGGATGAGTGGAAAGCGAGTGGGAAGAGAAAATTATGAAGTATGGTTCAGAGAACAGCGCAATCGCTTATTAAACAATTGAAAAGCTATCGACGTGTCTAACTCGTCAACGGCATGGATGGATTAAGTAGCAATTGACTCGTTTAAAACCTTTGCTTTTAAATCATTTTCCATATGAATTCCTTTGTGATACCTCACCAAATATGATGATCACAGGGAGCTGAGCAGGGAGTAAAGTATTTGTGAGTTATCTGACCAGTGTTGCCAGATTCTGTGAGAGAAACAAGCAACCAGGTCTAGGAAAACCAGCCCAAAAGAAACCACTATGGGTCACATGTGCACTTTAACATATACATCAGCTATTTGAAAATAGCAGATCTACAAGCTCACAACGCGTCGCGACGCGTTGTGAGCTTGTAGATCGGCTATTTTCCAATAAAATCTTGCGGGGAAATTATAATAAGCAGATCTGGCAACCCTGTTTCTGACTGAATTTTGATCATGCCCTTCAGCAGATGTAATTGAAGAGCAACAGCTGAGTCGCGTGTCTGAGGGGTTTAATCACGTCTTTCTATGTCGCTTGCTGTTGGTTGCATTACCCTTATAGATGGCAGGAATAAATCTAGTCAGCCATTTAAGAGTAAAACGGCTGACGTGTGAATACACGGTCAATAGATTCATTCAGAACTGGGTCAGTTGAGCGAACAGTTACTTAATCCATTAAAGGGGAATACCATGCATTTTCAACATTGAACTATGTCTTTAATGCACCTTAGAACTGTTGTATGGAAATAAGAAAAAAAGTCCCCATCCCCTCTATGTTGCCTAGAACGGGATAATTGATTGAGGTCATGTGATCAGTGACATACGCAAAGTGTACTTTTGGCAGAGGGGGCGGAGCCAAAAGCAAATCTTTGAATATGTATATTTTTTAAAGTGAACATTTGTAACTCAAATCTTTACTCCTGGGGATTCTACAAATGATCTTCTAAATCCTAACAGCAAAAAAAATGTAAAACGTATGTTGCTTATCGGTGGTTCTCAAACTTTTTCATGTCAAGGATTTGGCCACGGACCCCCATCTCAAAATATTTTGTTCCAGGGACCACCCCCAGAAGCAACGATGTGAGTTAAAAATATATCCAAAGATTTGCACACATTTTTTCAGATATGCTATTTTTTTCCCCAAAAAAATAGCAACTCATGGCGTGGCACTCGGTGCCGTGCCGTCAGCTTGTATATCTGCTATTTTTGAATATCCAAAGAATTCTTAAAGAGGTGGTGCCATGGTTTTGCACTTTTTCTGTTTTTCATGTGTCTATGAGGTTGATAGAATTTCATTAAGCCCCCTGGTGGTGTTTTATGTCTTCTCTGACTATTTTGAGTTTCTACCTGGAGGCTGAAACCTTGAGGGTCAAACGTGCCAATAGAAAAACAGCGCTTTAGTGACATAGTAAAAATATACCCTCCCCCTCATTATCATAACACAACAGGAGTGGGCATGAGGAGGAGGAAGGACTAGGACAGGTGGGGGGTGCTAAGGTGGTGGAGGAGGTGCTAAGGTGAGAACCAGGTATACTTAATGAACTGGAGGCGTGTCCATATAAATACATAATTTTAACACTTTCTGTACACTTTTTTGAAAGAAATCCTCCTAGTATAACCATAATACCTGATGATTATGTTTTAGGGGGGGGAAAATCACTGAAAATCACGGCACCCCGTCTTTAAAATGACACGGATGCGTTCCCGTTCTTAAAGGGTTAACAACTCCTGTTCGTAGTGGCACCCATCAACACTATACAAACGGTCTCTCGTCAAGCCTTTGAGAGACATTGATTCACCATACTCCAACCTCTCTGTTTCAGCATCATTTGATACATTTTCGACAACGCTGGAGCCATTTCGTCTCTCTCTCTAGCGCAAATGAACACGTTGGCTGCACGATGCCAATAATTATCACCGCTGAGAGCGAGCACCTCAGCGGTGAATCTCCTCACACATTAGATATATTTGGATAAGACAATGAGGACGAGTGTTTTCAAAGCCGTCTTTGTGTTGCTAATGTCGGAGAAATCCTGCTGGCGCTTCAAAGCGGAGCAAAAAGTGTGCCGCTGTCTCTTTTTGAACTTGCCTTTCAGAGGAAATATTGTGCAGCGACAGCTGGCTATAGCGCGCGACGCTCTTGGCTGCCGAATGCGAGCGCGGCGGCCATCTCCGCCACAAGCTAGACCTAATGATGTGATCAAGGCCCGATAGAAGCTCACCGTGGTTAGAACTGTAAGCGGAGGCTGAGCATTAACAGGCATAGCGGCTCCATACAAGATCATTACACTACTCCCCATTAAATAGTGTTTCACACTAGCATACGAGGCAGTGGTGGAATGTACATTTACTCAAGTACTGTACTTACTGTAAGTACAATTTCTATGTTTATTTGTGTTTATTTTCAGTGGTGTAAAGTAACTAAGTACATTTACTCAAGTACTGTACTTTTTTTGAGGTACCTTTACTTTACTGGAGTATTTCCAATTGTCTATACTTTGACTTCTACGCCACTACATCTCAGAGGCAAATATTACCAATACTTTTGTACTTTTACTCAAGTCAATTTTTAATTCCGGACTTGTATTTATAACAGAGTACTTCTACATTGCAGTATTGATTCTTTTACTAAAGTAAAACATTTGAGTACTTTTTCCACCACTGTTTATTTTATTTGACATGGACATCACAATTAGGCTTCATTGGACAAACCAGATGCATTGTTTGAGTGTTCTATAGCACAAGTGCTAATGTTCCAAACCAGTCCACATGAAGGCTTTTCTAAATAGAATAACATTAATATAAATAGCTCTCCACCAAACAGACTACAACATTATTACAGACCGGCAGTCGAAGACGGGAGATCAGTCGGTTGGAAGGTGTGTAAAAAAGTTACTGAAAGCACCTGAGAGCAGACACCGACAGACGGCTATGGTGAAGAAATAGCCTATGGCTTGACTTCTTTTTCAACGACAAGCCCACTGCTATCTGACGGTCGAAAGCCTTTCGACGCTTCCCTACAACTTACGACGACGCGACAGCGTACCCACCGCCCATACAGTACCTTAAAGGAGTAGTTCACCCAAAAAATTACTTATTTTCTATCAATTACACACCCCATAAACATTCAATTCATAGAGATTGTTTTGTTTTTGTCGCATTCCTAAGCCAATGTTCTGATCCGGCGGAAAGATGCTAATGTAGACTCTTTGAATCTCCTACCGGAGAGACCGCCGGTCATCAAATTTGGCTTAGGAATGCGACAAAAGCAAAAAAATCTCTATAAATTCAATGCTTCCCGGGGTGTGTTATTGATAGAAAATAAGTAATGTTTTGGGTGAACTTTAAAAACTTTAAAACCCAATCAAATACAAAGAAAACATCATTGTTATCAAAATCAGACACAAGCAGCAACATTAACCAGTCAGAATCTATTCATGCAAACACCGTTGATTTGATTTGAATCCATAATCGGAGGCAACACATCGCCATCAGTCTCTTTTAGATCCGTGGGCAAAGAGTTCCAGAGTTTTGCCCCCCTTTATTGAGAAGGCAGACCGTCCATTTTGTCCAAAATGAGTTCTTGCACATGCACGGGAACAATATAATCACCAATTGGTGGAAGGTACTAGAGCTCTGACGTCTAACAACCAGTCCAGAAAACAGAGGTGAAACATGAGTATATAAACATACCCCCCCAAAAAAACAGTTTGATATTACAAAAAAAACACAACATTATTGTACCAGACAGCAATGATATATGGCTTAAGAGCCCCCCCCCCCCCAACCCTGGCCTAACTTGATATCTATACCACAGAATCTTCCGTTTTTTCGCATTAGCTTGCTCCAGGGTGTGTTCCTTAACAGCCCAGTATGTGCTCTTGACCTACACCATTACTCACAGTCACTCAGGGTTTGTGACCTGCGCGCCCCTACTGAGTCCATCTGCTCCGCGAAAGCTTTGAAGTACACTTTTAATGGTCCTTATTTTTCCCTCCCTTCAGGGTCACGCCTTCACCTTGATTTTCCCTGTTGTCGGCTTGCGCCATTTATTCAGGCTGAGTGATGTCCGGGCATAATATATGAACGATCTAACTGAGCAAATAAGTCGCTGTCAGGCAGAAACCTCGTATCTCCATATTTCAAATTTGTATGTGTTTTTTTTAAATTATAAATGAATGCCCCACTTCATTGTTCAAGACTCAGGGTCGTTCAAAAGTAGTTAAAATAGCCGATCTAGTTCAAAACGCGACGCGTTGTGAACTTGTAGATCGGCTATTTTAGCTATTTCTGAAACATTTTCAAGATGAAAGCGGGTAAGTCCATCAGTTGGTTTTATAAATATTTAACCAGTAAAAGGTATTACCAATGGGGGGGGGCAGTGGCTCAGGGGCAGAGTGGCCGGTAGAGCGGCCGGATGGCAACCGTGAAGGTTGTCAGTTCGATTCCCGGGCTCCCCCAGAGTTAGTGTCGAAGTGTCCCTGAGCTCCCGATGAGCAGATTGGTGTCTTGCATGGGGTTTCCTCCTCCAACGGTGTATGAATGTGTGTGAATGGGTGAATGTAATGCACAATCTATGTAAAGCGCTTTGGATAAAAGCGCTATATAAATGCGCCATTTACCGTTTAACAAGAGCTTGTGACAAAATGATAACTGCATTGACTCCATTGGAACACAGGTTCTTCTTTTTCAATTTCTCAGACAAGAGACTGTTTTGGACATACAGTACAAGGTTTCCACCCGACGCCGACGAAATAGCACACCCGAGATATCGCTTGGATTGATCCAAAAAAAAAAAAAAAAGCGTCTGACAGAGACAGATACCGGGGCTTCATCTGCAATAATTGCAGCTGGATTTGCAGACTCATCTGTCTTCCATTCTCTATGAGTTTGATTTGACAGTGCTTTGATTGGTCTAAATGCTCTCATTGTTCACACTCCAGCTATCTTCTTTATCGGGCAGAGAGAGAGAGATCGATTAATCAGCGCACGCAGCATATGGTGCACCGACCTCCTCCCTGGTGGGACATCATGAGTCCGGGGGGGATTACTCTAGTCATTTGCACTTTTCCCTTCAGTTTTTTGCCGTAGCGACATCCAAGTCATTTGGGGTCATTTGGGGTCTCGGGGGATGGCAATTGCCACCCCCATAGTCGGGGCCGGCCGCTGCCATAAGCAATATAAGCGGTCGCTTAGGGCCACAACCACTAAGGGTTTTTTTTTTTTCAAGGTTTATGGAGTATTATAAGTGCTGGTCAGACCAGCTCTGACCAGCACCTTATAAGCACATTATAATACATTATAAATGTGCTTTATAATACATTATAGACCCGACCTTAATATACACTCCAACCAAATTGTTTATCATTGGTGGATGTGGATTAGTGGATGCTTTTGAAAAGAAGACATGGACAAAAAGACAGCAAGGTCGAAACGTTGTACTGCTGCTGTGAATAAAAATGGGAGCATTTGAAAGTGAGTTGCGAGCCTCCCTCTTGTTTTTCATGATTCTCTTTTGGCAGTTTGGCTCAGCACCAAACTTACCATAGCCTTTTGACTGTCTTGTATAGCAACAATTGCATAATGGTAGGACATTGCTTATTGCATATTATTGTGCGGATGATTTGCATACAGGGTCATATCACCTTTCAAGTGGCCCTATCCCATTTCCTATACTTATTTATGTAAATCCATGCCTAACGCTGAAGTGCTTTAATGGGCTTAAGCCTTTAAGGCCGGGAAAGCATCATTTGTGTCAATTTAAGATTTCTTTGGCTATTTAAAAATAGCAGATATACAAGCTCATAGCGCGGCACCGAGTGCCGCGCTATGAGCTTGTAGATCGTCTATTTTTGAAAAATTGTGAACATTTGTGCAAATCTTGGAATATATATATTTTAAAGCGAACATTTGTAAAATGTTTAGTTCCAGGGACCCCCAGAAGCAAAGATTTGTGTTAGAAATGTCTGCAAAAAAATAATAAAAATAAAACATTTGCACACATTTTCTTAATTTTTCAAAAATAGCAGATCTACAAGCTCGTAGCGCGGCACTCGTACTGTAGAGCTTGTAGATCTGCTATTTTTGAATAGCCCAAAGAAATAAAAAAATGACAGAGATGCGTTCCCGGATTGAATGGGTTAAAGTGAGCAGTATAAAAGTTACAGATAATGCAATCCCTCTGTCAGATATACTCTCGCAACAACGTAAGATTTTTGGATCACGCATAAAGGGAAAACCTGCTCTGATTTCAGAAAGCTGAGCTATAGAAAACAAGTTGATGAATGTGAGTTTTCAAATGTCTCACCCACCTACCTCTTACTGTAGTGTAGTCGAAATCTGCTAACTGTATGGTCTGTCTATTAGGCTGATAGACAGATACTCATTTTCACATTCAAACATTGAATGAATGATTTAGTGAATATCATAATATCCGCCAGTTTGGCAGGCGGAGATTATGTGTGTGTGTGTGTGTGTGTGTGTGTGCGTGCGTGCGTGCGTGCGTGCGTGCGTGTGTCTCTGTGTCTGACTGTGTCTGACTGTGCGCAGCTAATCTTGCAAACTACTGGACCAATCAGTGTCAAACCTTGCCTGAATGCAGTCAGTAGGCCAAGGAAGACTCGGTCTCATGGTGGCGCCGTACCAGGCTGCTTTTGGCCTATAGACTCTAAAGCGTAGGTTGCAAAATCTAAATGCATTTTTTCCTAGACTCCCCGGATCATGATGTCCCTATAGGCCATGCCCATTTCTGCCTAAAACACATTTCATTAATCACAACAGCAACATCCAATCATCTCCAAATTGAATCACATGTTGAACTTCATTATTCAGTTTGGGCTATTTTCCATTTCTCACCACAGCTTCATTGGGTCTTGATGGCTGCAACCCACAACAACACATGTGCCCTAGTCGACACATTCTCACTCCCAAGACATTAAACGGGTGACTTCTTAGGATGGATGTCCCAAGAAGACAAACGTTTGACTGGAAGAGGGGGCAAAAACGGCACATGTTGACTAGGGGGGATATGAGATATCTCGATTCTACATTAACTCGAACGGCGCTGAGTCGGCTTAAGTGAACTTCATACCGTTCGGCACAGCGACTCGCGGTGCCTTATGTAACTCAAATCCGCTTTAGACGGCGAACCTCTGTCGTTTTAATTCTTTTGTAGCAGACCCTTTTACTGTACGTCTTGGGTTTGACTGAGGTGCGGAAGTGCCCGGGACGCCACCGTTTGGTCACATTTGTCCCAAGAAGTCACGCTATGAATTTTGGGGTGTGAGAGTGTGTTGTTGGGGTAGTAGGCAACTCAGCCTGGCGGAGATATGTGCTCTGCGGAACGACCTCTTCCTACAGTAGTTCAATTTCGTGGACATTTTGAGCATCATCTGTATCATTTAAGCATGTATTTATGTATTCCTCCTATTGTAACTCTGGCACAGTCACATATACAGGTTATCTTATAACAGAACAACAATATAGAAAAATACCATGAATAAATGAGTTTAAATGCAGACCCAGAGGTTTTTGAGCAGAGCAAATAGGATAAATGTTTTCACAGTTACGTTTTCACATATTTTTCATGTAGGTTCCTGTGTAAATCACATTTCCTGTGTACAAAGATGCACATGATAAGATAACCCTTGAGCGCGTCTTGTTACTGTGAATGACTGCATGAAATATTCAAGGATGTGAAGAAAAAAAATGTTTCAAGCTTTAAATGAGACATCACATAATGTAGATGGTGGGTATTCCCTAGGTAAGGAGGGTTACCATGGAAACATGGTGGGTAAAATCAACAGGGCTTGGCCAGCAGAATGGTAGGCAGGGAAACTATCACTGTCGGGTGGAAAACCTGTTTGTCCAAAACGGTTCCTTTTCATTATTATCTTTCAAAAATACATTTACTGTAAATACAAGCTACAAGCTCACATTGTTAGCTGCTGTTTTCACTACTTTTGCGTGACACTCTTGTATGACGAAGTGGGACGTTACGAAAAAACATAAAAAGTTGAAATATGGAGATGAGGTTTCTGCCCGACAAAAACGGTATATGCTCATATAGATTAATATCATGCTGAGGTCACAGCATTACATCTACAGGGCTGCAGCCATTGATTTTCTTCATAGCGGATGAGTGAAGTGTGACTGGAGACCTACATTGTTCATTCACGTAGTATTTTTCTATAGGAGAGTGGAGACGTCAATCCTGGTGAGACGATAGCCGCTGAGCGGACATGTTCATTGATTGATTGTTTACGTAAGGTGGCAGCGATGAATAGCGAGTGAGTGAGTCATAGGAGTGAGTTTCATAAGAAGGGCTTCCACGCTCATGCGTAATGAATGCTCTGTGGTGTGACAAGCGTAACGACCGGGCCAAAATAGCAGTTCTATAAGCTCGCATTCATGAGCTGTGAAACGAGTTGGCAGCAACTTGTTTCATAGCTTATGTTTGATTGTTATTTTTTAATCATTATTTTGTTCATCATTAGCAAAGACTATACATTAACTACAGCAACAGCTCCCAACCTTTTCGGCAGCCTTTTGGCTGCCAATCAATCAATCAATCAATCAATCAATCAATCAATCAATCAATCAATCAATCCTGTGTTCCAGCTTGGATTAATAGAACTAATATAGTAGCCTATATAAGCTCCTACTTATCGGTGTCACAATAAAAAGCGTAGTTGAAAGGATTTATCTTTTGTATATACTAATGTTATATTATATAACATCTTTGTGTTTTGTCAATTACTTGTAATATCCTCACCACCAACCAGTAGACCCCAGCCTACGTTGGGAATCGCTGATCTACATTAAACAACTTCCAAAACATGACACATAATTCTTCATTCATCTCTCCTTCTCTCTACTACACCCAGGTTCAACGATCAACGATGCAGAGGACATTAAGAGAAGAGTTCAAAGCCGTCTGCCTCCAGACCCTCTAAAGTTCTGCCTCTCTACTTCGACCAGCCTGACCACTGTTACCTGAGCTGGGACCATGCTGGGTGCAGGCCATCACCCCAGGGTGCTGCTGGCCACCACAGCCTGCTGGTGGTCCTTCCACACTCTGCTGTTGTTACACATGCTGTTCCCCGGAGTGCTGCCCAGCATCCCCCGGCTGCCCCCTGCAGCCAAGAGGGAGATCATCATCGACGGAGACCTGATCATCGGAGGCTTGTTCCCGGTGCACGAGAAAGGCGAAGGGACCGAGGACTGCGGTAAGAAAAGGGCCAGGGGTTCTCAAACTCAAGGAGGACCCCCAAATAAATAAGCATTTGGCCACAGACCCCCATTTGCGAGGGACCCCTCATAAAACATTTGTGTTGCTAAAATGTTTCAAAAATATTTCAGATTTAAAAAAAAAAAACATTTTTTTTGGGGGAAAATAGCAGATCTACAAGCTCACAATGCATCGCATCGTGGCGCATTGTGAGCTTGTAGATCTACTATTTTCAAAAATATTACATTTTTAGGGTTAAAGTAGTTAACCTGCTTTTGATGATATATCAATCGTAATTTGCTGGGGACCCCCCGGACCCCACTTTGAGAACCACTGAGATTATTTTTTGTTGATTCTGATTCCCGTTCTTCTGCGTATTGATTCTGGTTCTTATCGATTCCCCGTTTTGGTTCCATAATACAGTGGTTCTCAAACATTTCCATCGATCAAGGACCCCCAGATTGATTTGGCCGTGAACCCAAAATGAGTTCCATTTGAAAAGAATGTGTGTCAGGGACTTTTGAAAGAAAAAAAAAGAGTTGCCGATCTACATGGGTGATGTGATGCGTTGTGAACCTGTAGATTGACTAAAGTGGTACAACTGTTTTTGATGCTATGTTAACAATGTTCTTTTGGCTGGGGACCCCCTGAAACCCCCTCAAAGACCCCTGGGGATCTCCGGACCCCACTTTGAGAACCACTGCCATATTTCACCCAGCTGATGGCTGCTAAGGTGGTCATATTGAGTGCTCGGTGGGGGAGCAGCTAGGGGTTAATATACTGGACCCGGCGCTCGGGTGTCAGCGGCGCAATGTTAAAGTACCTGCCCACCACCGTAGAGTCTAGGGGCTCGAATCCGACTTTGCCGAGCGTCTATACGAACACAATTCGCCCGTGTTCGGGGGAGGGAAGCCGGGAGGGGGAGGGTGATATCATAGTATGTATTCCTACGGGCTGGGCGGCACCTTGTCAGCAGGGAGTGTTGGGCGAGACGAGTAGGACGAAGGCTCTAGTCTATACGCCCCCCCGGTGGGGTCTCCTCAATGGAAGGTGAGCCAGTAGGATACAGCAGCAGTGACAACACGCAGGAATGTGTGTGGGGGAGGAATTCATTGGTAAAACGACTAAATTGGGGGATAAAAAGGGGTATAAAGCAGCAACAACAACAAAAACTGGACCCTTAAATTATTAGGATTTTATCAGTTCCAATTCTTATGGGTGCCAAGCAATGTTGATTCGGTTCTTAAACTTGAATCCTAATTTTGATACCCAACCCTAGGTAAGATCAACGAGCAACGAGGGATCCAGAGACTAGAGGCCATGCTGCTGGCTCTGGACGAGATCAACTCCAGCGATCGCATCCTCCCGGGCCTCAAACTCGGAGCCCATATCCTGGACACGTGCTCCAAGGACACCTACGCTCTGGAACAGTCCCTGGAGTTCGTCAGAGCCTCGCTGACCAAGGTGCACGAGCCAGGCTTCATCTGCCCCGACGGGTCCAACCCCATCCAAAACGACGTGCCCCTGGCTATCTCTGGGGTGATCGGGGGATCCTACAGTGACGTCTCCATTCAGGTACTGAACATGTGCATGCTCACAACCAGCGGTGGACAGTAACAAAGTACATTTACTTGAGTTGCTGTACTAGGGTATGTCTTTTTTGAGTAATTGTATTTTTGGGTAGGACTTATGGCTTTCACTCCACTACATTTCAAAGACAAACATTGTACTTTTGACGCATTTCTAGGGAAAGACTTTACCACTTAAGGCGAATTTCAAGTATAGTGATATTTTTGGTACTTTTCACCTAGTCTTTTTCAAAGCATGTACTCCAGTACAAATTCGACAGAGAAATGTTCACTTGCAGTTTAGCAATATTTGACCAGGAGTATCTATACTTTGACTCAAGCACTGAGGTCGAGTACTTCCGTCCACCACTGCTCACAACCTTTTGCAACCTCAGGCCATTCCACACCAATGTTTTGCGATGCGACAAAGCCCTTCCAATAGAAAGCAACAAGTTGCAAAGGATTTCTTTACTTCATAGTGGACAGTTTTTATTTTCTGTTGCTGTTGGTAGTCATGGCGGCCAGTTCCCACTTGATGTTGTGTGGCAGTCCTGACTGCTCCAGACCATACTGAATAACCACTAGCTTGCATAACGTCTTCAGAGTAGGACTTAAATCTAAGATGTGCAGGTTGTCAGGTGTGTTCCGTCTTCCAAAGAGGATGATACGATCTCCCGCCATGCAACAGCACATACTATACATTGGACCCGGGCCTTTCCTCTTGGGTACAACCTTTGTCCAGGAGAAGGTTTCTGGATTAATTTTCCACAGATTGAAGAACAGGTCCGTTCCATATATGCCACCAAATATGTACAGCTCTCCATTGTAGGAAAAGGCTGAATGATCCACGACTTTTGGCAAAATCGGTGCAGAAGGCATGTTCAGCCAGCAGTTGGTCTCGGTGTCAAACACTCTGAGTACACGACACATGCGTTTGTAGTCAGTCTCAAATACAAACATCCGTGTCCCGATGATAGTGGTTGAACAACTTCCTGAATTAGGTAGTGGAGTACCTTTGGGGTTAATTAAAGACCAAACCATTGTGGTGGTGTCCAACTTGTAGATGTCATTAGTCCCCCATCCTCTATAGATATACATAACCTTCCCCAAGACACTGATTGGTGGTACCTGGTACTTGGCCTCTGGAACAGTCCCAAAAATCTTGGGCATGGACCATCTATGAGTGTTGACATCAAATGCATAAAGCACTTTGTAGTAGAATGACCTTCTACCCCGACCCCAGATGTAAACGATATCTTCTATCAGCACAGCAGAGTTCCCCAAGCATCCGGAGGGTATCTCAGGGGGACGTTCTCCTGTTCCAGTTGTCACAGGGGGCAACTTCATCCAGCGTAAAGACACTGTGTTGAAAACGTGCACAACAATCTGAGCATAACCGTCATCTCTGAAGGAGAACACCTTGTTCTCCACTGCAACAGACACCTGACATCTGGCCGATGGTCCATTCTGATGCACCGTCCAGCTGAACATTTCTCACAGTTGGATTAGTCAAGTCTTGCTCTTTTGTAATAAACAACTTGTTTTCAGAGGAAGTCGCTACGGGCAGTTGGACCTGCTGGCAAAAGTTGAGAAATTATGTTTTTATTGTCTGACAATTACTTTTAAAGTACATTGTTGTGATGATGACGTTATGATGTCATTGCGTGATGACGTCATTACGTAGAATACACAATGATGTTACTCCAACCAACTGTCGTCTGGAAGATGTCAACAGAACTTTAACATGTCAGCATGAACACATTAACCCCTGACGTACCTGTTATGTCATTATTTTTAGCGAGTGTTTGTCCCAGAATAGAGATGCTTGTGTTTAAGGGGTTAAGCCCCCCCAACAGCACCTCGGTGCCTCCCTTTCAGAAATATTGCTCCCAGCGCCCCCCCAATGTTCTCTGTACCAGGGTTGTACCACCCCGGTTGAGAAACAATAACTTGGATATTAAATGTGCATGCACTGCCACACATGCTCAACACATGTATAGTATGACTACACTATCACAGCCAGAAAACCTTTATTTTAATCCTGCATAGTAAGTACAGTATATTAGATTGAGTGTAGTGATGTCAATGTATTTTGATTGAGCCCTAAACCAGTGAAATGATATCATATTATCTTCTTTCTTTTTTTTACCCTCCACGTTCAGTAATTCATGATTGTAATTATTTCCAGTGCCTCCTGGGAGCCTGCAGCTTGATCACAAATTATTTATTTAGCCGTATCAGCCATTTTCTAAGAATCTTGCAAGGACCTGCAAATTTGGCTCTTTTATCTCCCGCCGAAAACATTTATATACTGTACATGTTCTTATATGTTTATGTGGTTGTGGGGGAGGTGGCATTTGAGTTTGTGCTTAGATGTGTGCATGTGAGAATTTGCGCGTGCACTCACACACACACACACACACACACACACACACACACACACACACACACACACACACACATACACATACACATACACACACACTCGCACTCGCGCTCGCGCACACGCACACGCACACGCACACACACACACACACACACACACACACACACACACACACACACTATACTGTATACTTGTGAGGACAGCAACATTTTTGGACGGCAATTTTACAAATTTATGAATTTATTTGACAGTTTTTGTCAATTTTAAGCCTAAACCTTAAGCTCCTTACACACCGGGGGCGATTTTTTCATGCGAATAATACCTTTTTTTTAAAAACCTTATAAAGTCAATGCAAGCTTCCATGGAGCGAAAGAGCGAAAAAGCGAAGTGAAAAAGCGCCTTTTAATTATTCGGAATGAGTCAGAATTTTGTGTATATTCGCATAATTGCCGGTGTGTAATGACCTTAACGCTGAATATAGCAGATCTATACCCTCAAAATGCGTCGCAGCGTGATGCGATGATGAGCTTGTAGATCAACTATTTTCGGTGCATGATATCGGCGCACACACAAATATTTTCCTACATAGGTGCAAGCCCAACTCCCCAAATATTCAATTCAATTAAATTCAAGGCGGCTTTATTGGCACAAGAAAACAATACGTTAACATTGCCAAAGCAAAGTGGAACAATACAACCAAAACAAAATATGTACAATTAAAAGGGAATAAAGACATGTGTAAACAGAGCTGTGTTACATTGCACGCACGCACGCACACACACACACACACACACACACACACACACACACACACACACACACACACACACACACACACACACACACACACACACACACACACACACACACTATTATGTAAATACACTCAGGTTGTTCATGCTGTGCAGACATCCCTTACATCCCCACCTTTTGTTGAAAGGACGGTGCAGCACTGAAGCCCAGCAGGCGGCAGGTCTGCTTTAGCGGGAATAATGACGCTCTTGGGAGACGTTATATGGTGAGGCTTTGCCATTCCCAGTCACTTTGTCAGCCATTTCTTCACTTCACTTCCGCCTCCTCGCAAAGCGGCTGACCTCTCACGGCGAGGAAGCGATGTATCTCCCCTCGCATGGCATGGATATAATATCGTGGCTGCCGCGGGAAAACCTCATCTGTCCAAAACCTTGTTCCTTTTTATTAATATAAAATAAGACTGACATGAAAATGCGGAAGACTTGAGCAGGCTCAAGTCTTCCGCAGACGATAGAAGCGCGCGCGTTTTAAATGCGGAAGTCTTGCAATCCCAGATTTAACCACCAGGCGGCGGCAGCTTCACTGTTCTGCCGTGGTTCTGGGGGCCTGGTTCAGAGTATGGGAAGCCATTTGCGACCCCTCATTGGCGGGCCTTTAGCCAATAGGGAGAAAAGGGAGGAAAGAAGAAAGTGAGAAAGTGACAACTAGTTGCAGCGTCTGTTTATTGACAGCTTGTTGCCTAGCTGTAAACATTTTAATGAAAATAGTCAAAATAGCCAATCTTCCTTGTTTTTTTCACTACTTTTGCTAGTAGGTCATTAATTTACGCAAAAACATAAAAATGTGATACAAGAAGATAGGTTTCTGCCTGACAGCAACAATACACAGTAATATACCATGATGCACTGGGACTGTGGGAGGCAGATGAAGAAGGCATGTGTTGATAATGAGCTAATTTACAATTTAGGCGTTTAGCAGACGCTCTTATCCAGAGCTAATTAGTGTGAGATCAGAATAAGCAGAGTAAGCATGAACTCTAGTCAATAAACAATAAGGCAAATAATCACATAAATAGAGTGCAGAGAGAACAGTGTTAGTGCAGTTAATTTATGTTAACTCTGGTTTATAACACCTGCATAAGATCCACGGCTCATTCACGAATACTGGTTCAGCTTACTGTAGGCTTCATATTATCACTGACGTACGGAAACCTATCCAAAACCGTTACGTTTCAGGAAATGGAAAACGGTTGTGAGCTTGTAGATCGGTTATTTTTTGAAAACATAATAGGGATGCCCGTTTGAAAGTGTTAGAGATAGCGTATCTACCCAATTGGCCCGTGTTCGGGAGGGGGGAAGCCGGGCAGGGAGGGTGATATTTGTCACTGAACGTACTCCTGTGGGCTGGGGTGGCACCTGTCAGCAGGGAGTGTCGGGCGGGAGGAGTAGGACGGATGGCTATACGTTCTTCCGGTGGGGGTTCCTCACTTGCAGGTGAGCCGGTATGATACACAGTGCCAGCCTTATCTCAAGCTTGTTGATCCCTGTGCCAGGATTTTGCTATTATCTTACCTTTTCAAGTGGTCACAGAGTGTTTGTCCTCAGTGTGATTGATCCCCTGATGGTTGCTAATCACAGAGGGTTTTCAGGTGTGGTTTCACAAATGTCAACGAGGTCATTGTGACCTTGTTGACATTTGTTGTCTGATGTTTGAAAGTGGCATACACTCAGAAATACAGTGTTTTTCACAGGAAAAATTAGATTTTTTTCTCAGTTTATTTTTGAACATTGAAGTGGATGGAGCAGCAACTTTTTGAATAGCGTTTTCTCCTAGTTCCTTTAAGATAAAAAAAATATATATATATATATATATGTATATATATATATATATATATATATATGTATATATATATATATATATATATATATATATATATATATATACATATATATATATATATATATATATATATATATATATATATATATATATATATATATATATATATATACATATATATATACATATATATATATATATACATATATATATATATATATATATATATATATATATATATATATATATATATATATATATATATATATATATATTTGTTTTTAATAGGTGACGTCAAAAGACGTCATTGGCACTGATGGCACACTGAAAACAGCTGTCAAAAGTCGTCATTGGCACTCAATGAGATACTGCAGTGACAACAGACGGAAATGTGTGTGGGGAGGAATTAATTTGCATAACGACTAAATTGTGGAGAAAAAGGGGTAAAAAAAAAGAGTTAGAGACGTACTATATGCAGGGTATTCAAGCCAGTTAGCCAGATAACTGCTAATTAATCTAGCTCAGTGTGTGAAAGCATAATCAAATGCACAGGGAAGCATTGTTAGATTCCTTGTTTTTGAATAATCATGGGTGTCTATAATGAGTCTATAATACAGCCATATGAGTGATGTCTTTTCAAGTGCCAGTAAACACAGGGCTTCCTCGTTGAGAGAGAGAGATGAATATCATGGATCCATTACCCGTTTGGCCTTTTAATTCAGTTTAATTGAATTGAATTTTATTACAGTGCCAAATCACAACAAGCGGCCTCAATACACTTTACATACAGAGCGCAGAGACACAACGTTTCCCCGCTGAGCAAGCATTTGGCGACGGCGGTGAGGAAAATCTCCCCCTTTTACCGGGAAGGAACCTTGAGCACAGCCAGTCTCCGGCTGAGCAGCCATCTGCCTCGACCACGTTGGTGTGAAAGAGAGAGAGAAAGAGAGAGAGAGAGAGAGAGAGAGAGAGAGAGAGAGAGAGAGAGGGAGAGATATAGAGAGAGATATAGGGAGAGAGGGAGAGAAGGAGAGAGAAGGAGGGCGGGAGAGAGGGGGAGACACAGAGATGGACAGCAGCAATAATAACATTAATATAAACTATAATGACGACAACAACAATAGCTACAATAACAGTCCACTCTACAGCCATATTCCATGGAAACTCCCGGGGGGAACTATAATCACAAACCATGGGAGCCTGTGAGACGAGAGAGCACAACAACCCCCAGGGGGAAGAAGTCCCCGGAAGCGGAGTTAGTGACATGCATTGATCGGGCATGAATGTGTGCAGATGGAGAGGAGAGGAGAGGGCATAGAATATGGAGAGGAGAGGAGAGGAGAAGAGAAGAGAAGAGAAGAGAAGAGAAGAGAAGAGAAGAGAAGAGAAGAGAAGAGAAGAGAAGAGAAGAGAAGAGAAGAGAAGAGAAGAGAAGAGAAGAGAAGAGAAGAGAAGAGAAGAGAAGAGAAGAGAAGGGAGGGGAGGGGAGGGGAGGGGAGGGGATGGAGAAGAAAGGAGAAGGTAGGAGGAGAAAGGATGTAGAGGAGAAAGGAGGAGGAGGAGGAGCTCTGTGTGCCATTGGGAAGTCACTTAAGCCTGTAAGCAGCATAGTGAAGGGCCAGTCCCAGACAAGCCAGGCAGGGTCAGCCCTAAGCTTCATCAAAAGTACATTTAAAAAAAAAAAAAAAACGTAGAGAGGGTGTCTGCTTAGTCACGCCACTGATAGTCTTGACAGGAGAGCTGCCGGCTTTCTGAGCGTGTCAACAGGACTGTGTGTATACCTCCCTGTGAGGGAGGCTTTTGGACACCATTTGCTGTCACAAAAGCTTTTGAAGAGACTCTTGTGACTCTTGTGGGTGTTTTTGGAAGGTTTTTGAATACACACTTACCGCTGTCACTAGACTCGTAAGGGTTTCCTTGGCTGTGGCCTTCTTCTGTTTCCCGGACTCATTCACTCCATGGGAGATTCCCATGGTGGGGGTTTTGTTAAAGGGGTGCACAGTGTTATACACTGTCTTTGTATCCCCCCCCTCCAAAAAAAAGGGGGAGGTAAAAAGTACTTGTTGGTGAAGAAGGACAGCCTCACAGCTGAATAGCAGCAGTGCCAGTGAGGTTCCTCAAAGGAGTTATAGTTTTCCCATCGGTGGGGAGCAAACGGGTCATGCCCGCTTGGCAGAGAGCTGTTCTACCTGGCTTGGAAGCAACCAGACCCTTGTATTGTCTGTCACAGGCAGTGGTGCACAGTGACAACGTGCACTTACTTGAAAACCGCAACAAACGTTTGAGAACTAACTGTAAAGGACCATAACCATGCGTCTACATGTTTACGTAATAAAGGACCATACCCATATGGTCTGGCATGTTTACTTATTAAAGGACCATACCCATATGGTCTGGCATGTTTACGTATTAAAGGACCATATCCATGGTCTGCTTGTTTACGTATTAAAGGACCATATCCATGGTCTGCTTGTTTACATCCTACTATAATTCTAGTAACCTGACGGTGGGTGGATGGGGTCCTGGGTCTCCGATCAAACTGCGCATACGTCGTGTTGCCAGGTTTCGCGAGAGAAACAAGCAACGAGGTCTATGAAAACGAGGCCAAACCAAACGAACCCTATACCACCAACATTGGCCCTACAGCGCTTACAGTACGCCGACATGGCAACACCGAGACCCCGCCCACTCTCTGACTGTCTACAATTCTTTCTGTGGAAAGTAAACACACCAGACGGCCCCGGCGCCGCGGCCGCCATTGAAATCAGCAGCTCGCTCGCTTCACACAGCTCACGCACAGTTACCTCCTAAATGCTGAAATAAGCACACATTTCGAACCAATGTGGTAATATTCTCACACAAACAAGCCCAACTTACATTTCTGTCCATTACAAATGTCACAAGACACGAAGGAGACGAGGCAGCGGCCCCGCGGAAGTCGCGGCCTAGCGCAAGCATAAGCCTCGCCTGGGAGTGGGGCCTTTACCCCAACATCGCCGCGCCGCCCGACGGATGTCGGCACGCTGCCACCCGCGACGTCCCGCGCCATGTAAACAAACTACCGGTTGTTGCTAATACTGTCTAAAGCATGTATGTGAATGCTTATATATATGCATATTACACGCAATTGAATAGCTTAGCACTTCCGGTCGTTCCTTCACAATAAAGGTTGCAATCAATTGAAAATAGCCGATCTACAAGCTCTCAATGCGTCGCGATACACACAATATACACATCTTTACAAAACAGCTGATCTACAAGCTCAAAACAACTCGCAAAGCCACACGTCCACCGTCAGGTTACTAGAATTATAGTAGGATACACACATGCCCGTGGAGAGGGGTGACCGCGGGCCGGGGGGGGGGGGGGGGGGGGGGGAGAAACCGCGCGACAGGACGTGCATTAACCCCAAATTTGCAACTGGGTAGCGTTAGCAATTAGCATGCGCCACGCTAATGTTAACCAACGCTGCTGTCGTCACTCAAACGGCTACGTCAAACATCTTATCAACAACCTGTATGAACGTTAGTGTGGTCAATGTCATCAATGCTAACTAATTAGCCCGTTGAACAGTGTTATTTTGGTGACTTTTGTGGATTTCTGTGATACAATGTCACGAGGTAGCATCTCAGAGTGTTATGTCACAGTCCGACTGAATAGCTTAGCACTTCCAGTCGTTCCTTCACAATAAAGGTTGCAACAAACTGAAAATAGCTGATCTAGAAGCTCACAACGCCTCGCGATGCGTTGTGAAAATAGGGAGATGGGGAGAGAGAGAGAGAGAGGGACGGAGAGAATACTCAAATACCTTGAGTAAAAATACTCCAGAGTACTCAACATGAGTAAAAATACTTAAAAGTACTGAAAAGTTGAAAAAAAGAGTAAAAATACTTAAAGATTGATGAAAACACTACAAATACCTAAAAGTTGATAAAAACAGTACAAATACCTAAAAGTTGATAAAAACAGTACAAATACTTAAAAATCTGTAAAAAAAACTTTAAAGCTAATAAAGTCATTATAAACACTTTCAAGTAAATACATTAAGTAACAATACTTACTTAACTACTACTACAAATACTCTTTTAGTACCGCCTCTTTTAGTACCGCCTCAATACCAGCTTCAATGCATTACTGAAATTACATTTATATGAAATACATCACAACACCCTCCTATAATATTAAAAAAAACAGCCGAAGGGGTCCGCCATGTTCCACAGGGGTGCGCGGGCCCCCAGGGGGTCCGGGGACACCCAGGAAAATAAAAAAGAAATGTTGAATTTTTTTCTTTTTTCTTTTTCACTTTTGGAATTTTTTGTCCCACGCTTTTGGTACCCCAAAATAGGGGGGCGCCACGACGGGGCGCGCGCGGGGGAGAAACCGCGCGACAGGACGTGCATTAACCCCAACTTTGCAACTACTTTCGCCTGCGCCCTTCACCGGGTATGGTCTAGTATTAATTAAAGGACCATATCCATGGTCTGGCTGTGAATCACGATTTAACTGACCATACTGTCCACCATTTTCCAAAGCATTTCCAGCCATCGGAATTAATTTCAGTACTGTATGCAAATCAACTTGCAGAGACTTGAAACTTGCCTGAGATAGGTGTTAAATATGCTAACAACATTTCTAGCAAGAAAGAAAGTCTCATTATTGTAGTGTTGTTATGCAAAGTGTGAATTGAAAACTCTAGCAGAAAATAACCCCCGGAGAAAAGACTGATTTTACAAACTAAATTCACTTCTTTAAATGCACAATGACGTTTAGCCAACGCTGACTCAATTATTCAGTAATGTTTTAATGAGAACATTTAAATAAACATGAAATCTAAAAATAGAGCCATTCATGGTAAAGTGGTCTATGTTTATGTAGGATATATTGTTCGACTGGTCTTTTAACTCATTATTACAGATGGAATTTGAACACGAGAAGAGCAATCAGTCAATACTCTTCTCGTCTGTATAAAAAGTGTGCAGTGAAGGTTTGCGGTTGTTTAAGAGTAGAGCCCGACCGATTTATTTTGTATGTATTCACTTTTTTTTCGTAGCTTTTTTACCCCAAATGTAGTTGTTATGCCAATTCATTCCTCCCCACACACATTTCTGTGTTGTCACAGAAATGTCCCCACCGGGAGAACGTAGAGCCTCCGTACCACTCCTCCCGCCCAACACTCCCTGCTGGGGAGTTCCCTCCCCTGAACACGGGCCATTTGTGTTCGTGTAGACGCTCGGCGAAGCGTGATGCACCATGGTGGATTGGAACCCACGACCTTTGCGTGGTGGCAGGCACTTTACCACTGCGAAAACGTATATATTTTTTGACACGTCATTACAATTGTCAAGATTTTCACAGATTTTCGAAAAGTTTATAACGTTTAATTTATTTATTTTTAAATAGCCGATCTACAAGCTCACAGCGATTTCTTTTTTGTATTGAATACTTTATTAACACTTTGTAAACAGTACAGCAGGTACAATTTAACAAGCTATGAAGGATAACACCAAAAAGCAGTGTGGGCTTGTTTCCATTCTGGTCCTATGTGTACTCAATTCATCATCAAGGCACACAATACAGTACAATACACATCGTGTGCCGCGATGCAACATGTTGTGAGCTTGTAGATCCGCTATTTTGGAAAATACATAAAAATAAGGCTTAATTATATTTGTTTAAAAGTCGGAACACCTCGGCTACATAGCTACCAATACCGATGTCAGCGGAAAAATCTAATAATGGCGATATGTAGCGTCCGGACCGTTATATCAGTCTAGCTCTATTTCCGCCATCAAGAAAGGTACTATACACGTGGATTCTATAACTCCATCACAATATAATTGACTGTGTCTGTCTGGCAATATGTGGATGTGTTCCATTATTGTACCGCAGTGCTTTATTAAGTTTGCTCACATATTGTGTTTCACAGAGCAATGAAAAAAAGGTTCAATCTATTTGTTCTCTCTGAGTAAGAGAGAGAGAGAGAGAGACAAAAAACCTCTTGTGGTGTGAACTTTATTGTGTGATATCTGACAGCGAGAGGGGGTCTCGCCTTCTGCTCGAACCTGCTATTTTCAAACAGACTTTCTCCTTTTTTCTTTTTTTTTTGCACATTGTCAAAATGCAGCTCAGCTCACTAATTAAGCGCAGCTGAATGCCATTTAGAAAACGAGGGGGAGACTGTGGGAAACTGGGAGTTTTGCCCGACGTCGTGACCAATGCCCGGTCATTAATAACGCCAGCCAATCGATCTCCAGCAGGGTCTGTCTTTTAATCCTGTATCGCCGCTGCCGGTCAAAGAATCTTGTATCTCCGTATTTCAATTTATTTGATTTTTTTTCATAAATGAATGCCCTACTTTGTCGTACAGGAGTGCCGTGCAAAAGTAGCGAAAATAGTCGATCTACTAACACAGCCCAGTGCAGTGAACTTGTAGATCTGCTATTTTCACTATTTCTGAATATTTCTGAAAGTCAAAGTGGTCAAGTGTGTTGATGTCACCCATCATGTGGGTTTTATAAATATTGAACCAGTGAAACGTAGCTTGTGACTAAATAATAACTACATTGGATCCATTGGAACGCAGGTTATTTTTCCCATTTCCTGAAAAAAAATGTCCAGACAATGTTTCCACCCTACAGCGACCATTATCTTTGGTGTTGATTTCTCCTTCTTCCTTCACGGGAGTCACAGAATAAATTATCACTTTTTTTTGTTTTTTTGTTTTCTAGAACCATGTGTTTTTTTTTTCCTGAATATGATAGTAAGAAGAGAGAGATTGCTTGACATGGAGTATTTTTCCTATAACTCCTATAACTGAAAAAAATGGATTCGGGCTTTGTTTCCTCCACAAATACCACTGCAATGCTCCAGAGAGGTGTTTCAAAGCTTTGTGGAACTGATAAAGCACAAACAACTTTGTTCACACATGCATTCTTCAACTCTAGAAGGGCCCTAAAGGTCACGCTGGCGGTGGGCGCTGCTGTTGTGGGAGGAAGTGTTTGTTTTTTCCACATGAGGATAGATAGATAGATGGATAGATGGATAGATGGATAGATGGATAGATGGATAGATGGATAGATGGATAGATAGAGAGATAGAGAGATAGATATGGATGGATGGATGGATGGATGGATAGATGGATAGATGGATAGATGGATAGATACGATAGATACGATAGATAGATAGATAGATAGATAGACACATAAATAAATAACAACATAGGTACTGGCAGATCAACACTGCTCACATACGCTGTCATTAATTATGAATTATCATCACCCATACCGGGTCCATACAATATTAACCCTCTTCCATATGCAACACATATCTGCGTACATGACCTTCTAGTTTGATGCTGCTCGTTGGAAATGTGAGGCTGTCCTCGCCTTTCTGTTTGTTGCTGTTCTGAATCAGAGCAGGCCTATGAGAAGAGTGTTACTCACAATCTTTCACAAAGTAGTAATTAGCAATAAACTGTATATATTTGTATCAGTCAATTTGTAAATACAATCATCTTCCGATTGACTATAGCCACTGAATGAGATGTATTGAAGTGCATGCTCTGCTGTGTGTGCGGGTGCGTGTGTGTGCGTGTGCGCGCGCGTGTGTGCGTGTGCGTGTGCGTGTGCGCGTGTGCGTGTGCGTGTGCGTGTGCGCGCGCGCGTGTGTGTGTGTGTGTGTGTGTGTGTGTGTGTGTGTGTGTGTGTGTGTGAATGGGTGTCTGTGAATGGGCGAATGTTGCACTCATTGTGAACACTTTGGATAAAGGCGCTATAGAAATGCAGAACATTCTATTGATCGTCATGCAATGTGGGCATTGATCTGTTCGAAACCAAACCTTATTAAACGATTCACGCTTCAGGCATGACAGTACCAGTGTTCAGGCTTGCCTGTAGCGACGATGGAATCCCTTAAGCAACTTGCTTCACCAAGAATGATTGCTGAGAGACAGAGCTCTGCACAATGTGAAGACTGTGTAATTCTATTTTTAACGCAGGAGAATCCGCCGGACAGTCTGTCAAATCCATCACATCACAGACACAATGCAAGATGTTCTCATATTCTATGCTGGCACGAGAGCCTTTAATCCACGCGCCTGCAGCAGCACATTGCTTGCAAGTTTCTCCACACCAATAATGCACTCGACACTCTTCATGCCACTTCTGTTAGCAGCATGAGATTACAGGGGATTTTCAGTGGTGGACGGAGTACTCTGTTACAAGCATAGGGCCTGCATTCAAATGTTTACTTGAAATAAATAAAAGTACTGGCATCAAGATACTTAAAGTAGTAGGCCTACCAAAAGCCAAAGTACTCATTATGCAGAATGCCCCATTCAAAAATAGGTGATCTGCAAGCTCTGCAGTTTTGGTGTGTGAACTTGAAGATCAGCTATTTTCGAATAGCCGATGTATAAGATAGGGCTTAATTGGTTAATGTGTGTTTTGTAATGCTAATGCAAATCTGCTAAACAACTTGCAACTATTAAGCTGTCAAATAATTGTAGTAGAGCATGATGTAGTGGAGATATAAATGACAGAAAAATGGAAATTGTCAAGTAAAGTATAAGCTTCAGTAAACGTACTACCACACAAATAACGCAGTCAACATTCATGATGCCACTTCTGCTGTAGTGAGATGAGATTTCAGGTTGTTTTGATATTTCTTATATCGGGAGGTACTTTATTTCACTGTTTTTGGATATCGCCACTGTTGGGTGGAAATGTCCAAAACCGTTCCTTTTTTTATTATTATTTAAAATACTCCGCTATAATAATACGCTATTTTCACTACTTTGTGTCACACTCTTGTATGATGAAGTAGGGCATTCATTTATGAAAAAACATTCAAAAAATGTAAAATTGAGGTTTCTGCCGCGACATTATAAAAGAGCCATTCCTTCACAGTTTTCATTATTTCTCATTCCTACTGCTTTTATACGGTATTTCTATTAGCCTGAAGGGATCACATCTGCACACACTGAATCTGTGATTTCCTTAAAGGACGACTTTTCAACCTTCAACCAATCTTCATATAATTGGTCCACACTAATGCTCATTATAAAATGGTGCCATTTTTGTCTACTCGGTCTGTGTCTCAGAGGAGGTCTGTGGACAGATTCCCCATCGATGATGTCACTGGTAGGCGGATTTCTTATACCATATTATAATGGGCATTAGTGAAGACCAATTATATGAAGATAGGTTGAAAATGGTCGTCCGTAAACCACTTAAATACCCCGATTGTCACAGGAAGGTGACAATAGGGGTCACAGTGAAAACTGCAAAAAGAAAAATGTTCCCATTAACTCATTTCTTTCTCTTTTCTTTTTTTAAGTGTAGCCTGTGAAAGCATTTTATTTATGATTTGCCCTTGCTCTACGCCAAGTCGCTCCACCAAAGAATAGCCGATCTACAAGATCGACTATTTCCACTACTTTTGTGTGACGCTCTTGTATGATTAAACATTTGAAACGTGGAGATACAACTGCAGCAGCGATATTTAAGTTGATTCTATATCAGCTGGAATACTTGATTAAACTCTATGTTTCATGGAAAATACAACCTCGTACCTGCATTTCATCAATGGATGCCATCACTAGCTCTATCAATATGCAGTCAGTAGCTACAGCAGCATGAGGCTTTGGTACCTGCTTGCATGTCATAAACACGTTAATGTGTATTTGGACTGATTTAGAACACATTTCAATGAAAACACATACTGCATATGGCATCAAATGATGAAATAAAAAGGCCTCCAACTGTGCATCTATTTTTTAATGTTCTCTGATACAAGGACTTGTCATATTTGTGAAGGTTTTTGAATAAGTGGTTACATAAAATGAAGCTCTGTCCATGTGTCGTTGCTTGCTTGCTAATCACTGATGACTTCCCAGTGTAGATTGGGGGTCCGAGAGATAGGCCTAAAACATTGCATCAAATCGGGGGTCCGTGGCCAAGTGCATATCAAACTGGGGGTCCCTGAAATGGAAAAGAAAAAAAGGGCTAAGAATCTACATGCATTCAATGCATTATGAATCGCATGCATCCCAGACACACAGAGATGCATGGGAGTATACAGTATTACATGGTGGGGGGTTTCACTGTGCATGTCATTTACCGTATATCTATACTGTACTGTACAGGTTATCACACAGGGTCCTCAGGGACATACTGTATAGATGGATTTTCCATGTTGAAAGAGACACAGACACACGAGTCACAGCTACACCCAGCGTAAGCTCAGCTGAGGGAACACCGGCCTTGTCTCCCCCCCGAAATACTAGTTCTGATGATAAGATAAGATCAGATAAGACCTTTACGGGAAATTGAGTCGCCAAGGACAGTATATACAGCCGTTTAAAAAAACATACAGATTGCAGGGCAAGAAAAATAAATAACTGCAGATCATACAGCACGATGGATATCACAGTCAAAGGAACACCATCGGTAAGTTGGCGAGAGAGAAAGTAAATGAATAAAAAGTGTGCACATGCAATATACAATAAACAACACTATACACCCTCCCTCAGCAGTGCCTGTTGAGCTGCTTGTTTCCTAGCAATTAGTCTGAGCGAGATGAGTGAGCGCAGTGTGGGAAAAACATTTTATTACTTAAAGGGATATTTCACTTTCAAATAAAATAATCATTCAAAAATATATGTATAATATATATATATATGTATATGCCTTCAAGTAAAAGTATCATTTGTCCCATTCATTTCAAACGTTTAAAAAATCATTTGAAAATAGCCGATCTACAAGCTCACAATGCGCCATTTTCAAATGGCTGAAATGTATATAGGGCTGAAGTGGACACAGAGACAGAGACAGACAGAGATGGTGCATAGGACAGACTGGTTCTGTCCTATGCTCCAGTCCTACCCTGAGAGGTATGCAGCGCTTCTCCAAGACTCTGCTGATGATCGTCTGTCTGTCTGTCTGAAAAGAAGGAATAGACTATGACCTTGCCTATCGTTGCTGTTGGGCAGAAACCTCACATCTCCATATTCCAACATGTTATGTTTTTTTTTCGTAAATTCATGCCCTACTTCATTATACACGAGTGTCGCACAAAAGCAATGAAAATAGCAGATCTACAAGCAATTTTGAACGCGTCACAATGCAACACGTTTTGAGCTCGTAGATCTGCTTTCAAATAGCCTAGGTATAAAATAGGGCTAAAGTGGTTAATGTATGTTTTATTATGTAATCATTTATATCTGCAAAGTAATAGTAAATAATAGTAAAAGTACAATATTTGCCTCTGAGATCTAGTGGAATAGAAGTGAAAGTATTGGAAATTGGAAATACTCACGTAAAGTACAAATACCACAAAATTGTACTTAAGTACAGTACTTGAGTAAATGTACGTAGTTACTTTACATGACTGTATAAGTAAACCATGTTTTCCATCAGTGGATGTATTCTTTGTGATGATGAGATCCACAGAAGGGATATTGCAAAGGACTAATAACGGGTGAATGGCGCTTGTCTAAACGCATCATACTGACTCAGTTTCCCCTCCAGAGCTAGTGGCTCGTAGCTGTTTTCACTGCAGGCTCATTTCTGTGGACCATTTCTGAAATAGACCTGTCAGACTGGCTTAATGAGAACATGGCCTTGTGAGCTTGTAGATCGGCTGTTTTTGCAGCGTGACACTGGCGTACGACAAGTACATATTAACGCATTAAGACCGGAAACGCATCTGTGTGACCACATACAGATTTTCAATTCCGTGTGGTCAAAATTCAAAGATAGCAGATATACAAGCAGATACGAGTGCTATTTTTTTATCGTGATAGTCATGCAAATATTTGAAAATACATATTTTTAAAGGGAGCATTTTTTACAAATATCTTTGCTTCTGAGGGTCCCGGTTACAACATATTTTGAGATGGGGGCCCACGACCAAATATATATAATTTTGGGAGTGCTTAACATGAAGAAGTTTGAGAACCACTGATATAGAAATATACGTCTTTCAAAAAAAACTGTAGGATTTAAAAGACAAGCAAGGATTTGAGTTTAAAATGTTCGCTTAAAAAATATGTATTATTCAAAAGATTTGCACAAACTTTCACGATTTTTCCAAAAATAGCAGATCTACAAGCTCATGCGTTTCACATTTCTAACCGGGCTAATTCCCGGCCCCAAAATGTTCCACTTAAGCCCGTCTTACATATGCTCAGTTTCACACACGCATGCTGTCCTTAATGTGTCCCTCAAGGCCGGGATGTTGCGAGGAAACGACAAACGGTTTGATGAGTTAAACTGGCAGACGGCATCTCTTCAAGGACACAGATGTCATGCCTTATCTATTCACCCAAAACAGCAGATCTACACACAAGCTATTTTCGGTGCGCGACACCGTCGTAAGACGAAATATAAATCAGGCGTGTGTAAATTAAGTACATTTACTCAAGTACTGTACTTGAGTGCAATTTTTTTTTTACTTTTACTTTACTTGAGTATTTCCATTTTTCAATCATTTATATTTCCATCTCAGAGGCAAATATTGTACTTTTTACTCCACTACAATTATTTTGTGTCCTTTGTGAATTTAGATTATTATTACTAAACATACATTCACCACTTTTATATGTCAGCTATTTGAAAACAGCCGATCTATTAGCTCAGATCTGCTATTCTTGAATAGATTTGACACATTTTGAAAAACAAACAGTGAGTGTGAGTACTGTCATTTAAGTTTAATGAGTACTGTAATTTGTTACTATTTGTATATGATGATGCTAATACTTATATACTTTTACTCAAGTAGAACTTTGAATATGGGACTTGTACTTGTAACAGTATTTCTATATTGCGGTATTAATTTTACTTAAGAAAATTGAATCTGAGTATAGGCTACTTCTTCCACCAGCGCCGGTCCCTCAGTGCTCTGTTGACAGATATAAAGTGTAGGTTCTGTCAGGATGTGAGTGGAGAGTGGGACCCCATGTGCACACCAAAAGGCTTTTTTATTGAGCCGGCACACGGTCCAAAAGGGCAGGTAAAAGAAATACAAACTAAAATGGATCAAAACCCCACAGGAGCTGGCAAGTAAGAATTGTGAGGATAGCTCATAAAAACACAGGCAGAAGCCAGAACAGGTTTACTCACATTTCTAACAACGTTTTTACGAACTGTCAGAGAGTAGAGAAAAAACAGCTGCAGAAACCTCTTATCTCCATATTTTAACTTGCGTTTGTTCGCAAATTAATACCTTACTTGATACTATACTACAGCGTCGCACAAAAGTATTGACCCATTAAGACCTGGAACGCATCTGTGTCACTTTAGATTTCTTTGGCTATTCAAAAATAGCAGATATACAAGCTCATAGCGCGGCACCGAATGCCGCGCTATGAGCTTGTAGATCTGTAGATCTAACCACCACGGAGGAGGTTGTGGGTTCGAAACCATCGTGGTGCATCCGGCTTTGTCGAGTGTCTACTACACGGACACAAGTTGGTGTTCCCCCGTGTTCGGGGGAGGGAAGCCGGGGCGGGGAGGGTGATATCGGTCATTGCACGTACGCCTAAGGGCTGGGGCGGCATCTGTCAGCAGGGAGTGTTGGGCGGGAGGAGTAGGACGAAGGCTCTACGTCCTCCTGGTGGGGGCTCCTCACTGGCTGGCGAGTCAGTAGGATACGACGGCAGTGACAACACAGAAATGTGTGGGGGGAGAAATCAATTGGCGTAACGACTAAATTGGAGAGAAAAAGGGGTACAAAATAATTGGCTATATACTCCAAATTCGCGGTGCGAAGCGTCTCGTTTTGAGCTTGTAGATCTGCTACTTTTGCAAAAAAAATTCTACCCGACAGAGACCATAATAGAGGTTTTGATTTGGGGATTTGGGGAATTTGTGATTTGGGGAATAAATATGATCACTCTCAGTTATAGGTTGTTATTAAACCACTTATTAAAGCGTGATGGATGGCTGCCTGCTCCGTGCGTCAGGAGCCCTGGATTTGAGGGTGACCTGTTGATGCGTTGAGTGATGCAATGTCTATAAATAAATAGTGAGTAAATAGTAAGGAAACACCTACCTGCGCTGTCACTGAGTGATGCACTGTCTATATAGTGAGTAAATAATAAGGAAACTCCTGTGCTGCCTGTCACTGCTCTGGCTGATAAGAACAGTGACTGGTAAGATTCAGTTATAACCATTATTTTATACTTTGGCTATTCAAAAATAGCAGATATACATATATGTAGATCTGCCATTTCTTTGGAAAAATCGTGAACATGTGTGGAATTCTTTGAATATATATATTTTTTCAGCGAACATTTGCATCTCAAATCTTTGCTTCTGTGGGGTCCCTGGAACTAAATATTTTGAGATGGGGTCGGCGGCCAAATACGTGTCATTTTGGGGGTCCTTGACCTGAAAAAGTTTGAGCACCACTGAGTAGCAACATACGTTTTTCAGTTAGGATTCAGTTAGGATTTAGAAGACATTTGTAGATGCGTATTGAATGGGTTCAGACACTAAATAGGCGCAAGAGCGTTTGGCATGTAGACAACATGGGAGGCACCATGGTGTAGAGGGTTGTCAACTACCTGAAATTCAATTAAGGGACACCCAGCGGCCGGATAAAATCTCACCGTATATATGTACAGTTTTTGTGTTATTATATTAACCACTTGAACCCCAGCATCCATATTCTGGAGGGAACATCAGCCAAACATAGCAGATCTACAAGCTCACAACGTGTCATAACGTGACGCGTTGTGAGCTTGTAGATCTGCTATGTTTGGCAAAGAGATTTGGTGTGGACAGAAAAAAAGTGGTCCAAGTACAGAGATAACTCAGGCCCAGTTTACTAAGTCTAAAGGGTTTAAGTGGTTAACAACTTGTAATTATAGATACGGGAAAAAAAGCAGGTGAAAAAAAGACTTCCTCTGGATGCCTTTCTGTTTAGGCAGTGGGTGCTCAGCTATAAATATAATTAGATTCAGTACCACCGGAGTGGAAAAAGCGGCAATCCAAAATAAAGGATGCAAGACTGGCTCAGATAATCATTCTTGTTTATTGGGAACGCTTCCCAATAAACAAGAATGATTATCTGAGCCAGTCTTGCGTCCTTTATTTTGGAGTTTGGTATTTTGGAGTTCCCACTTCGGTGGTATCTGAATCAACTTGTGTCATAGTATATGACAGTGGTGTGAAGTAACTAAGTACCTTTACTCAAGTACTGTACGTAAGCACAATGTTGAGGCACTTTTGCTTTACTGGACTATTTCCAATTGTCTATACTTTTACTTCTACTCCACTACATCTCAGAGGCAAATATTGTACGTTTACTCCAGTACAATTATTTGAAAACTTTAGTTACTTGTTACTTTTCAGATATAAATGATTACATTATAAAACATACATTAACCACTTTTGCCCTGTTTTATACCTAGGCTATTTGAAAATAGCCGTTCTACAAGCTCACAACGCGTCGCATCACGACGCGTTGTGAGCTTGTAGATCGGCTATTTTCAAACAATACTACTTTTACTTTTGGTACTTTAAGTATATTTTGATGCCAATACCTTTGTACTTTTACTCAAGTACATTTTGAATTCCGGACTTCTACTTGTAACAGAGTATAATCTACATTGCAGTATTGATACTTTTACTTAAGTAAAACATGCAAGTACTTTTTCCACCACTGCAGTGGAATATACTGTAGGGCCCAGAGGGTTACATTAACACAGAGGAATTTACAGTGTAGACTGGGGTTCCAGAAGTTAACACATTTATCAAATGGGGGTTTGTGGCCTAATGCATATCATACCACTCATTCACTGCCAGACTTATTTCTGGCTGCGTTTGCCCACTGCCAGCGATTCTCTTTTTTTCCCCCAAAAAAATATTTATCTACAGTATGATCGATCCCCTGGTGGTTGCTAATCACGGAGGGTATCACTGTGCTTCCATAAATAAAAAAAATGTCATCACGTTTGTTTATATACACCGTTAAAAATAACATATTTCGGCAAAAATACACAGAGATGCAGGCTTTTTAAGTAATAAGTTAACCAGGAAGTGGATAGGAGTCTAAATCTTCAAAAAATGGTTCTGTGGGCCAAAAAAAAAAAAAATTATATATATATATATATATATATATATATATATATATATATATATATATATTAAATTGTATTTAAAAAAAGAAAAAACTAAAACGTTCAAAAAGTCATTTTAGTCGTTCTTGGCAGTCTGGGCCTATGGGAAAAAGTTGTTTTAGTCGTTTTTGGCAGTAAATGAGTTAACATATTTTAAATTTAAAAAGTTGAGAATCATTGGTGTAAATGAATGTGGGAGTGTCCTGAGGGGAGAGACAAAGAGGGCTTGCACTTCGGACCACACAATCATCATGGAGCACACATGCAATATGCATGAAGAAGATCACCAAATGGATCGACAGCAACGGTTAATAATTCTCCTGGGTGGAAACGAGTGGGATGGAGAAAGCAATGGGAATCGTAACAGGATTTACCAAGGTACGGTCACAATTAGATCCACAGGGATGTGTGTTTGGTTGGGGAGCCCACAGAACGCCTGAGGCAGGAAGTATGCATACACTGATGCATCATGGGAAATTACCGCTATCTTGAAATGCTCGAGATAGGACCTGGGAAATATCGTGATAAATGACTTGTATTTTTTTGTATTACTAACATGAAAAGAATTGCTATAATACTGTATTATGTGAGCAAATCCAGTGACCGTTTCTTGCAGTCGAAGCACCTTCGTCCTATACCCCTCCCGTTCAACAGTGTTGATTTTGACAGCAAATTTTGATTTAGTTTTAGTCATAGTCTTTTGAATAAAATTACATTTAGTTTTAGTCATATTTAGTTTTAGTCATCTGAAATGTTTTAGTTTCTGTCTAGTTTTAGTCGACTAAATATCATGAGATTATAGTCGACTAAATCTACAGTTGATTTAGTCGACTAAAATGTATTTTGGCGGTTCCTTAATGGCGTCGTAATGGCTGATTTTACACTTGGTTGCATGCTGAAAATAGCCGATCTACAAGCTTACAACGCGTCGCGTTGTAAAAAAAAAAGCAGATCTACAAGCTAATAGCGCGACACCGAGTGCCGCGCTATGAGCTTGTAGATCTGCTATTTTTGAATAGCCAAATAAATCTCATAAATCTCAAAATGACACACAGATGTCATAATGGGTTAAGTGGTAAGTGTCTCAGTCAGTGGAGGGATTCTGTGGCGCTTAGTTGCTGCTGGTGCAGTGAGCGTTTGACAGGAGGATAAACAGATAGTGTGTGATGTGAGATGAGAGGTGCTTGGAGGTGCACGGGCGCCCAAGGCGTCTGACGGACAGTTAGCGCTCTGCTTGAGTGGATGCAGGTCAGATAGCAATGGTGGTTTGCAGTGGTGGAAAGTAGCTAAGTACATTTACTCAAGTATTGTACGTAAGTACAATTTTGAAGTATTTTGTCATTAGCATGTCACATCGCAATGCATCGCAAGCTTGTAGATCTGCTATTTCCGGTGAGCGACACAACAGAGTATAAGTTACTCACGCATATGTCGTCACATCGTTACCACGACAATAAAATGCAGATATGTGGACGATCTGATCACTTGGAAATAACAGTGTGGACAGTCAGTCCCAAACATCAGGTTGGAGAAACAAATCAGATTGGCCTGCAGGTTGAACAGAGAGTTAAGCTTGAGAGACTGACATATCGTCACTGTTGGGTGGAAACCAATAGGGCTGTTCACGATTACACATTTTGATTGTCACACAAATAATTGCGATTGACGATTTAATTGTGTGTTTGGCATTGAACGTTGGAACATGTGAATACAAAATACATTTCTGTTTGCCTTTTAGGCTTCGTAATCAAAGATTGCACAGGGCAGGTATGACAAATAACTCAAATATACAAAGACATTATTGACATATTTCATAATTTTATACATTTGAAAATAGCAGAAATAGCTGATCTACAAGCTTACAACGCGTCACAAAGTGACGCGTTGTAAGCTTGTAGATCTGCTATTTCTCTTTTTTTCTTTTCAATATTTGAAAAATATGTGGACATTTTTCAACATGGAGACGATTATTATGACGATTATGCAAAAATTATATCGATTATATCAAATAAGTGCGATGAGAAGATTATGTAATATTTGTGACAGGCCTAGAAACCAACCGTCCAAAACACTCCAAAACAATTCCTTTCCTATTATTATGAAAAGAATATAGTGAAAATAGCTGACTTACAAGCTCACAATGCGTCTCGTCGCGATGACGTTGTGCGCTTATAAATCTATTTTCACTACTTTTTGAGCGACACTGTAGTATGATGAAGTAGGGCATTCATTTACGGGAGAAAAAACATAAAAAGTTGAAATATGCATGGAGATACAAGGTTTCTGCCTGACAGGATCACATCTGGATTAATGTGATTGAAATGATTCATAGGGGAGGGAATGTTACAGGGCATTTCATCACTATTTGCAGGTTTGTTGATGCCGCCCGTAACGTACAAGCTTGCCATTCTATTTTTTCACAGCGTGGGTCTGAAGGTGTCTAGCCAGATATCTAAGAACGTCTGTGAGATGTGCCTGTGTGTCTGTCTGTCTGTCTGTCTGTCTGTCTGTCTGTCTGTCTGTCTGTCTGTCTGTCTGTCTGTCTGTCTGTCTGTGTGTGTGTGTGTGTGTGTGTGTGTGTGTGTGTGTGTGTGTGTGTGTGTGTGTGTCCAAGAACTGTTGGATCAATCATCCCCACATTTCGTGTGCACATCGCCTATAGGCCACAGAAATAAGTTGTTTTCATATTATACTCAGTGGTGTAAAGTAACTAAGTACATTTAGTACTTAAGTACAATTTTGAGGTATTTTTACTTTACTGGAGTATTTCCAATTTTCAGCACTTTTACTTCTACTCCACTACATCTCAGAGGCAAATATTGTACTTTTACTCCACTACAATTATTTGAAAACTTTAGTTACTAGTTACTTTGTAGATTTTGATTATTATTACAAAACATACGTTACTCTCTTCAGGCCTATACATTTCGGCCATTTGAAAATAGCCGATCTAAGCTCACGATCTGCAGTAGATCTGGTATTTTCAAATGATTTTTATACATTTGAAAACTTGTGAAATGGGACATTCTGCACAATGAGTATGTTCTACTTTTGCTCAAGTACATTTTGAATTCCGGGCTTATATTAGTATTTTTCCAGTGTTGATACTTTTACTTAAGTAAAAAAAATGTGTACTTTTTCCACCACTGATACAAATTTTATAATGGAAGTTAACAGGCTCTGGTCATACATCCTAAGTGGATCCCGAGATCCACATGATTAGATTTTTATATCACAATTAGGCTACTTGTACTTGCGTTTTTGCTAATAATGGTCATTCAACATTACCCTCAAGAGGCTTTATTGTGATATGCATGTCATTCAATGCTTTCTTTGGACACTAAAGTACCATATCTTTCTCCAGGTGGCCAACCTCCTCCGCCTGTTCCAGATCCCTCAGATCAGCTACGCCTCCACCAGTGCTAAGCTCAGCGATAAGACGCGCTATGACTACTTTGCTCGCACCGTGCCTCCCGACTTCTACCAGGCCAAGGCCATGGCTGAGATCCTGCGCTACTTCAACTGGACCTATGTGTCGACCGTAGCATCCGAGGGGGACTACGGTGAGACCGGCATCGATGCCTTCCAACAGGAAGCCCGCACTCGCCAGATCTGTATCGCCACTTCGGCCAAGGTGAGCCAAGTCTTTATCTTTATTTATACAGCACATTTATGAACTACAGCAGTTGGCCCAAAGTGCTTTCTAGGAATGTAACAGTTAATCAAACTAATTGATTTAGTTTGATTATTAATTATATTATAATTTGATACAATTATTGATTAATGATCGATCCCCCTTTTGGCATGTAATTAAAAGCGAAAGGCTTTAAAAAATAATAGGCGATCTACAAGTTCACAATTCATAGCAAAGTGAGCATGCAGGGGGCAAAATATTAGTTAGCAGATCAATTAACAATAAAAATGTTGGCTTTTTGCAGACGCTCTTATCCAGAGTGACTTACAAGGGTCACTCTTTAATTAAAGATATTTTAGGCCTTTATTTGACCAGAATAATTGAGATAGACAGGAAACGGAGCAAAGGTCGTCGGGCTCGGAAATCGAACCCCCGACCCACTGTCAGGCTGCATTCAAGCCTACAGTATAAGTGACATGCACTTTAACCGAGCCCCCAGAACCAAGAGGGAGCGGTGAAGCGCATTGGACATGCTGGCCAATCATAGGTACTGCAGCTCATTACGGCTGGGGCCAGGAACATGAGAAGAAGTGGGAAGCGGTGAAAAGGGAGTATGCGCTGCCTCATCCAAGTGGATGGGCAAAAGAAAAGAGTAAACATTTTAAAATCATTTCTATATTTCAAGGTGAGCCGCTCCATGAACCGGCAGGGATATGAGAACGTGATCCGCTCGCTGCAGCAGAAGTCCAACGCCAAGGTGGTCATCCTGTTCACGCGCAGCGAGGACGCGCGCGAGCTCCTGGTGGCCGCCACCCGAATGAACGTCACCTTCACCTGGGTGGCGAGCGACGGCTGGGGCGCGCAGGAGAGCATGGTGAGGGGCAGCGAGGCGGCGGCGAACGGGGCCTTCACCATCGAGCTGGCCTCCTATCCCATCAGGGAGTTCGAGGACTACTTCACCAAACTGACTCCGCACACCAACACGAGAAACCCGTGGTTCAAGGAGTTCTGGGAGCGCCGGTTTGGCTGCAGGTGTGCAAAAAAAAACTGTTCTGTTTGCCACTGCCTTTTATTGAGATTTCTTTTTATTCTTCTGTACTGTAATTGTACTGTCTAATGTTTAATTTTTTTTTTTTATTATTATTTTTTCTATTTAGCTTTTTTCAAATAAAATCTTGCGGGGAAATTATAATGAGCAGATCTGGCAACCCTGGTTACGGGTCCGTTTGGTGTCATTTGTACACTCTCAGAGTTAGGGTGGTGAAAACGTATGTCAGAACCACTGCTATACCAATAACTGTGCCTTGCCTTGCCTTGCAGTCTGGAGGAGCATGGCTGCAGTGAGCGTAGCCTGCGGGACGGCACCTTTGAGCCGGAGTCTAAGATCATGTTCGTGGTGAACGCCGTGTACGCCATGGCGTACGGCCTGCACAACATGAGGCAGGCCGTGTGCTCCAACACGTCCGGAGTGTGTGACGCCATGAAGCCTGGCAACGGAAAGAGATTCTACAAGGAGTTCATACTGAAGACCAAGTTTGAAGGTGAGACAAGTAATGAAGGCAAACATTAGACCAGTGTTTAAAGTTTTACTATGTAATTATGCAAATGTTGTTGTTTTTTTGGACCAATAATTTCCCTCCAGGTCAGCAGTTATCAGCCACCGGAGTAGTGTGGTGGTGTTTACCTGCAGAAACACATTTCCCTCTCGCTGTATTTTGATGTTTTCACTGTTTATTTTGGTGGCCCAAAAACCTCCCCGTCTACGAAAAGAAAGAGTGAAAACACTCAAAATAGAGCAAGAGGGTGTGTTTCTGCAGGTAAAAAAAAACAAATAATATTAATAATAATAATAATAATAATAATAATAACATGTGTTTTCATTTTTCTGGTTCAGTAATTTTCGCAGTCTGATAAAATTGAGACATTCATCATTGTTGTACTTAGTTACGGGTGGGGATATGTTTGCTTCTTGTTAGACTGAATTAAATACATGCATTTCCTTTTGTAAAAAACATGGCCTGCTGCATAAGACTGACCTTATAGAACACTGTCATGGAAGCAACGCAGATGCAGCAAATCAAATTAATAGCGGGTGTGTTAGATTTAGGTGTGTCAATGTGCATTTGTTGACAACTGACTATGGTTGCACGTTGCTCCTCTGGTTAAGAATGTACTGTATGTTAACCACATTAACCCTGGCATCCCTGTTTTGGGGATATTTGTCACAATTTGTCCCAATTTGTCAAGATTTCTCAAAATGTCTCAAAATGTTTCAAAAATGTCCATGTTTTCAATTAAAATAAAAAAAGAAACGTCAATCTACCAACTCACAACGCATCACAATGTGACACATTGTGAGCTTGCAGATTGTACAACAAACTATATGGGACATCAATAGTTAAGAAAACGTTCTTTTGTTTTTATAAATCGAACGCTACAGCTCTTGATGGCAGCTTCTGTCAACGTTGCTATATCTTGCTTCCTCCCAGCTCCGTTCAGACCCGGCGACACCGACAACATGGTCCGCTTCGACGCCCACGGCGACAGCATCGGCCGCTACAACATCTTCCACTACCACAAGGAGGACGGCAAGTACGCGTACAAGAAGGTGGGCTACTGGGCCCAGAACCTCACCCTGAACACCAGCCTGGTCCGCTGGCGCGAGCTGCGGCCGCCCACCTCGCAGTGCAGCGACCCCTGCAGGAAGAACGAGATCAAGAGCATGCAGCCCGGAGACGTGTGCTGCTGGATCTGCATCCCCTGCCAGCCCTACCAGTACCTGCAGGTAGGCCTGTATAGCCTAAACCATTGGTTCTCAAAGTGGGGTCCGGGGACCCATAGGGGTACTTGAGGAGGTTCCTAGGGGTCCCCAGCTAAATGATGGACAGGAACCAAATGGACTCTTATGGGTCTGTAACTCTGAGAGTGTACAAATGGAACCAAATGGACCCTAACGGGTCCATTTGGTTCCATTTGTACACTCTCAGAGTTAAATTAACATAGATTTTACAATATGAATTGGGGTCCCAGAGGTATAAATGCCATTAAATTGGGGTCCGTAGCCTAATGCATGTCCTTGAAATTAAAATGGTTGAGAATCACTGCTAGAGAGCCGTAAAAACCTTCTCTTATTGGGGTCCCTGGCTTATCTTTTCAAATGGGAGTCCGCGGAGTAATAAGTGTCAATTTGGGGGTCCTTGACATGAAAAAGTTTGAGAACCCCTAGCCTAAACAGTGGTGGAGAAAGTACTCAAATGTTTTACTTTAAGTAAAAGTATCAATACTGCAATGTAGAAGCGCTCTGTTACGAGTAAAAGTCCGGAATTCAAAATGTACTTGAGTTAAAGTACAAAATGATTGGTATCAAAATGTACTTAAAGTACCAAAAGTAAAAGTACTAAAAGGCCGAAATAGCCTAGGTATAAGATAGGACTAAAGTGGTTAATGTATGTTTTATAATGTAATAATTTATATCTGCAAAGTAACTAGTAACTAAAGTTTTCAAATAATTGCAGTGGAGTAAAAGTACAATATTTGCCTCTGAGATGTAGTGGAGTAGAAGTATTGGATATTGGAAATACTCAAGTAAAGTACAAATACCTCCAAATTTGACTTAAGTACAGTACTTGAATACATGCACTTAGTTACTTTCCACCACTGGAAGAGAAAGGCTGTCGTTTCCATTAATCTTGGAATAACCACAGGGTTGAAAATGTGCTTTAATCGCACATTAATTATTATTAAGATGTAATTCAATGCTTTGATGTCTTGATTGTGACAACCCTACTGTACCTTGCAGGGTGAGTTTGCCTGCGCCGACTGTGGCTACGGCCAGTGGCCACTGGCCAACCTGACGGGCTGCTACGACCTGCCCGAGGAGTACATCCGCTGGGAGGACGCCTGGGCCATCGGGCCCGTCACCATCTCCTGCCTGGGGATCCTGTGCACCCTCGCGGTGATCGCCGTGTTTTTCAAGAACAACGACACGCCCGTGGTGAAGGTCAGAACTGTCATGTTTTTTTGTTCGGATCTTTCGCTTAGATCTGTTTTTCTTGACCCCGAATGTTAAGCATGTGATCTACCGTAGATAGCATGTTGTTTAAATGTTGCCAGGTTCATTGTTTACCTTGTTTACCATCCTCGTTTCCTCTATTATTGTCTCCGCCAGGCCGAAAGGCATGGCGAGAGAGTATGTTTTGCACCCTGTCCGTCCGTGTGTCCGTCCGTGTGTCCGTCCTTCTGTCTGTGAGCAGCTAATCTCCGGCACCGTTGGCCCGGTCGCTGCGAAACTGTGCACACACACTCCCTGGATGCCAATTCAGAACCTCTGGCCCGAATCTTTCAGATTGGCCTGTTATAGCGCCACCAGGAGACATTTTTTGATACTACTCCTACAGATTTTGTCCAAACATCACACACATCGGGACACAGTATCTCTAATAGTCATGTGATCAACACAGATCTGTCCGATTTCCCATATTCCATCCTGATTGCCTAAGATTGGCTTCCAAATGTTTGCAGGATTGGTTCGTTTTGAACAAAATGCCTCAAATCATGAACGCAGCATGCAATTTCAGTGAAGTTTCGCACGCACATTCCCACTAGGCCGAGGAAGAAATGCCACCCTTTTCACATTGGCCTGTTATAGCGCCACCAGCAGGTCTAATTTAGCAAAACACCCTTTTGGAACAAAATGCCTCAAATCATGATTGCAGTGTCCGATTGCCGCGAAAGGCCGAAGAAGAAATGGCACCCTTTTCACATTGGCCTATTGTAGCGCCACCTAGAGGCCACAATAACCGGCTCCGAGGAGCACTTTTTCTGTTTACCTTGTTGTTTCCACCACAGCTTGTAAGTCACTGTATATAAGAGTGTGTGCTCAGTGCCTAAATGTGTGAATTGTGATTGTAAACTGCAGGCCAGCGGACGCGAGCTCTCCTACATCCTGCTGCTGGGCGTGTTGATGTGCTACAGCATGACGTTCATCTACATCATCAAGCCGTCCACGGTGGTGTGCACGCTGCGTCGCCTCGGCCTGGGCGGGTCCTTCGCCGTGTGCTACTCGGCGCTGCTCACCAAGACCAATCGGATCGCTCGCATCTTCAGCGGCGTCAAGGACGGCGCCCAGCGGCCGCGCTTCATCAGCCCGGGATCCCAGGTGCAGTGGCGTGAAGAAATAACTGTGTTACGAGTCAAGGTCCCATGTGTTACTTGAGTGAAAGTACAAAAGTAATTGGCATCATTATATACTTAAAGGTAGGGTAAGTGATTTACTTTTGTTAAAATAAGTGTTAAATAGCTCTATATTCTGATGGTACTCTTTGCTATAGAGCGTTGTTCAGTAAAAGGAGTCTCCCATGTCTCTCCAGCTCTTTGTTAAACAGAAAATGCATTTTCAGTGCTCTCTCCTGATTGGCTTAAATTTCGTCACCTACCTGAAAATGTACTATATTCTGTTTACTAAAGAGCTGGAGAGACCCCTTTGACCGAACAAACTCTCTGTAGCAATGATTACTCAGAATCACTATTATATCAGAGTAACACCCTATATCAGAATATAGTACTTTAACCTTTTTTTTTAACAAAAAAAAAAAATACCCAAAAATATCACTTACCCTACCTTTAAAGTACTAAAAGTGAAAGTACTCATTATGCAGAATGAGTCTCATTTCACAAGATTTTTTATTTGTTTGTAGCATAACAAAAGCTCACAACACTTCACATTGTGACACGTGAGCTTGTAGATCTGCTCTAGTATAATTCACGGCTCAATTGGTTAATGCAATGTTTTGTAAAAATACAAAGTAACTAGTAACTCTGTCTCTGAGATGTATTGGAGTAGAAGTATCACGCACTGAAAAATGGACGTAGTCAAGTAAAGTAAAAGTACCTCAATATTATACCTAATCACTTGAACCCCAGCATCCATATTCTGGGGGGGGGGGGGGGGCAAAAATAGCAGATCTACAAGCTCACAATATGTCACGTGACGCGTTGTGAGCTTGTAGATCGGCTATTAACCACTTTAGCACTATCTTATACATGGGCTATTTGAAAATAGCCGATCTACAAGCTCACAACGCGTCGCGATGCGACGCGTTGTGAGCTTGTAGATCTGCTATTTGTTTTTCCACCACTGCAGAAAACAGAAAAGACACTAGTATTGAGCCCTGATCCATCTATCTATCTATCTATCTATCTATCTATCCATCCATCCAGGTGGCCATCTGCGCGGCTCTGATCTCCTGCCAGCTGCTGGTGGCCGTGGTGTGGCTCCTGGTGGAGACGCCGGGGGTCCGCAAGGAGGTCAACCCGGACCGGCGGGACGTGGTGACCCTCAAGTGCAACAGCAAGGACTCCAGCATGCTGCTGTCGCTCACCTACAACTGCGTGCTCATCATCCTCTGCACCGTCTACGCCTTCAAGACCCGCAAGTGTCCCGAGAACTTCAACGAGGCCAAGTTCATCGGCTTCACCATGTACACCACCTGCATCATCTGGCTGGCCTTCCAGCCCATCTTCTACGTCACCGCCAGCGATTATAGAGTGAGTATCGCCGCGACGACGATCAGTGGTGGAAAGTAACTAAGTACATTTACTCGAGTAGCTACTGCACTTAAAGGACGACTTCACCGCTTTTCAACCTCTTTCAACAATCTTCATATAATTGGTCCTCACTAATACTCATGATAAAATTGTACCATTTTTTTCTACTTGGTCTGTGTCTCATAGGAGGGCTGTGGACAGTCCAGAAACCCGTCTACCAGTGACATCATCGTTAGGCACGATTTGTTTTTCCAACAAGATTTCACATTTTTTATTTAGATTTTTATTAACACGAGAACAATGGCTTCTTTTATTGCATTGCAACTTTCCAGGAATAGAAAGCCTGCAGTTTCTATTAGCTTGGATTCCCCATTGATGATGTCACTGGTAGACGGGACTCTGAACTGTCCACAGCCCTCCTCTGAGACACAGACAGAGTAGAAAAAAATTGTACCATTTTATCATGAGTATTAGTTTGAAAATCGGTGAAGTCGTCCTTTAAGTACAATTTTGAGGTATTTTTTCTTTACTGGAGTGTTACTGCAGTTTCCAAGTACTTTTACTTCTACTCCGCTACATCTCGGATCCAAATATTATACTTTTACTCCACTACGTGTATTTGAAAACTTTAGTGACTAGTTACTTTGTAGATTTTTATTATTATTGCAAAACCTACACTAACCACTTCAGCTCTGTATTCGTTTCGGCCATTTGAAAATAGCCGATCTACAAGCCCACAATGCGTCGCGATGCGACGCATTGTGAGCTTGTAGATCTGCTATTTTCTATTTGAGTACTTTTACGTTTCGTACTTTAAGTACATTTTGATGCCAATACTTTTGTACTTTTACTCAAGTCAATTTTGAATTCCGGACTTGTAACAGAGTATTTCTACATTGCAGTATTGATTCTTTCACTTAAGTAAAGCAATTGACTTCCACCACTGGTAACAAAGATGCTGTACAACGGAGGTTCTCAAAGTCGGGGTGCCCCCCCAGGGTGTTCCCAGCTAAATTATTGATATTTAGGGAACCAAATGGAGTGATTTCAGCAGAATGACTTGTATTCCAGCACAACTATGAAGAAAGAAAATGCCATCAGCACAGCGTTATCACATAATGCAAAGCTAGTCTATAATTGACTAATCCCATGGGTGTTTATACACGTAAGGAACTGGGGAGTCATTTTCAAATTCTATTTGATCACCCTGTCTTATGAAACTCCTGGCTTCCTTTCATGTGGCTTGCGGAGTCTTTCAAGGCAAGAACAAAGACTTTCGAATGCATAAGATCAAAATATACATAATATACATACCCCGTCATTTCCACCCACTGTCCATCCGGGCTATGGGACCGCAACCACGACTACAGATCCCATAGTCTGCGAGGACCGTTTACAAAAAATGCTAATAAACAGACTCTTTGAGTCTCCGCCAGTCATCAAATTATTGGCTTAGGAATGCGACAAAAAACAAAAAGTCTCCATGAATTCAAGGCTTCATGGGGTGTGTAATTGAAAGAAAAAGTAGTTTTTTGGCCGCGTTCAAGTTCAGATGAATTGGCCAACCCGCTGAGGAGAAAACGAGGTTCAAGACAGACAACGTTTTTTTTCATTTTATAGCAGGATACAAAATATATATTGAATTCAATTCAACTCTATTTGATGATGCAGTTTAACATAGTTTCAGTACACATAATTAAACTGATGTGCTGCAGGGGGTTTATAGCAATTGCAAATGTTCAACTCTTGTCCTCTTGCTGGGTTTTACATAGGCGACAATGTAATTAACATAGCTTTCATTATCAGAAAACAATTTCTTGTATTAGGAGGTCCACTGAGACTTTTATGTGCAACTCATGCACACAATTTCATATTAGATGGATCTTATCAAGGTAGGATCACCTTGACAAATGTTAATGTACTGTATGACTCACAGGGAGTGTTGCCAAGTCTGCTTATTATAAGCGATTATGGGCTTGCTTTCCTGTGAAGTCGCTTGCAAATATTGGAAGTTGGGGTTTGCTTCAGTTTAACCACTTTAACCCTATTCATCGGCTATTTGAAAATACAAGCTCTACAAGCTCACAACGTGTCGCGATGCAACGCGTGGTGAGCTTGAAGATCTGCTATTTTCAGAAATATCTTGATAAAAGAAATATTTAAATCTGGAATGTTTTTGAAACATCTTACAACACAAATCTTGTATGGGGGGCATGACATATTTTCAGATGGGGTTCCGTCGCCAAATACATCTTAATTCGGGGGTCCTTGACATGAAAATGTTTGAGAACCACAGCTCTAAAACAACATTACAATAAGTTTGACTGGCCTGCCCTAGTCGCTTATTTTGGGCTTGTTTTCATAGACCTGGTTTCTAGTTTCTCTCGCAAAATCTGGCAACACTGTTCACAAGCTCCGTTTCAAAAGGGACATGATCTGACGTGAGTCTTTGTAACACTTTATTGCTGCAGAGGACGCAAAGTTTCATGTGTTTAATGATCAGAGTGAAAAATGGACTATAGTAACGGTCCACTGTGTACATACAGCTTTTAGTCATCGCACAAAGGACCACGAAGTAACTAATTGCAACATTATGCATTATCTATAACTTCTGTCTGTAATGCCACACTGAACAGAGTTAGAAATTAGAATACATTGTTTTGGTGGGTTGGAAATGCGTCAGCGTCCGGTAGCACTTCATTTATCTAGAGTAGCCTATGACAAATAAGGCAAAACAATGGGCATAAAACTGACAAAGGATATATATACGTTGCTAATGTTGGCTTTGGTTCACTCAGTGAATAAGCTAGAGCAGGGGTCTTCAACAGGGGGTTCGGGACAACTAGCGGGTCCTCAGAGTTACTACAGGATTTTTTTTTTTCATTAACCACTTAGAACGCTAGAATTCCTTTTCTGAGGGGAACATTAGCCAAAAATAGCAGATAGCAAAGAGGCTATAGGTGTAGAGGGAAAAAGAGCAGACTAAGTAAAAACATTTTTTTTATCTGAAACACAATTTTATACAATATAGTACAGGGGGTCCCTGCTTCATCTCTCTCTCAGCTAGGGGGTCCTTGGCCTGAAAACGTTGAAGACCCCTGAGCTAGAGGCTACTGACACACTGCTTGGTCAGGGTGTACAACAAGGCCTTAGCTACACAAAATGCTAGGCGTCTGGAGACAAGATTAACCTGGTAGTAATCATCACCAGGGCCGTCATTTCATTTGGGCTCCCAGGGGATGGTGATCATACAGCATGTGCATTTAACCTCAAATTCAATAATTGAATGCACCTTTTCTCTGATTAACATTATATTAATCAGATTTTATATCAGTACTGAGTGCATCTCAATCCATGGACATTATAGACATGTCTGCAACCATACGGTATGTTCATTAGTCACTTTCAAGCTGGTGTCTCTACTTTGATGTCATTATAGGCAAACATTTAGATTTTTTGATATATATTTTTTACAGCAAAAGTAGCTGATCAACGGCAGTGGTTCCCAAACCTTTTAGCTTGAGTCTCTCTAGGGACCCTAAACTACTGAAAAGAGTCGATATACAAGCTCACAACACGTTGCGATGTGACATGTTGTGGGCTTGTAGATTTGATATTTTCACTACTTCCTAAAAGGTCATTTAAAAATATATATATTTATGGAACTCCTTTTTGGAATTCGCAACCTATAAAAATGTGTCCGGGACCCCAAAACGGATCCCGACCCACTGTTTGGGAAACAGTGATCTACAGGGCTTAAGTGTTTACTTTTTTTGCCACCACATCACAAGATACTTAAGGAGTTGAACAGATTGCTTGAGCTGGGTGTACAGGCTGTTGCCCTGCCACAGAAACCACCCAAAAAGCAAGACTCAGACACAGGCCTGGCGACTATACAAATACAGATTTATTGTTAAGTAGTTAGAGCCAGAATTACAGTAGAGAGAGAGAGAGATTAGATTATTGTACTGTATACGTAATGCTGTGACCTGTTTTATGTTATATGCATGCTTTGGCAATGTAAAACATTGTATCATGCAATAAAGCAATTTGAGTTGAGTTAGAGAGAGAGAGAGAGAGAGAGAGAGAGAGAGAGCTGAGCATTAGGCTGGCAAGACGCTGGAGAGCCAGGCAGTCAGGACAGACTGGCGACATGCAGAGTATGGTATGCAGACAGCAACAAACTGATTGATTATCCTTGACTATCACACATGGACATTGATAGTCAATCATCATCATAAGATAAGATGGTCATAGATCTTTAATTATACCCCTGGGGAAACACAGGATATGTATCCATATATAGTCCTTATGATTTATGAGTGTGCCAGTGTTAAGCAGGAGTCAGTTATACCAGTGGACAAACAGAGCAGAACAGATTGTTGCGGACAGGCAGAAATCTTTATTTTTTCGTAAATTAATGCCCTACGTAGTTGTACAAGAGTGTCACGCAAAGGGAGCTAAAATAGTCAATCTACAAGCTCACAACACAACGCGTCACTAAATAATAACTACAATAACTTTTTTTTCTCCATTTCTTGACAAGTAACGCTCTTGGACATACAAGGTTTCCACCCGACAGCGACAATATGTGGGTCAGGACCCTGATGGCTTCTGACAGGGGGCTTTTTGCAGGGGGACGATGCAGCATCAGAGCAAGTTTTGGCTCTGTACTTAGTCTGTTATTTTTTTCCCTCTACACAAAGACTTTTGCCGAAAATAGCCGATCTACAAGCTCACAACGAGCTAAGTAGGGGTGTGCCGATATATCGTCCCGCGATATATCGCGATACGTTTTCGCGACGATTTTTTTTTTACACCAATCAAAATAATCAGGCATGCAAACAGCCCCGAGGTGAAAAGGGTGACAACATGTTGTTTTTTTTTCGGGTCAGGTGTCACACTATTGCCCTATTTGGATTCAAAACGGCTGAAAAGCTGCAAGTTTGCATGTCTGAATAATGCAAAAACAGAATTATTTGTTTGCGTTTCCTTTTTTTTCTCCCCCATTTATTTTCATAATAAAAAAAGTGCGTATCGTATCGTATCGAAATCGTATCGAAGTTGTGAGCCAAATATCGTATCGTATCGTTTCGTGAAATTAGTGTATCGGCACACCCCTAGAGCTAAGGGATGTGCTATTTTCAGCGAATGTTCCCCCAAGAATACGGATGCTTGGGTTCAAGTGGTTAATGTAAACCAGGGTTGTTGTTTTTTAAGCAATATTTTTGGGGGATTCTTGGAGGGGGTATGAAAAAGTATTTGAATTGTTGTTCTGTTGTTTTCATGTTTATTTTCATGTAAGTTTTCATACTCTGCACCAGACGCGGAAATCCCAGGGGGTACGGGGGAGATTGGACCCCCCCCCCCACCAAGTCATTTAGAATAATAAAAATGTATGTTAAAATAATTAAAAATATATATTTAATAGAACCTGAACCCACTTATGCATTATAAGTTATTAATAATGAAGAATTAACATAACAGTGTCAAATTAGCTAGATTAGGAAAAAAAAGAAAGAAAACCTCACAATTTTGGCGAGACCCCCTTTAGCCTCAACCCAGATTTGCGCCACTGCTCTGCACCCCAGTTTTATTAAGTTGGTTGGTTGGGAGGGGATCCAATTTGATAAGCTAAGCTCGATTGACCGACTTAAATAAACGGACCTTTGCCTTATTCAAAAAATGATTTGTAAACCCTCTGTTTGAGTCTCAAACCACTACCTAAGTCCCAGCAATACTCTGTAAGGTACTAATAGAAGTATATTAGGATTATGAATGAAAAGCCATTGTGTTAGGGAACACAATTATTTATTCATGAATATATATATATATATATATATATATATATATATATATATATATATATATATATATATATATATATATCAGAACAACCTAATGTAGAATATTTGAGCAAAGAACAGGCTATAAATCAAGTTGTTAAAGAATATAAACAAGGAAGGAAAACAAGTCCAAACAAAAGGAAAATAAAATGTTTTAAAAACGATTTTCATTTCATTGCATTTCAAACTTTATTTATGCTCGAGAGGCACTGAGGTTACTCTCATTTGCAGTCGAGCGAACAATATAACAACAGCAACATACATCAAGAGACAGACAGGAAGACAAAAAACAGGAACTATACAAGCAGCTAGATGCTAAAATATAAAGTGAAATACTAGGTACATTAAAAACAGTTACAGATGAGATTACACAATGAAGCGTGATCAAGGATTTAAACGATGCAAAAAATGGCACTGAATCAAGTTTTAAAGTGCATTGAAGGGCAGTCCAGGAGTAAGTGGCATTAAAGGGAAAAGAAGGTTTCCCAATCTCAGTGTGACTGTAAACCCTATTGACTTGAAGTCAAATAAAAACATTTCATCTGGTAAGACTCCCAAGACAAAATCTCAGACAAATACGAGGGATGGTTCCCAATGAGAGTTTTAAAAATAAGTAAAAAATAATGATGTTGTGTCTCTGTTAGAGAAGGCCGACCCACCATCATCATGTCGTAAAGCACACAGTGATGAGTGTCAAAAAATAGCCCCCTTAAGAACGAGTTAATACTAGCTGTGTGTTCGGTCATGAATAAGATCACGGATACAAGCGGCCGAAATTAGTTTTCTCAAGCGGGTGGCTGGCGTCTCCCTTAGGGATAGGGTGAGAGGTTCAGTCACTCGGGAGAGACTCAGAGTAGAGCCGCTGCTCCTTCATGTGGAAATTAGCCAGTGAATGTGGGTTAGGCATCTACAACGGCTGCTTCCTGAGCGTCTCCCTTTAGGGAGGTCCTCTGGGCACGTGCCACTATGAGGAAGCCCTGGGGCAGACCAATGACCAGATGGGGGGGGGGGGGGGGGGGTTATATCTCCACGCTGGTTTTGGAATAGGCTCAATAGACGGATTTCCGCACGACGTCATCACAGAGCAGAATGCGCAATCTGCGCATGCTCGGGGAAAACGAATTGTTGCGCCGTTCACTCTGTTGTTATGTTCGGGAGTTAGATAGCCATAATTCTGCTATTATAGGCATAATAGGCATAATGCTGCTATTATATACAAACAGATCCAACTTCCGACAAATCATTTTTATTGAGTAAACAAGGTATTACAAACTGCATAATGTAATCTACTTTCATTAAACCCGGTGAAGATCATTTATTTTATGAATGGACATTTGACCAGAGCTGCTGCGGGTAATGGTGCCCTCTATAGGCTACCCCGGATCTGCACGGTCATATCCTCTCATGTTTACTAACAGGAAACCTGTCTATGCACACCAGCCATATTGTGAAGACATTCACAGGTGTTACCAATGATACTAATGAAGGCTCTGTTCCATTCTGGTCAAACAGAGTCAGGGTGCTGATATTGTGCATGTTGGCTCACTGGAAACACTCTGTTACACCAAGTGGCTCTAAAACTTGGGTCCAGGGACCCTCATGGTTCCTTAAGGGGTTTCCAAATGGCCCCTTACGAGTGTGTAACTCTGAGAGTGTAAAATAGAACCAAATTTGTACACTCTCAGAGTTATGGGGGTCGTGGAAATTGAAAAATCTGAGAACCACTGTGCTATCAGAGAACCACTGTGCTACACTAAATGGAACAGAGCCTTCATTAGTATCATTGGTAACACCTGTGAATGTCTTCACAATATGGCTGCTGTGCATAGAGCCTATTTCTCAGGTTCCCCCGGCATGAAGTGGTTAATGTTGCCCGGGAAAGGGAAGTCTGGAGGTCTCTGCTGGAACTGTTGCCCCCGTGCACTGGTGTGCACGGGGGCAACAGTTGAAGGTGGATGGATGGACGGACTTTGTAAATGGGTGTGGCTGAATCTGCTCCTCATCCCCACTAGCACACAAGTTGCAAGTACATTAAAGATGGGATGCCTTGATTTTCAGTGATCCCCCCCCCCTAAAACATAATCATATGGTTATAAGAAATTGTTAAAATGATGTTTTTATGTGGACACGCCTCCAGTTCATTAAGTATACCTGGTTCTCACCTTAGCACCTCCTCCACCACCCACCTGTCCTAGTCCCTCCTCGGTCTCGAGACTGAGACCGGTCTCGAGTACTACAACCCTACCAATTATACAGGCAACTCATGTCCAATTTAATAAGTGGAGAGGGCTCAAGTGATTAAGGAAATGCCCCCACTCAGTTTTTTTGGTACAAATCAAACCCTGGTGGTGTGAAATTAAAAGGCTAATGAATTACAAACACAGTGTTTGTAGTGATAACACCGACTGGCTGTTTCCTAATGTGCATATTTAAACATGAAAGCTTTCTGAGTGGTTTATGCATCCGCACATGGCATGTTTATAAGTGATTTCACATCTAGCTGTGGGGGTCTGCAAACAGAAGACCCTGCATGGCCCCTGGACTGCAGGGCTAACCGGTGGCTGGGGAGAGACTCACTGCCCCTGCGCGGCGTATGTCCTCGGCAGTCAGCTCGCATTAGCGGCTGAAATATGACGTTGCTGTCGGGCAGAAACCTTGTATCTCCGTAGTTCAACAAGAGCGTCACACAAAAGTAGTGAAAATAGCTGATCTAAAAGATCTACCCACGTTGTGAGCTTGTAGATCTGCTATTTTCAGTACTTCATTTTTTTTAAATAATAATAAAAAAGGAACGTGTTTGGACATACAAGGTTTCCACCTGACAGCAACGATGACTAACGAGGCTTTGACTTGGCCAGGACAGCCAGCAGTGATTATAGCCTAAACTTGACCTTTAATTTGCCCTGTTATCCAGGAACATGCAAATACTGCACATAATTTATACACTTGTAGTGTAAGTAGTATAACATGAGTAAAATACATTATGCATGACCACTGGATACAAGGTTGTACGGAGCCCCTGAAGGGACATTACTAGGTAGATTGTTTGAAGGGTAGGTACATTTTTTGGAAGGGTCGCTTTATTTTTAAAACGTGGCGGTTTATGTTTTGTGGTATGGGGAAAAGAATAATATGTTGGCAGAAAAGAAAACGAGACTATAAAACATATTTTTAGGGGATGACATTTATTTAAAAAGGGGAAAGATTTTTTTTTGGGGGGGGTGACTTTATTTTTAAAAGCTGGCGGTTTATGTTTTGTGGTATGGGGTAAAAAATTATATGTTGGCAGAAAAAAAACGGGGGGGTGACTTTTTTTTTAATAGTTGCTTAATTATTTAAGGGTGTATAAAATTTATCTTTTTAGTGTATGACATTTTTTGAAAGGGGGATGATTTTTATTTATTTATGGAATATAATTTTTTGTCTGATAAAAAAAACTTTTTGTCAAAGTTTTTTTTTTTTTTTCAATGTTTTTTTTTTTTAGGTTAGTTTTTTTTTTCCTGCATGACTTTGAAAAAAAAAAACTTAAAAAAAAAAAAAAAATCTTTGTAAAAAAAAAAAAAAAAAACTTGGACCAAAAAAAAATATAGCCTATCTCGAAAATAAAACCTCTCCTTTTCAAACTCGTGCGCACGAGTTTGAAACTCGTGCGCACGAGTTTGAAAAAGCACTTTATTTTGAAGGACAGGGCTTCCGTCAAAGGAGTTCCGGCAACTACGTCCCTTCCTCTTTGACCAAATTTGGTCACCAGACTTTCCACTTTCCACCACGGAGGAAATAGCTGGTCAGCTAACGGTAATTTGTTTACAAGGAAATGATTGTAAGTGATTATGTGCTCTCATTAATCTACCGCTATCTGGGAGAATTAATGAATGAATGAATGCGTGTGTACAGCTTGCTTACTAACGTTAGCCATTATGCTAGCTAACGCTAACGTTAGCACCGTTAGCTCCATGGGTAGCACCCAGCTAGCTAGCACTGGCACTGACCCACTACGTTAATGTACGTTGCCGATCATATTTATGTTGTATATGGCATTGGTTCTCAAAGTGGGGTCCGGGGACCCCCAGGGGTACTTGAGGGGGTTCCAGGGGGTCCCCAGCTAAATGATGGACAGGAACCAAATGGACCCGTATGGGTCTGTAACTCTGAGAGTGTACAAATGGAACCATAACGGGTCCATTTGGTTCCATTTGTACACTCTCAAGAGTTAAATTAACATTGATTTTACAATATGAATTGGGGTCCCAGAGGTATAAATGCCATTAAATGGGGGTCCGTAGCCTAATGCATGTTAAACTGGGGGTCCTTGAAATTAAAATGGTTGAGAATCACAGCTAGAGAGCCGTAAAAACCTTCTCTTATTGGGGTCCCTGGCTTATCTTTTCAAATGGGGGTCCGTGGGGTAATAAGTGTCATTTTGGGGGGTAATAAGTGTCATTTTGGGGGTCCTTGACATGAAAAAGTTTGAGAACCACTGGTATATGGAGTGCAGCGTTTCAAAGTGATTTAATTCTAGGGAGAGAATGTCATCATATATTGGCTGGCATGTTCTATCATGTTCTATCACATGAATAACGTTAACACCAAAAATAGCAGATCTACAAGCTCACAACATGTTGCGTCCGCGACGCGCTGTGAGCTTGTAGATCTGCTATTTTTGGGGCCGACAACGTTGTGCGATGTAGCATATATATACTGATGCAATATCAGTTGTATGTACAATACAGGCTATTTAGAATAATTTAGCACAGCTAAAGGAGAGGGCTGTCAAGCTAAGGTAAAGCAATAAAATATGTTTGGCCCCTGTAACCCCATATCAACAAATACTTCAAACTATCCAAATGGAAATGTCAATAAAATGTCTATTGTTTTAAATTCCAACTTCAGCTACAAAGGCAAAGCTGGTGTCATCGATAGTGGATACATTTCCATGCCTGAGGGACTGTCATGGGTCAGTAAGTAAAGTTAATACATTGTTACAAAACATTCCAATGTGAATCCTACTGTAATGTGAACCATTATTGGCAACTCTGAATTTCAGTATTGCTGCTGGTTATTTCCTAATGTGTGCATGTGTGTTTGTGTGTGTTCTTTTCTGATAACTTTCTCTACTTTATGATGCATGTTTCAACCCAGGCCAGGGAGGAGTCACATGAAAAAGGTAAAGCAAGGTGTCTCTTGGATTGAAATAAGGTACAAGTTGCCCTTCTATCTCAATCCAACTCAAATGTACAGTGACTACTGTACATTTAGGAGTGGATGTGACTATGCTTTTTGCAACAAACCGTTCTTGTAAACTTGGATGTTCATCTATCACCATTAGCTTGAGTTAATCTTTTTCTGCTCTTCACAGAATCAAATAACTGCAGACAAGCCTTGCCAAAACATGTGGCCACCACTGCAGACTGCAGATGGGACAAATTCAATCCAAGCCATAATCGAAGAGTTGCTGCATCTAGTGGACACTCAAGGCATGGTGAGGTTACATCTCACAGAATAAGTTTAGTACAGACTAAATCGATTATTGTTTGTGCCTTACACATTTTTTTGTCTTTTGCTGTCTGTAGATTTCTCAGGATTTCTCGATGTTAAATCCTGAGTGTACTGGGAGATGAACCCTGAATTCTCTGCGAAGATCACTCATATGGCCGGCCAGGAAGGAGAAGACGGGTGACCTTCGCGTCAACATACAGTAGATTTGCTCTCAGCTGGTATTCACATAGAGCTCACATACTCCGGGAGCAGTATGGGTTAGCGCCCCAGCCTTGGTCTCCAGCCTTGGTCTTCCGTGAGGAAGAAGCCCAACAAACAGTTGGATCATGCAGACACATTTTTTGTAATATAGCCTAATATATAAGTTGGCATAAGATATTGATAGCTAATTACAGTGACATTATTTTAATGCTGTGTAAGGGCAGGTATGTGTGTTCCACCTACATGTGCATTCACACTCATGTTCAGTAACTTTGGACACTATTTGGACTTGAGCACTACTGGGGAATTAACTCAACCTAGACTCCAGATATAGTGACTTGACTACAGCACTGGAGCTTTGGAGTTCAATTTAACCTGTTGTATCAACTTGTAATAATCTTGTTCTTTCCTCTCTTTTCTTTTCTTCTTCAGCCTGTGGCAAACCTGGTGCAGTAGCTGACCGCAGCAATCGCAGAGTATCCATATGTTTTTATGCTAGGGGAGGGGCATCAGTGTTCCCAAGCTTATGTGATAATAAATGGGGCGGCCTTGGCGCACCCATCTCTTTTGGGTGATGGGTGTTTTAAAGCATTTTATGTCTTCGATCTCAATTTCCCTGAAACCATGTTCCCAGGTTTGGGAGTTCATTCAGACTTTCATCTTTGACATCCCAGGAAGCGAATCCAATGCAGTTAAATGAATGAGATCTCAACTTGCTGTTATGTAGGATGACATTTTGTTAAGGTGCATGGAAGGAGCTAGTAGGCTTCCAAGATTTCAAAAATGGGTTACCCCCCACACCCCTGTTCAATGGTTCAAGTCATCCTGATGATAGTAAAGTACACTAGCTTCCAAGAGTTACCCCCCTCCAATGGTTTGAGTCTTTGTCATGTAAGCTAAGTATACTTCAAGTGCAAAAGAAAAAGGTTTTTTAATTGGTCAATATTTTTTGGCCAAAGGCTTTCTGTTAGCAACATGAATGTGGGAATGTATGTCAGCATAGCATGAGATAAATGCAACATTTAGCATGTAATGACTTATGTAATGAACTAAGATCTATATGTTTTGTGGGGTAATACTATTCAACAGAGTTCAACGTGACATAAGCAATTGATAATGTAGGAAACAGCAGTCATGAACATGGCAAATGTCAAAGCACAAATGTCTTATTTGTAATTCTTGTATGCACTTTTAATTTAAGCTGTCATTTATATCAGTGTGTATGTATATGTGTATAAATATATATATATATATAACACACACACACACACACACACACAGCTTTGGTGGAAAACATCGGATTGCTGCTGGACGCCCTGCCAAGGTTACAACCTGACCTGACCATGTCTACAGCCAGCCATCTAAGAGGGCTTGAACAACACACCCAACATGATGACACAGTGATGATGTGATGACACAGTTATTGCTGATGTATACATTTCTGCAAAGAGTGGCAAATAAAGACCCTGATTTTGTAGGCTACATGGTTGTGATGAGGAGTTAAAGTGACCTATCTATTTGATTTATTATTTCAATAACTTCAATGACAATAGCTGTACCTTAGCATGTCAATGAATTAGAAAGATGACCCAAGACGACTCACCTCTGCATTCACATGCCATTTGAGGTACTTAATAGCTGCAATAGCAGAACATGACCCAAGATGATGAGACGATGATTAGCATGTTAATTAGAAAGATGACCCAAGACGATGATTGTTAGAGTGAATCACCTCTCTTTCACTTGTAGAAGTTGGAAGTAAGTATAGAAGTAACTTATTTTTGATCAAAGTAGTTTTTCAATCCTGTAATCTCATTCACATAATATGGGCTCCAGCAGTAGTTAAATAGGTCTATATGGTTATACTGTATACATGCATGCATGTATGTTTTTATTCTTTTTTAATTTGTAGAAGTGATTCTATAAATAGGCGAAGCTCTCTCTCTAAGCCTATCTAGTTTTAGTTCTCCAATAGCTGCAATAGCAGAAGCATGAGGCATGTTAATGAATTAGAAAGATGGGGGCATTATATAGGCTACTCCATTCTACATTGTATTATTACGTTGGTGGCATATTATAGACCTACTTAATATTCTACAATTTATTGAAACTAAAAAGCGGCGCAATTACTTCAGACTAAACTTGCATTAGAAAATCGTCCAGAAGAGAAAAGGGGGAAATAATAATGACCCGTCCGAAGGGCCACTCTTCCTGGGTACCAGATGGGACGAGTGCCCCCCTCCCAGCTCTGGAGGTGTGCCTCCGAGCTCCAGGTGGGTCCCCCGTTGTCCCTGCCCGAGCCCCGGAGCAACTCAGCAGAGGGGGAAGAGGGGACCCCACGCTTGCCGGGTAGAGACGGTCCACGGGCCGCCCGGAGCTCCGAGGCGCACCTCCAGGGTAGGGAGGGCACTCGTCCCATCTGGTACCCAGGAAGGGTGGCCCTTCGGACGGGTCGGGCAGCTGAGCACCGGCCGACACGGGGAGCCCCGTGGACCCCTGGCCGGTCCACGGGGACCTCGGTGGAACCCCGGCTGCCACCCCCGCCACGGGGACCCCTGTGGACCCCCGGCCGTTGAAAAAAAAACTTTGAAGATGAAACAATACTTGAAAAAAAACACTCACTTTGAAAAAAAAAAACTTGGAAAAAAAAAATAATCATCTTTGAGAAAAAAAAAAATCTTTGAAAAAAAAAAAAATCTTTGAAAAAAAAATATTTTTCTTTTTCTTTGAAAAAAAAATATTTTTCCTCCTTTTCAAAGTCGTGCGCACGACTTTGAAAAAAAAACACTCACTTTGAAAAAAAAAACTTTCTTCATTTTGAAAAAAAAACTCACTTTGAAAAAAAAAACTTTTTCTCCTAAAAGAAAATCATCCCTCTTTACAAAAATGTCATTCTCTAAAAAGATTATTCTATACACCCTTTAATAATTAAGCAACTATAAAAAAAAATGTTAACCCCCCCAAAACAATCCTTCCCCTTTAAAATAAATTCACCCCCTAAATATTTTGTTTTTATAGCCTCCTCCTTTTTTTCTGCCAACATATGATTTTTTTCCCATACCACAAAAAATAAACCGCCAGCTTTTAAAAATAAAGTGACCCTTTAAAAAAAATGTATCTACACTTAAAACAATCTACCTAGTAATGTCCCTTCAGGGGCTCCGTAAGGTTGCTTGTGCATTTTAACCCTTTAAGACCGGGAACGTGTCATTTTAAGATTTCTTTGGGCTATTCAAAAACAGCAGATCTACAAGCTCGTAGATAGCTTGTAGATATGCTATTTTTGAAAAATCGTGAACATTTGTGCAAATCTTTTTATATATGCTTCTGGGGGTCCCTGAAACAACATATTTTGAGATGGGGGTCCGCGGCCAAACACGTATATATTTTTTGAAATTATAGCAACATAGGATTTAGAAGACATTTGTAGAATCCCCCAGAAGCAAAGATTTGAGTTACAAATGTTTGCTTTAAAAATATGTTCAAAGACCCGCGATTTTCCACGATCTTTCCAAAAAATAGCAGATCTAAAAGCTCATGAGCTTGTAGATCTTAATGGGTTAAGCATACATGTTTGGAAAGGCATTCTATATACTAAATAAATAATATGGCACAACAAATGTGTCATCCTCTATTTGAATATTAGGATGTGCTGACTTTGGGGTTTCTTCCAACATTTGCAAAACAGAGTAGTCGAGTATGTTACTATACTATACAACTACATGTGCAGTGGTTGGAGGTGGTTTGGACCCTGATGTCGGGGTATAGGACACTTAGTGGTTGACAGCAGTCCTGCCTGAAGCTCATAAGCCCAATATCCCCCATGGTCAAGCTGTGATTTTGTCCGCAGATGTCTGGCAGGAGACCGGGGTTCGAATCCCATCGAGGACACAAAATGTATGGATTGCTGCTTTTAAGGAGCTTAGAATGTTTTTTTATTTTTTTATTGACCATCTTTTTTTCTTTTTTTTTACTTCATACTGTGTATGGTCAACAGGGTTCATTTATCCGTGCAAATTGCCCTACTTTCAATTAAAGGTCCTTCCACACTGGCAGCGCTGGGAATAAACGCTCCCAGAGTAAACTCTAAACAGCAGTTTAAATGAATGCGAACGAATCGCACGGAATAAACGCTCCTGGTGTGCAAGGACCTTACACTTTTAAACCTTTTAATTTCACATAAAAATGAGAAATGCAGTTGTGAGATGGCTGCAATGACGGCATCATTAAGGCCTCATAAACACTTGCTGCATTATTAAGCAGACGAATGCGAGAGATCCTTGTTTGGGATAAGACTGTGTTGCTGTTCTTCTCCAAGAACTCCGAGAAATGAAGGGCGCTCGGGTGGCGCGGTTGGTAAAGTACCTGCCCACCACAGAGGTTGAGGGTTCGAATCCATTGTGGTGCGTCCGGCATATCACATCCATCTTAGCTGCTCTTCACTGGTTACCTGTTAGTTTCAGAATAGATTTTACGATTTTACTGATGAAAGCATTGAATGGACAGGCTCCCAGTTATATCTCAGACATGCTGACACCTTACGAGCCTGTGTGCAGCCTTAGACCCTCAGCTACGGCTCTCTTGGTCATTCCCAAAGCCTGCCTCATTACAAAGGGCGACCGGGCCTTTGCAGTCCGGCCTCCTAAAGGCTTGGGAACGCTCTACCTGAGGACCTAAGGCTTGCGAAATCAGTGTCATCCTTTAAATCCCTTCTGAAAACCCCCCTCTAAGTCCTTCTCTTAAGTCTTCTTGCCATGTCAGTGTTTATTCAATATTTCTCTTCCTGTGTTTTTTGTTTTATATCATGTTATTTCATTCACTGATCTTATGTTGTAGTTTTATCCCTTATGGGTTGTCATCACGCTGCTCTTTTACCTTGTTCTGTAAAGCAGTGGTTCTCAAACTTTTTCATGTCAAGGACCCCCAAATGAACACTTATTTGCCACAAATTAGATAAGATATGCCAAGGACCCCCATAAGAGAAGATTTTTACGGCTCTAGCAGTGAATTTCAACCATTTTAATTTCACGGACTCCCAATTTGCATTGCATCCATGCTTTAGGCTACGGACCCTCATTTAATGGCATTTCTATCTGTTCAACCCAAATTGATATTGTAAAATCAGTGTTAATGTAACTCTGAGAGTGTACAAATGGAACCAAATGGTCCATTTGGTTCCATTTGGTTCCATTTGTACACTCTCTGAGTTACAGACCCATAAGGGTGAATTTGGTTCCTAACTATCCCCGGACCCCACTTTGAGAACCAATGCTGTAAAGCACTTTGTAACTATGCTTGGAGAAGCGCTAAATTAATTCATTATCGTTCTCAGGTGCAGACCACCACCATGTGCATCTCGGTCAGTCTCAGCGGCTCCGTGGTTCTGGGGTGCCTCTTCTCCCCCAAAGTCCACATCATCCTGTTCCAGCCGCAGAAGAACGTCACCTCACTGAGGGCCGCAGGCAACCGCTTTGGTACCACTGTGTCGGCTGCTTCAGCTCCCAGCTCCAGCTACTCAAAAGGTAACTTCCACTCACAGCCGGTCCATAGTGGCAGTATAGCCGCAGTGGTGGAAAGTAACTAAGTACATGTACTTAAGTAAGATTTTTAGTTACTTTTTACTTTACTAAAGTTTTTCCAATTTGCGATACTTTTAGTTCTACTCCACTACAATTATTTGAAAACTTGAGTTACTAGTCACTTTGCAGATATAAATTACTATATTATAAAATATACATTAACCACTTTAGCCCTATTTTGTACCTAGGCTATTAGAAAATAGCCGATCTACAAGCTCACAACGCGTTGCATCGCAGCTTGAAGATCTGCTATTTTCAAACATTAGTACTTTTTACTTTTGGTACTTTAAGTATATTTTGATGCCAATACGTTTGTACTTTTACTCAAGTAACATTTTGAACACAGGCCTTTTACTTGTGGTATTGCTACTTTTACTTAAGTAAAATATTCGAGTACTTCTTCCACCACTGCGTATAGCTCTCCCCTAATGGAAGTCTACTTCCAATTATCAGCACAATTTCATTTCTAAAGCTTATACCAATGAATAAATTTGTATTTTAACCGACTGGTATGGCAGCCTAAACTGTCATTTATTCGTGCAGGATCAGGATCAGCCTCTAACTACGTGCCAGCGGTTTGCAACGGTCGTGAGGTGCTGGACTCCACCACGTCTTCCTTGTAGAACCAGATCCCGTTCCAGTTTTCCAAGCACAAGAAATCATCATTCCTTCACAGTCGTCCCTGCATCCAACAAGACCGCTCCTCTGCAGTCGATCACCCCTTCATCCCAGGGTGCATCACCATGCCGGCTTGTCGTGGACATATTCGTTCAACTTACATTTTCGCCTTGGACTAAATGGGCGGCCAATAATATGACCCGAAACCATAGACTGCGAAAAAATATGGACTAAGGGAACGGTGACGTCGCACACCCACTGGTTTCTATACAGACCCGTTTTGAAGCCACTTTTTTTGGCAAATTCAAATCCACCATCCAGTACCGAAAAAGCAATCGGGAAACAAATGCTATTGGCTGGAAGGACAGCGAGGGCGGGTCTTCACTCAGTAGAGCCAGTAGAAGGCCTAGAAGCACACTGCTTTATCATTCATTAAAAGAATTTATGGGACCATAATTTACCATAATTTGATTACTACGGTAATACAATCAAGTGTAAAGTCTGGTCAAATCCCCATTGTAATCAATGGCGTGGTAATTGGGGGGCGGGGGGGATTAGCGATTAATGACAACTGCAGGGAATTCAGCACTTCCTTATTGGCTTCATTTTAAAAACCGGATGCTTGCCGCCTGCCAGATAACACATAGATCTAGTGGACTCCTAATGTGCCATTGTGTCTATGCTGTTGTGCTACACATTTTTAAATGATAGTATTTCTACATGAATTAAATCAGTGCACTACCTATTCTGAAGAAAACCTGGGCACTGGCAAACCAGCCACCGCAGTCCAAGTCTATTCTGTGTTTGGGATTTTAATAATTGAGTCTTATCATTATCAGTCAGGCAGTGCTTTCATTGCACATTATAAGAACAGAAAGTAAAAAAATAAATAATAATAATTAAAAGTCCATTGTACAATGTACAATAGTTGCCTTCAAACAGTTGAATGCTGTTTGAAGGCATTAAAACTATTCTTTTGCATTGTACAGTTGTCTCCCAACTCGGACGTTTTTGCATTGGATTTTTGCCACCTTGGAAGCGCTAGGACTCTTTGGACACTTTGTGTGGCCAACAAAAAAATGAAAGGTTTGCCATGGACATGGAAAAGACTCATCATTTGTCTGTGTACAGACTCTTTGACGACCCCTGCTTCTTCCGACAAGACGACTCAGTCAGCAGTCAGTGTTGCCAGATTCTGTGAGAGAAACAAGCAACCAGGAAAACCAGCCCAAAAGAAGCGACGATGGGCCACATGAGTACTTTAACACGCACATCAGCTATTTGAAAATAGCAGATCTACAAGATCACGACGCGTCGCGATGCGACGCGTCGTGAGCTTGTAGATCGGCTATTTTCAAATAAAATCTTGCGGGGAAATTATAATAAGCAGATCTGGCAACCGTGTCAGCAGTCATCCCTTCATAAAACAAGACTGCCCGTGAAAGAGAAAGAAAGAAAGAAAAAAAAACTGTGCCAGAAAACTATAGCTGCAGAGAGACAATTCTGTTCGTATGGACTGAATGTGGCAACAGTAGGCTGCTTGAAACTGTGAAAGCTAAATGATGTTGGCGTGACAGACTGCCAACTGTAAGCCTTTTTTGTATAGATTGATCATTGCTGTGATGTCCTTGGTTTACAGGTTTAGACGTGTTGAATGCACTGCGCCTCGTCATGAGGTCTCGTTAACTTGAGTGGTTGTGTAACAATCATTGTGTAATACATTTGATCTTGTCCTTACAGTGCTGTGAATAATATCCAAATGTTTCTTTAGATAATGATTTGAATATATATATATATATATATATACATAATATAAAATACAATTTCCCCATTCCTTTTAAACGGCAGTGATATGCAATTAATCATATTGTGATAACAAAACTAGACGACTACTTGATATAAAGGACAATGTTTTAATGTTTTAGACTATTGTGAAAAGAGTTTGTGCTTGTAATTTATGTAAATAAAATGTTTGTTTTTTAATATTAAAACATGACATGGTATTTTGTTGAAGTTATTTAATAGACTCATCCAATATGTTTTTTGTACAATATCATGTCTGATGTTTTGGATCCCTTGCCTTTTTTTGTGTTTTTATACTATTGTTCTTTTTTTTTTTTTTATACATTTTGTCTCACATCTAACTTTGATGCTGGCTACTTCACACTATTAAATTGACCTCGGATAGACAACATTACAATAAATAAACAAGGAATAACATATGTCTCCATATTTCAACTTTTTATGTTTTATGTTTTTCATAAATTAATGCCCTACTTCAACCTACAAATGCTGCATTAAAGTGGTGAAAATAGCAGATCTACAAGCTCACAACGTATCACATCGCGGCGCGTTGTGAGCTTGTAGATCGGAATATTCAAAACATGTCTTTAAAATATTATACATATAATACAAAAGCAGCAACGGTATGACTTTTCAAAAACACAGGAGAACGGGCATGTTTATGTGAATCTGGTTTGATAACTCGGATGTGATTGTTGCATCACACTGCCTCACAGCACTTAAATATGAGTTGAAGTGTAGTCATAGCTGAGTCCTCACATAGGCTCAAAGCCACGCAAATTATAAATAAGCCTCATAATAGCCTCAATAATAATACTCATTTGAAGTTGACACGTGTGTCCTGGTTTAGCCTCATTTTTACATAATTGTTTAGCCTGATGAAATGCCTGATCCAAGATAGGGGTTGTCACGATCATCAAAGATTAGTTGTCAGTTAATTGTCATACAAATAATTGCATGTGTTTTGGGGGATTGGACATTGGGGACATATACATAAAAAGTACATTTCTGTTTGCCTTTTAGGTTTTGCAAGCAAAAATTGCACAGGTCAGACATGACAAATAACTACAGTATACATACAGTATACAAAGAAATGAGTGACAATGGTACGAAAATAAATAATGTACTATGGCCAAAACAGGCCATATGTAATACTTTTTACACTTTTAAAAAAAGCAAGAAAACTGTAGTGGAAAAAGACGATCTACAAGCTCACAATGCAATAAGGCATTGTGAGATCAGGCATTTACAAAAAGTCACTGACTAGGTAGTGTGAGCTCCCCTCCCCTTATGACACACACACACACACACACACACACACACACACACACACACACACACACACACACACACACACACACACACACACACACACACACACACACACACACACACACACACACACACACACACACACACACACACACACACACACACACACACGTGCGTGCCAAATAGGACTATACTGAAAGCCTTCAACATGACCTTTCTTTAAATATGAATAGCCTACTTTATTCCTCCACATGTTACATAGTATTGCTTCCACTGGGCAGCCAAAAAAAGGTGCACTGCCTGACGACATGCTTATTCTAGAGCTGTGTGTGTGTGTGTGTGTGTGTGTGTGTGTGTGTGTGTGTGTGTGTGTGTGTGTGTGTGTGTGTGTGTGTGTGTGTGTGTGTGTGTGTGCATGCGCGATAATACTAATTTGCCAATCATACTTGCAACTAACAACACATATTTCATAGAGGTTTATGTCACAGTATACCACCAACGTAAACCCTACAGGGGTCTATTGGTCCATCTACACCAAATCTCTTTGCTGAAAATAGCTGATCTACAAGCTTGTAGAGATTCTTTGCTGAATGTTCGCATCAAAAAAGGGACACTGGGGTTCATGGATAGTTTAATAGGAATATGAATGAAAAACGTTAGAGAACGTTAGTAAAGGTCACTGAATACCCCCATGCCATTTTGCTGGACATTGCTGTGGTGTGGGTGATGGCAGTCGACTCACATCTGGCCCGAGTCAAACGTCATTAGTTGGCTGTGACAAGACACCTGTTGTGCATCCATCTAATAGATGTGTGCAAGATCAATCAGCCATGTCATGACATCCTTTACATGTGCTCTGGCTAATGTACCATCTTGTCCTAAGTTCCCTTCTTTCTACAATAGAAATGTTTGTACCATCTACCTCACTGTATCCCTGACTCTGGATCCTCATATCCCTTTTCAGTTGCCAGTGTTGCGGTCAGTTTGCCACATTATGCCACCTAGACTGGGATCTGGGAAAACAAGCCCAAAAGAAGCAGCTATAGGCTACATGAGCACTTTAAACCTACAGTATATACATTAGCTATACATTGGCAACGTGTCGAGATGCGACGCGTTGTGAGCTTGTAGATCTGAAATGTTCAAAATAATCTGAGTGAAAATGTGAATAAAGTGTGACACAAAATATTTTCAGAAAGGGGCTGCAGACAAATATATATTAAGTTGGGGGACGTTGACATGAAAATGTTTGAGAACCACTGGTTTCAACAACATAGGAAGCCAGCCAAATGGGGAAAATAGAACCCGGGGAAAATACTAGGGATTTCTTGAAATACTTCTTGGTGTATTTTGTTTGGTATGTATATGTTTTTACTGTAACTCTAACTGGCTACACTAGGGCCTCGAGATTCAACATTCATGAGGGGGAACGATCGGATGCGGACATTAGTTGGGGAATCTGTGGCCTGGACCAGATCACACAGGTCAATCCAAAAGGAAAACCAGGCTTTCCGGTCACGTAGGAACTTAATGGGAGCTTAAAGTGTATTGATCCAAAACAAACAAAATTGATTGATTGATCGTCAAAATAAACATGCTCTGATGCACGCGGCCCACCCATCTAACCTCTTAACACGGCTGCCGTGTTAAGTGGTCAGATGGGTGGGATGGTACAAACATGTTTATTGTGGAGAGGGCAAGATGGTACAAGACACAACAGATGGACATGTGCTGTCATGACAGAGGCTTTGTGTGTGTGTGTGTGTGTGTGTGTGTGTGTGTGTGTGTGTGTGTGTGTGTGTGTGTGTGTGTGTGTGTGTGTGTGTGTGTGTGTGTGTGTGTGTGTGTGTGTGTGTGTGTGTGTGTGTCTCTGATTGATCCTGTATATTGATTGGATCGATGCATAACAGGTGTCTTCACACCCAGCAGTGAGTCTAATTAGTTTGACTCAGGCCAGATGTGACTGCTTAAATCAGCTGTCATCACGTTACAGTAAAGCCTGTTCCAATTCAGAACAAATGGCACCGACCAGGCCAGGACCAGCAGTTTCCATGCCAAGGGCCCCCTAAACAGCCTTGACCTCTGGCTTGTGGCCCCCCTTTGTGAAATGGATAAAACAGAAAGAAAAATAATATTGTGAAAACAGCTCTCTCTCTCTCTCTCTCTCTCTCTCTCTCTCTCTCTCTCTCTCTCTCTCTCTCTCTCTCTCTCTCTCTCTCTCTCTCTCTCTCTCTCTCTCTCTCTCTCTCTCTCTCTCTCTCTCTCTCTCTCTCTCTCTCTCTCTCTCTCTCTCTCTCTCTCTCTCTCTCTCTCTCTCTCTCTCTCTCTCTCTCTCTCTCTCTCTCTCTCTCTCTATATCTCATCATCAGGCAGAAACCTTGTATCTCCATATTTCATTTTATCAGACACCCCCCTCAAATTCCATTTTAACCATGTTAGATTCATTTAAAACACACATCCTTGGTTCTGGTGACTGATATTGTCCTTTAATTTGTGAAGGGGCCATTTCATGTATATTTTATTATCTTTTTGGAACATGAAAACAATAAAACACAATCAAAAAATGAAATAAAATGAATGAAAAAAGTAATTGAAAAAACACAGCCCCTCCAAGTATTAGATGGACAATATCAGTCACCAGAAACAAGGATGGGTGTTTTTGATTAATTTATCATGTAGTCCATGGGCCAGACCAGATGTCGGTATAATATAATAATAATATATCATGATATTTTTGAGAAGCTCTATGTCTGTAGATAATATTTTGGTATTTTAACCCTTCCTGAGTCACAGCTAAATTGGTGTTATCAGCTGCCCTCCCCAATGAAAAATGGCATTTTAGACACGGGTGCATATATTGGTATTGGCTCATGTTCAGGACATATTGCAATGTTTTATATTATAGAGTTTAGTATCGTTGTTAAGGGTACACTTTGAGCTTTCATTCAAGCCCTTTCGTGAATATGTATGGTCATTGGATCTCTTCAAACTTTTAATAACACATTTTCCCACAATTTCCACCTAAACCATATATTTTCTTTGAGTGCTGTGGCATCAAGAAACATCTGAGACACAAAAAGTGGAATACTGGCACAACCCTAAGTAACCTTTGCCATCTTGAGTTATACCGACATCTAGTCTGGCCCATGAACTAATGGTTAAAATGGAGTTTGAAAATACAATGGGTTTGTATAGGAAGGGGGCGCATAGAATCAAATTAATATCAAATATCTAAATACTGAATCATGCAACATAAAAACTGTCTGTAGATGTTAAAATGACCCCAAACATGTTTGAAAGTGAAATATCCCTTTAAGTCTGTCTGTGGGTTTTATATAAAACCAATGAAAAGTATTAACATGAGCTTGTGACTAAATAATAACTATATTGGATCCATTGGAACACAGGTTATTTTCTTCCCCATTTCCTGAAGGTTTTGGACTTAAGTTTTCCACCTGACAATGACAATATATAAAATGTTCATTATATATATATATATATTAAGCAGATAGATCATGTACATTGTATGTACTACAGTCTAGTAGGCTTAATATATCAAACTTTTTAATACAGAGACACAAAACTTAATAGTTCTACATTGTCTGTTAGCCAGAGATTTTCCTCAAAAACAAAATCTTTATATTATAATTATAAGCCTTCAAGAATAAGCATAACATAACCATTTATCATCAGAGAATGACATTCCCGGAAAACATTAACGTATACATCTTTTGTGATTGAAAGATGTACGTTAGTGTTGGTACTGGCAATGCAACTCCCTCAGTTGTGAGGTCACATAACATAAAGCTAAAATACAAATGTACTACATTAGGACATTTTAGTAAAGGGATATTTTACTTTAATAAAATAAACATGACAAAAATATATACTGTATATATATAAAAATAGAAAAAAGTAATGGAAAAATCACGGCCCCCTCACGCAGTAGAAGAACATTCTACTGTGTTGTGGGGGGGGGGGGGGGATGATTTTCCATTAATTTTTTAAAATATATTTTTTCATATTTATTTAATTTGAAAGTGAAATATCCTTTTAACCCATTTAGACCGGGAACGACTCTGTGTCATTTTATAGATTTCTTTGGGCTATTAAAAAAATTGCAGATCTACAAGCTCGTAGCGCTGCACCGAGTGCCACGCTACGAGCTTGTAGATCTGCTCTCTTTTGTTTTTTTATCGTGAAAATTGGTGCAAATCTTTGAGTGTATATATTTTTTGAAACATTTTTAACTCAAATCTTTGCTTCTGGTGGGGTCCCTGGAACAAGATATTTTGAGATGGGGGGGGGTCCACGAACAAATACATATCAGTTTGGGGGTCCTTGACATGAAGAAAACAGTATGAGAATCACTGATATTATAGCAACATAAGTTTTTTTCAAAAACTAGGATTTAGAAGACATTTGTAGAATCCCCAGAAGCAAAGATTTGAGTTAAAAATGTTCGCTTTAAAAAACATACAGGGCTATATTCAAAGATTTGCACACATTTTCACAATTTTGAACTCTGTACCGCGCTATGAGCTTGTATATCTGCTATTTTTGAATAGCCAAAGAAATCTAAAATGACACACAGATGCTTTCCCTGTCCGGTCTTAATGGGTTAAGCCCTTTTCACCTTTCCAGGGTAAACCAAAAAAAAAAATGCAATTAAGGGCAGGTACACACTGCAGGACATTTGGTCCGATATTGCTGTCGCCGACCTTTTTTGGCGCTCGCCCACAGAACCTCCCGATCTGACGCAGATCGGCCTTTGATCGGCGAGATAATGCTCGCTGTGTGTGAAAGGCTCCACGACACGATGTGGCCGCGATTCTCCGTTCTGCGACGGCTTTCCGACCGTTTTCAGATAACTACCATGTTAGATATTCAAGACAGCACAGCAGACATTATCGTACAGTATGAAAGAAGCTGCGATCACCTTGCGAGGAGATGTACGCTACAGCCAATGAGAGCACATTACAGTCACCGTGGCTATGGAAGGTCGGTGGACCTGACCACAACAAACACATCCCCCGCATAGTTACCGATCTCTACAGTCATGTGATCAAGACGGATGCGTTTGATTTTTCATATTCCATCCTGATTGGCTAAGATTTACATCTAAAGTTTGCAGTAGTGGCTTGTTTTGAACAAAAAGCCGCAAATCATGAACGCAGCATCCGATTGCGGTCAAACTTTGCACGCACATTCACACTATGTTGAGGAGCAAATGCAACCCTTTAAACATTGGCCGTTATAGCGCCACCAGCAGGTCTAATTTAGCAAAACAATTGTTTTGAACAAAATGCCTCAAATCATGAATGCAGTGTCCGATTGCCGTGCAAGGCCTAAGAAGACATGGCTACCTTTTCACATTGGCCTATTATAGCGCCACCAGGAGGCCACAATAACCAACCTGACCTGGCGGAGACCTGTGCTCCGAGGAGCACTTTTTTTAAGTTTTCATCTTATTTTAGTTTTTCTTTTATTCTAGACAGTATGTTTTTCACCCTGTCCGTCCGTGTGTCCGTGTCATTCTGTCTGTCTGTGTAGAGCTAATCTCCGGCACTGTTGGCTTGATTGCAGCGAATATGTGCACACACACTCCCTGGATTTCAAGAACCTCTGCCCCACATCTTTCACATGGGCCTGTTATAGCGCCACCAGGAAGGAGGACGCTTTTTGCAAAACACATTTTTGATAGTACTCCTACAGATTTTGTTCAAACATCACGCAATTTGCTACACAGTATCTCTATAGTCATTAAACTAAACAGGGTCTTTCAGATTTTTCATATTCCATCCTGATTGGCTAAAAATGGCTTCCACAGTTTGCAGGAGTGCTCTGTTGTACCTACCAAAAAGTGACCTTTTCAAATGGCCCGGATTTACAGAGGACTATGTCTAAAAAAAATGTAATGCAAATTCTCTCTATCACACACACACACACACACACACACACACACACACACACACACACACACACACACACACACACACACAATAACAGTCACAACACAACCGACCTGATAGTGTACATCAGCCTTCAATTCCAGAGCCACAAACCAACAGTCACATGTTTCACTGCCACACCGGGCCCCAACAGCAACAGAGCTACAGCAACAGAGCGTGGGGTAGCGTGGGGTAGCTATGTGTGTGGGGGTGTATGGGTGGGTGGGTGTGTGTGTGGGGTGTGTTTGTGTTTATAAAAGCTCTGACAGCAACAGAGCTACATCTCTTGAACAACATCAGCACATGACACGTACAGCATCAACAGCACACAACAAAAACATCATACAACACAAACTGCAGAAGCATCATCCAGCAAAGGAAAGTAAGGTATGTCACCATTATTACATAATCACCTGATCGCAAGTATTTGAGATAATCGCAATACTTTTTCAGATAATCGGCATAATCATTTCCATGTTGAAGACATTGTTCATATGTTTTCAAACATTTTCAAAAATAGTGGAAATAGCAGACTGCTATTTCCACTATTCATGTTTTTTTAAAAGTATAAAGTTATTGAATTACACAAATTATTTGTCATATCTGACCCGTGCACCTTTTGTTTACGAAGACAGACACATTTTTTAATAATAATGTTACAATGCTCAATGTACAACGCAATAATTAATTAATTTGGCCTAGTTGATCGCAATTATTTGAGCAACAATTAATATGTCATAATCGTGACAGCCCTAAAGAGGTTCCTACTTTGAGTCGTCTTCATCAGCCGTCTTCAGGGGAAACCCCCGAGAAGGACGAGGTCTTCGGCCGTTCGACCGTGCGAAGACCAAGTCTTCGGAGGAATCCACCATGCAGACAAACCCATGGATAGAGAGAGATTTCCAGATCTCCATCTCTAGGGCAGGGCATCCTCGGATGAGCCTTCCAGCAGGCGTCTCCCATCATCTTCATCCTCCATACATCAGGTTGGCTTCACCAGTACTTTACATCTCTCTGGTTAGCTTCACCAGTACTTTATTAGAGGTGGATGGTCTGGGAGGGTGTTACACTGTAGGTGAGAACCTCAGTCTTCTGGGCATTTACGTATGTGTGTGGGGGTGTATGGGTGGGTGGGTGTGTGTTTATAAAATAAAAAAAGACTACTTTAGGGAGTCATCTAGACCTCCTAGTTGTAGTAGTGAAGCCCAGTTCTTGCTCCCCTCCTCCACTGATGGCCTGTCTTCATAGTCCACGCTTATAATGAAGAGGAGGGGGAGGGGGGTGTGTCCCCTCCAACACCTCTGCCAGCCTTGAGTATCTGAATGAAAGAAAGACAATTTCACAATTTCAAGTAACCGAGAGCCACATACACGTATACTGTATCCTGTCACAACATTGTTACAGTCTGGCTCAGAGACTATAACAAAAAAGGGGAGACGACACGGAGGAATACATAAATAAATGTAAAGTTTATTTACCAAATCGTGAAAGAATAATAATTAATTAATAAGTCAAGTTTCCAACGCATAAAGGCAGGGAAACATGCTGCCTGAAACTGAACCTAATAACTGAACATAAAGAACTCAAATACAAATGCTCTCCTGGTGCGGCCACACGCCTGTGACCTGGGGAGGACTGAAGAGAATGAACTGTTGTAGAGTGGGGCTTTTATAGAGTGAGGAGACAATTGGCCAGGTGTCTCCCCTTCCACTGATCATCTCAGCCTCCACACTCCAACCCAGCACTGCAATGGAATGTTAAAGGGACACACACACATAATCCTATAGCAAAGGCCCAGGGGGCCGTCACAACATACACAGCCTAGTATACGTAGAGCTTGTAGATCGGCTATTTTCACAATGTTTGCCTCTTTCTTACGTAATATTTGACCATTTGGCCAATTTAGTATTAAAAGTCATTCAATTGTAAACTTTATAAATGTGCAAATACCCTGTATACACTTATAGGGCATAGCAGTGGCGGCCATTTTGTGGTGTCACAGATAGAAAACCCATTATTTTTTCCCATGGAGATTTAAGAATTTTTTTTTTTATAAATTATTAAGCCTGGAACCAAGCTATCCAGGATCCTGATGATACTTACTGATACTTGAGTAAAAGTACCAATACAGCAATTTTGAAATACTCTATTGCAAGTACAAGTCTGGTATTCAAACTTTACTTCAGTAAAAGTACAAAAGTATTGGCATCAAAATATACTTAAAGTACCAAAAGTAAAAGTACTCATTATGCACAAGCGTTACAATGTGACGTGTTGTGAGTTTGTAGATCGGCTATTTTGAAATAGCCTAACTACTGTATAGGCTATACAGGGCTGAAGTGGTATGTTTTGTAATAATAATCCAAATCTATAAAGTAACCAGTAACCAAAGTTTTCAAATAATTGTAGTGGAGTAAAATACTTCTCTGGGATGTAGTGGAGTAGAAGTAAAAGTATTGGAAATTTAAAATACTCCAGTAAAGTAAAAGCTCCTCAAAATTGTACAGTACTTGAGTACATGTACTTAGCTACTTTATACCACTGACTAGGCTTGCATAGCCTGTCTTAGCATCACAATCAAACACAGCTCAACAATACAACATGACATGTTCACTTCACATCACATCACACAACACAACAATGCTTCATCCTGACTAGTTGTTGCTTTACCAAGTAAAATAAAAGAAATTAAAATAAAATGAAAACACACATTCCATCAATTCCTTTAATGCTAAGCCGCTAATTAGCTAAGCTCAAGCACCTGCAGAAACTCACCTGTTTGCTCAGATGGAGAAAATGTCTTGTCACACAAGCGTGTTTATAGCAGCTTTCACCACTCTGGTAAACACTGACAACTCTACTCAATGTTCATGTAGAGTAATGTTACATTATGAGTTGTTTATTTCGATCTTTTACTTCCAAACTTTGCAGAGCCTGTAACACACTGTGTGTGTGTGTGTGTGTGTGTGTGTGTGTGTGGGGGGGGGGGGGGGGCTGACAATTGGAGGACTTATAAAGCCCGCCCCTCCCTCCCTGCTCTCTAGGGAGTGTGGAGCAATAACTAAGTACCTCCCAGGGCAGGGTTTCTCAAAGTGGGTGCCCCGTGGCCAGTGGTGTGAAGTAACTAAGTACATTTACTCAAGTACTGTACTTAAGTAAAATGTTGTGGTATGTTCACTTTACTGGAGTATTTACAAATTGCAATACTTTTACTTCTACTCCACTGCATCTCAGAGGAAAATATTGTACTTTCACTCCACTACAATTATTTGAAAACTTTATTTACTAGTTACTTTGCGCTTTTGCAGATATAAATTATTACATTATAGATCTTACATTAACCACTTTAGCCCTAGTTTATACATAGGCTATTTGAAAATATCCGATCTACAAGCTCAACAGGTTGTTGTGAGCATATATATATATATATATATATATATATATATATATATATATATATATATATAGCCATGTATGCCATCCATTTATATTGTAGTTATGTTAGGTTCATTCTTTAATAAACATTTGTTATTTATTTTACACCTGATATTCCTTCCCTTATTTGTCATGGATTTGAGCCAGCCATGACACTGGGGACACCCTGCCCCCCTGGATTCACTGTTTATCTGTGCCAGATTACATTATCTGCCATATGTGTTTCTTCAAAACACACTACGGTCATGTGATCAAGATGTATGAGTCAGACCCCATTCCAATTAGCTATGACTGGCTTCCAAAGGGCCCTGGGTAGGCAACCCGGCCTGGCGGAGACCTGTGCTCTGAGGAGCACACTTTTCTAGTTATTATTAATTTGGGGGTCCTTGCCATGAAAATGTTTGAGAACAACTGGTTCAAACAACATTAGACAACAAGGCCAAAAAAGCAACTACACGTTCAAGCAACTTTACAGAAAAACAATCCCAAAGTCGCTTATAATAAGCGGACATGGCAACTCTGTCACAGCGGAATCAGCGCACTTGCCGTGCGAGAGAGAGAGAGAGGGAGAGGGAGAGAGAGAGAGTGGGAGAGGGAGAGAGGCATATCACCGGATACGTTGATTAAAATGAATTGGAATAAACACAAATGTATGTATTGGGTCTGACTCTGGAGATAGCATCCTAGTGAACTATCCTACAGTGTGTCAGCCCTTGTCGGGGATCAATCGTGTTGTGAAAACCACAACGATATTATGACAGACGATTTCAAGAAAAAAAAACTCCTGCAGTGTGTTATGCTTAACGATCAGATGACCCCCCGAGCACTTTAAGGTCCTGCAGTGTGTACCTGGCTTAAGTCAGACCTCTCCTCAAAGAACACAAGACAAAAAATATTGACTGATAATCCAATGAGAACAGAGGAGGATGCCTTCAACACGACTCAACTCCTGTGAGACTGGCTTCTTCTCAAAAGAGACTCCTCACCAACTGTGCAGGATTAATCTGTCAAAACCATCTCTGCTCTGTCCCAGCCGTTCCCATCTGATGGATTTAATAGCTCCAAGCTGTGGAAAACACTTTGTTGCCGTCAGGCTGAAACCTTGCATCTCCATATCTCAACTTTAATGTTTTTTTCCCCGTAAATGAATACCCTACGCAGAAAAGTAGTGAAAATAGCCGATATACAAGCTTACCACGCATCGCGACGTGTTGAGCTTGTAGATCGGTTATTTTAACCATTTAAAATGTTTTTTTTTTTAAAGGAATGGTTTTGGACATACAAGGTTTCCACCCAACAGCAACAACTTCCATCTCCAGGTCTCATGGGCACTTATCTACACAAAAGGATGAAATCACGCCACAAGGCAATCGGTGTTGAGAAATAGTATATCCTGTATTAGCAGAAATTATACAGGTGTAATTTCACACAATGAAGGCGTGGAATGGCGAAACAAATAAACAAATGAATTGGTGAAAAGGAGGTGCTAATTCCTTCTTTTATTTTAAGTATTGGTGCGTTGCTTTTTCTCAAAGGGAACATTGAAAAGTAGATTATAACGGACATTTTACGAAGCTCTCCAGTGGAATTAACTTGCTGAAAAAAACAAAATGAGAGAGTTCAACGCATAACACAAAATTAAAACAAATGGAAAACATATTAAGCAGTCTCCTGTTCTTTCGGCTCAACGTCATCATCGGGCTTGGCTTCTCCGTTTTGAGGAGAGTCTCCGTTTTGAGGAGCGTCTTCGGTTTGGGGAGCGTCTTCGTTTTGAGGAGCGTCTTCGTTTTGGGGAGCGTCTTCGTTTTGGGGAGCGTCTTCGTTTTGGGGAGTTTGTCTTTTAAGAGGAATAATGTAGATCCCATTCTTTGCTTCTTTCAATCTCCACCACCTGCCCAACCTTGAAGAAATGCAAAGAACAAACACATCAGAGAGAGAGCGACAGACAGCGAGAGGGAGAGAAAGAAAGGCCCGTCTGTTGGCAACCTAACACTGAGGATGTTTCATTATGCATGTATTAGATTAGAGCTTCATTTCTTTTTTCATTTGGTTTTGACATTACCAAACTAAAAACACAATTTCAAATATAAAGCAATCACATCATGTGGACGTGGGCAGTGTTGCCAGATTCTGTGAGAGAAACAAGCAACCAGGTCTAGGAAAACCAGCCCAAGAGAAGCGACAATGCAGGCCACATGAGCACTTTAACATATAAATCAGCTATTTGAAAATAGCAGATCTACAAGCTCACAACGCGTCGTGAGCTTGTAGATCGGCTATTTTCAAATAAAATCTTGCGGGGAAATTATAATAAGCCGATCTGGCAACCCTAGATGTGGGCATCCACGTCAAAACTGCTGGCTCCAATGTACACCACGGAGGTATCTCTATGATGTATGCACTGCTATGCAAATTAACTATCTGCATGTAGTGGTATTTACTGTATTATTCAGCATAAAAAAAATGCCTTTGAGATCATCTGTTCAGAGTACAATCCCACAGCGCCATCATGTAGCTTCCATTTGAGCATAACGTTCTCTGGCATTTTTCATATTAACCTCTGGGGGGGAAAGCAAATTAATAATCCTTCAGACTGTTAGAATGTGGTGATAATTAATAGGGATTCAGTGCCTATGTGGTACCTAGTCAAATATCGTTATGAAAATGAAATCCAATCAAACGTATGGGGCAGCAACTATATGAAATAAATCCTATTTTATACATTAACTACAACAATTATCTGCTTAAATTAAAGCTTCATAACGATTTCATAATACATTACCGATTGAGTCGGTCAATAGGCTAACTATGGAAGCCATAACAATTACAAAACGATCCACCTTCACAATATTCTTGAATCCAATGTGTTTTTTGTTGCTAATCACAAATTGGAAGCCGATATTCCATCTCAATCCGTTTGTTAAGAAGCTTAAGTACAAAATGTCAAACATAGGCTACTGCCTATAAACCTGTGGTGTAAAGTAACTAAGTACATTTATTCAAGTACTGTACTTAAGTACAATATAAATTATTACATTATAAAAACATACATTAACCACTTCAGCCCTATTTTATACATATGCTATTTGAAAATAATCGATCTACAAGCTCTACAGGATGCGACGCGTTGTGAGCTTGGAGATCTGCTATTTTCAAACATTTTAGTACTTTTGGTACTTTAAACTAAAGTACATTTTGATACCAATACTGTTGTACTATTTATTCAAGTACTTTTTTTAATTCCGGACTTTTACTTGTAACAGAGTACTTCTAGCATTGCAGTATTGATACTTTCACTTAAGTAAAACGTTTGAGTACTTTTTCCACCACTGCTATTAACAATAGGCTAATCATGCCATTAAAAGCTTGCTATGGTTGCATAGTGCCATCTAGTGGGGGATCTCAGGCATTGACACTTCTGGACGATCATTGATTAACCACATGAACCCACATGAACCCTAGCGTCCCTATTCTGGACATGTCATAATGGGTGAGCATACGGAAACGATAGCTGTTCTACAAGCTCACAACACGTTGCAACACGACAAGTTGTTGAGCTGAGATTTGGTGTACTGTAGAGGTACAAAAAAAAAGAGGGCCAGGAATACAAAGTATATAGGATTTAAGTGGTTCAAGCCTCTTCAGAACCACCAATAACAGTCACATATATGTGTTTAAAATATGAATATTTAAAATGTGTTAAAAATAATAATAAAAAAGGAACGGTTTTGGACATATCCACCCGACAGCGACGATATCAATGTTGAATACAGAGACAATAAACATAACGTGGCAAGCAAATGTTTGAGCCCATGTCCATTACTCCATTTACCTGTGCTCTTGTCCAACACCTGCCACCAGGAACTGACCGGAGCTTGAGAACTTCAGGCTGTTGACGAAGCCCGTCTGGGATAAAGAGGAGAGACACACACAATGGTGATTCAGTAAAATATCCCGAGTACTTTTTCCACCACTGAAAGCATGTAGCATATTTTCTTTTTTTAGTACTAAAACAAATGAGAAAGGGGGTCAAACCGAGGGGCCTCACTTACCACCGGTATGCTGAAGAGAGGCTTCAGTCCTTTGAAGCCCTGGCCACACTTCCACAGTTGCACCTTTGAGTTGTGGGAACCTGAAGACAGAATCATTGTAGATTTTGAAATATTTATTTCCTCTACTTCCTGGAACTTTAAACGGAAAAAAAGGGCTCTTGTTGCATTAACCACATGAACCCTAGCAAGCCTATTCCGGGCATGTCATAATAGGCGAGCATCTAGAAAAATAAGCGAATGTTCAGTGCAAATAGCCCATCAACAAGCTCATAATGTGTTGTGTTATGAGCCTTGATTGGTACAACGAAGCAAAAGAAAGACAACTACATTCAGGGAGTTACTTCCTTGGCCTAAAGGCAGCATGCAAAAGAAATTTGGCAAAAAATCTGGTCCAGTGGTTTGTGAGATTATCCCCGGACTCTCAGACTCAGGGGCACCTTAAAGATTATGTGTGACCATTTTGCATAGTACTAAGAGCATGTGCCATGTCTACAGTCACGTTACACAGACAAGTCAGCCAATGAATGAACGTAAAGTGAAAAACATGGTATGTCTTGTTGTTGTTACTCTCCCACACAACATAGACACGCCATGTTGTGTGCCGTCCATGTTTAGAAAAGGACTCTCACAGCTAGAAGCACCTGAGGCGACCGTGTCGGAGTTGTGAAGCGCCGCTACCGACGACACCCAATGAGGCTGCTCCAGCCCCGCCTCGCCCTGGCACCCGTGGGCCTGCTTCACCGTTCCCAAGGGCTTCTTCTTGTTGACACTCCAAAGAGACAGAGAGCTGCCAAACAAACAGGAAAACGATACATAAGTAGGTAGCCTTGAGAACTGCTGGTTCCGAAGCCATGTGACCCATATAGGTTAGGAGCCCATTTTCTTGATGTAAAAGTTAGTCTTTGGAATCACTCGGCCGGGAGTTGAACCCCTGACACTCTAACCATAAAGCCTCTGAGCTGGTAGTTGGGTCGTACTTGGTGAAAACTAACTTGCCATTGGGTGACACAGTGGAAGGCTTACCCGTCATCTGCTCCGGTTATCATGTGCTCCTCGTTGATGAGCTGGATACAGTCAATTGAGCCGCTGGAGACGATCAAAGGAGAGGCAGTTACACTACTAGGCAAGCCAGTTAAAAGACGCTAATTATGTGACAGTCACAGGTTTATTCTGAAATAAGCAGTGGCTCAGACGGTTAAGGTTAACCCTTTCAGACCTCAGGCCAATTCTACAAAATGTCTTCTGAATCCTAACAGTTTTCTGAAAAAACCCTTTGTTACTATATCAGTGGTGCTCCAACTTTTTCATGTCAAGGACCCCCAAAATGATGTTGTTCCAAGGACCCCCAGAAGCAAAGATTTGAGTTTTGTTCGCTTAAAAATATATATATATATATTCAAAGATTTGCACAAATGTGTACGATAACAAAAAACATTTGCAGATCTATAAACTGAAACATCCCCGATTTGCTTCCGATTGCGGACCCTGCTCTCCAACCACACCAAACAGCAGAGATACTCACTCGTGGCCATTAAACACCAGCTGAGACTCTTCCGCGATCTTCCACACCCTCACAGTTCTGTCTCTCCCACCTGAGGTCACGCAGCGCTCACGACTCAGGCAGTCCAGTCCAGTGATGACATCCTGATGGCCAAACCTACACACGTTCACAATGATAAACCGGTGATTCTCAAACTTTCTCAAGGACCCCCTAGTTTGACATGCTTTGGGCCCACGGACCCTCACTGGGTTTCATGACAATCAGGCGATTCACCCTCAAGTTATTTAGCTAAACAGGCAGACCTTTTCAATCATCAACATGTTAACCCATTAAGACCTAACAGTTTTCTGAAAAAAACGTATGTTTCTATATCAGTGCTGCTCAAACTTTTTCATGTCAAGGACCCCCAAAAGTATGAATTTGGCCGCCAACCCCCATCTCAAAAAATGTTGTTCCAGGGACCCCAGAAGCAAAGATTTGAGTTAAAAATGTTCGCTTTAAAACAATATATATTCAAAGATTTGCACACATTTTTCAAGATTTTTCAAAAATAGCAGATCTACAAGCTCATAGCGCGGCACTCGGTGCCGTGCTATGAGCTTGTATATCTGCTATTTTTGAATAGCCAAAGGCTATTGTGGTTAAAATTATTAAGTGGTTAAAATTATTGTGACGCTATGTTAACTAATTTAGCTGGGGACCCCCTGGTACCCCCCAAGGACCACTGGCTGAGAACCACTGTGTTATACGGTTATCAAATGAACACACAGACAGACAGGACAGTTTACCGCTGCCACACATTGCTGCGGGCAGAGCAATCACGTCATCGCGGTCAATGGTGCTCGGGTAGGTACTCACAGAGTTTCCACGTAGGCGTTCTCATCCACGTTCCACACCTTGACCGAGCGATCGTGAGACGCGCTGTACAGATCGTGAGTTCCTCTCCTGAACGAAAGACCCTGCAAAGTTTAAGTTGTTGATGATTCATAAGAGCAGGATGTTTCAGATTGCACATAAGAGAAGACAATATGGTTGAATTCATATATGTGTACAATAGGGATGGGCAATATTATCGATATGGCAATATTTTATTTCCCGATACTCTCAGGCCGTCGTATCGATACTTTAAAAAAAGTTTCTTTTTGATACAGGCTTTATGAAAAAACATTCAAAGAACCTATCACTGATCTGCAGCTCCTCAGTCAGGGGTATATATAAACTGAATGTTTGATGATTTAATGTCCTTGAGCTCCATATATCAAGCTCTAATATGTATCATATCGCAATATATCACAATATATCGCAATATGTATCGTATCGCAATATATCGTGATATAATCGTATCGTGTTCGTGACCCAAGTATCGTATCGTGAGGTTCTTGCCAATAGTGGCAAGAACATCACCTATTGTGCACATCCCTAGTGTACAATATGGTTGAGAAAAAGATTATAATAAATTATATATAGAGAATTTTTCAGATTCTACACAAGATAATATGGTTAAATACATATGCAGTCCATACCCAGGGAGGTGTGCACTCAAAGGTGTTTGTAGACTTTGGGTTATGCACTGTGTACACAGTATTTGCTTAGTTAAACTTTTGGAGAGGAGGCTGCTCATTTGATCATGGCTGTGTGTAACAACCCGGTCATTAACCTGATGTTGATGATCCATAAGAAGTCCATGTTTACATCGTTTCAGCTACGCTATTTGTGCCAATAACAAAATGTCCATGATTCGAACATAACACTAATAAACAGTCACGCGGTATGGAAATAATATCCAACGCGCTCGTCAGCTCATAAAACACTTTCTGTGGGCACGGCTCCAAAATCAAAGTCCATAACTTTGGAGCTGTGAGCCAGGTCTGTCTGTTGGCGTTCTCTGTGTGTCGCTGTGTGTGTGTGTATACTATTAGTAGCCCCAAAGCTAAATCCACCAAGCGGCTACAGATCCTATAGTCTGCAGGGAGCGTAACCATGACAACAGAGGCTATAGGCCGACAGGCCGTGGCCACGTGTGCACAGGAACTTCAAATCTCCGCTGCTTACAGTATGACAGAGTTGACAAAAACGCTAAACACAGCTTACATTTGGGAAAACAGGCTCACTGTCTTTGCTAATGGTCAATGTCCGTGTGCAAGTTCAGATCAATTACTCAACTCATTGAGGGATCAGACAGAATGACGGACAGAGGTTATTTAAGTGTATGTACATAGAGAGAAGAGAGAGAGAGAGAGAGACTTTTCAGCATGTTAATGTGAGACACATTAGCAGAGAGACACTTTTCAGCATGTTAATGTGAGATTAGCGGGTCTTACCGACACAGGACCACGGTGTCCTGTGAACTTATATAGGTGTTTACACGTTTCTGCCTCCCAGATCATTATCAACTTGTTCATGTCTCCAGTGGCCTAAAAAAGGATTGAAATCAAGTAGATGCTGTTACCATTACATAATGTCACATGTAAGTGTACAATGAACAATGGCAGGTGTTACAGATGGTTAAAATGACCGTACCGGACACTATAACTCACCAGGTACTTTCCATCTGATGAAATGGACATACAGAGGATAGTGGCCGTGTGTCCGACATGGCGATCCTCTGTACCCTTCCGTCCACCGGTGATCGTGTGCAGTTTCTTACCGCTCACTACATCCCCTGAGAAACAGAATGATAGGGAGCGGTCAACGATCAGAGGAATAGTCGTCCACCATGTACCAGTGTTCGTTTTGACAGCAAATTCTTATTTAGTCTTTTAGTCTTAGTCAAAAGCATTACATTTTCACACATTTTCAAGTTTTTTCAAAAAATAGCAGATCTACAAGCTCATGAGCTTGTAGATCTGCTATTTTTGAAAAGCCACGTATAAAATAATGAAGTTGTTAAAGTCGAAAATGACACAGACGCTTTCCCGGTCTTAATGGATTAACAGCGAACACATAGCCGATCTGCAAGTTCAGTTCTGAGCTTGTAGATCAGCTACCTTCGCTATTGGGCGTGTGTGGTGAAAGGCTAGAATACTGACATTTAATAATGGAGCAGTCTTTAGCAGCAGAGAAGATGTACTTGTCATCGGGTGAGATGACCAGACACGTAACTGGCAGTTTGTGCCCTCTCAACAGACGGATCTCAGAGGCATCTGGGGGCAGCAGCTGAAAAGTCCAAACAACATCAGTCAATATTTAAAAAGGATGTTATTATGTCACTGTGTTGAATTCACAGTTATAATTATGGGTGCAACGGTTTAATCACATTAATCGATCCCTGGGTATGTCGTTGGCAAGCTATGCATACTATGTCTATAATGCCTTATAAATATACTTATAATACATTATGATGTGCTTATAACACTGTATAATTACAGTTATGAGAGCTTATAAATATTCATAATTCTTTATAACAATAAGCATAACACATTAAAAAGCATTATATAATGACTGATAAGGTCAAGTGTAAATGCATTGTGATATGCATTTAACACTGTATAATTACAGTTATAAGCACTCATAAGTACTCATAATGCAATCATAACACATTACAAACCAGTTCATAATGACACTTTCTATGTTAATTCTCATAATTGTAAGACATTATAATCATGTTGTAATGCTTTATAATCACCATTAAAATGCATTGCAATCACTGTTAAAATGCATTATACTGTCATTAAGTCGCTATAAGTGGTCATTTGTTGCTTTAAAACATTATAGACACAATTATAATAGTTGACCGTATAAGTCATTATAGAATGCTTTATAATGCGTTATGATTATTGTTATAAAGCATCATGAGCATTAATGAGTTCTTATAACTATAATTATACAGTGTTATAATACAGATTATAATACATTATAAGTATGTTTATAATGCATCATAGACATGGGATGCATAGCAAGTGTTACCAAAGTTTCAAAACACTGTTAAATAATTTGTTGATATACAGCTTTGTTTTTTACACGCTTCTCAATTATCAAATGCATCGAAAAAGTAATTGCTAGCGAGTTGCGGCCCTAGTTATAATTCATAGCACTCTTAAGAATGCTAATTCATTCAGACAGTAAACACAGGAGAGGGAAGGACACACTCACGTCTTTGGCAATGAGTCGCTGCAGCTTTCCTTTCTGCTCAAGCTGTAGGGTCAGATCAGAGGTCAATATTACATCATTATCAACACAAAAAAAAACAATGATCACAATACAGATGAAATCTCATTCACAAAACAAAGTAATTCTCTTACAACTTCATCCTGAAGTCTTCCAGCAACTAGGTCATCCTGGAATGTGTCCTCTTCTGCTTTATTTTCCTCTGTTCAACAAAGATACACACTTCATTTGATAATGATCACAACTGGGGTATTTTGCCATGATGATGGTTAATACTGAACGGCTAGCGGCGCAGACCGTGAGACTCACCCTCGTCCTTTAATTGGTCAAGATAGAGTTTAGCTAATCTAAGTTTCTTCTCCTGTGGCGTTTCGTCATATTCAATCTCTTCCTTGGCCGGCCTCTTCTTTTGCACTCCTTGGCTGTTGAATAACAGGTACAATAAAACAGTATTTAAACAGATACCTTAGATCATTGGTTCTCAAAGTGGGGTCCGGGGACCCCCAGGGGTACTTGAGGGGGTCCCCGGCTAAATGATGGACAGGAACCAAATGGACCCTTTGGTCTGTAACTCTGAGAGTGTACAAATGGAACCAAATGGACCCGTTAGGGTCCATTTGGTTCCATTTGTACTCTCTCAGAGTTAAATTAACATTGATTTTACAATATGAATTGGGGTCCCAGAGATATAAATGCCATTAAATGGGGGTCCATAGCCTATAATGCATGTCAAACTGGGGGTCCTTGAAATTATTTTTTTATGGGGGTGCCTGGCTTATATTTTCAAATGGGGGTCCACGGGCTAATAAGTGTCAATTTGGGGGTCCTTGACATGGAACAGTTTGAGAACCACTGCATTAGATGTATGTAGTGTGTGGTCAGATCCATCAATGAGAACAGTCCTCCTAGCCATAGAATGTATTACATGATACCTTTCTGTGACACATTAATTTACGGAAAAACATAGAAAGTTAAAATATGGAGATGCGGTTTCTGCCCGACACAGCAACGATAACACACAGCCATATAGGTCACACCCATATTAACCTCTTTAGGAGGAGGTGATCGCCGTGGCATTCTAATTTGTAGTACTCACCCAATACATCGTTGCTGTCGGGCTCTTATCTGCACATTTGAACTTTTTGTGTTTTATTTTCAGTCACACTACAGCGTCACATAAAAGCATCAAAAGTAGCAGATCCACAAGCTCGAAACTGAGATTGTAGACCTGCTACTTTTGAATTTGAATCCTGAAAAGTAACAGTTTTGGACATAATGAGGTTTACAAGAAGACTTGAGGTCAGCTCTTGACTTGTCATTTATAGGGTTGGGATCCGGAACCCCAAATCTCAGCAATTTATTATTGGGTGAGTACACACACAGTGCTACAGGTTAAAGGAGTAGTTCACCCAAAAAAATGAGTTATTTTCTATCAATTACACAATCAATTTATGGAGATGTTTTGCATTTGACGCATTCCTAAGCCAATAGTTTGATGACTGGCATAGTCTCTAGTAGGAGACTTGTGGACTTTGCGGAATCTACTACCGGAGACATTAGCATCTTTCCGGCCGGAAATCAAATTATTGGTTCAGGAATGCGACAACAACAAAACAATCTCCATGAATTCAAGGCTTCATGGGGTGTGTAATTGATCTTTTTTTGGGGTGAACTACTTTAAATACAAGGCAGTCTAACCTGGGAGTGATCTCTAGCTGTGGACATTATGCAATACATGACATGTATGTGACATCACAGCCATTCTAGAGCTAAATCAGTCTGTGATATGTTCACCTCTCTCCCTCGGAGTCACTGGAAATCTCTTCGTTGTATTTGGCCTTAGTTTTCTTCACTCGTCCTTTACTAATAAGTCCTGAGCCGCCATCGATCTGCAACAATATCAGAAACAAACACCACAATTAGTCAGCCGTCAACATGCACAATAAAATCAAGTGTTAAAGCCGCAGTCAGTAGGTTTCATGTCCTACCGGGATTTGAATGTGGTCAATCAAAGACAGAACGACTACTTGGCCAGGGGGATATTATTGCACTTATAAAGCTTCAGGCAGTACTACTCGTCCACCAGTAGGAGTCCTACCCGGACACCAGGATCTAAATGTGCCAATGAGAGAGTAGGGAGACCTCCTCCAACCACAGCAGATGTAGTGGTTATATTAGCGTTATCTATAATATAGATCAGGGGTTTTCAACCAGTGGTCCGGGGACCACCAGTGGTCCTTGAGGGGGTTCCAGGGGGTCCCCAGCCAAATTAATAGTTGGCAACCAAATTGACCCTTGTATGTCTGTAACTCTGAGAGTGGATAATGGGACCCCCAAGAAATCTAAATGGTTTAGTCCCTGGCATATCTTTTCAAATGGGGGTCCCTGGGCTAATATTTGTCAATTTGGGGGTCCTTGATGCAAAAAAGGTTGAAAACCACTGATATAGATAAGTATATTATCCACTTTGAGGACCACTGCTTTAACCATGCTGTATGATATAGAGTCTATATCATACAGAATGGTTAAAGCAGTGATTCTCAAAGTGGGGTCCAGGGTCCAAGTCATCAATCAAAACGTTTGAGAACCACATGTTTTTTTCTTTTTTAAACCAACGTTTTATTCATTAAAGTACATTCTGTATTACTGTTTTACTGTCTGTAATGCTCTTACTAGGACTAGCAACACTGGCTGATAAGTGACATTATACTATTTGCTATTTGGAAAGAAAACGTCAAACTCCTAGAATGAAGTATGGTTACAGCTACATTTGTAACTATCTTGCTAACAGTTAGTTGAGCTTACCTTTCTTTTTTTCGTTTGCTTGGGGTCGCTTCCTTTTTGGGAGAGCTTCGGGTTGTCCTTCTTCTTTATGAAGAAAGAAGACATGACGAAAAGTTACAAGCCGTCAGGTCTCGGAAAAGAAGCTTTTCTAAAGATGTGTTTCGCACATTTAAAGACAACATTCATCCCCACATGGGTTTCCCTCAACCACACTATGAGCTCTGAAGCCCCGCCCATGCTCAGTGTTGCCATGTTGTGTGAGAGAAACAAGCAACCAGTGGTCTAGGAAGACAAGCCCAAAAGAAGGAACCAGACTAGGGCACTAGACTACTAGGCCACTATGAGCACTTTAAACCTATATACTGTATACATTTAAAATTGCAGATCTAAAAGCTTGTAGATCTGCTATTTTCAAAAGAATCTTGGAAAACATGTGAACATTTTTGGAATATTTTCACAACACCAATCTGGTACATGGGTCCCATGGCACAAACTATTTTCAGTCCGCAGACAAATACATATTAATTTGGGGGTCCTTGACATGACAATGGTTGAGATGAGAACCACTGGTTTAAACAACATTAGGAAACAATTTTGGGCTTGTTTCAAACAAGCCCAAAATAAGCAACTACACTTTAGAAACAAACCCCAAAAACCACCACTACCAGTATTTTACAAGCAACTTCACAGAAAAACAAGCCCAAAGTCGCTTATGATAAGCGGACATGGCAACGCTACCCCTGCTGTGTATTTGTGGACAGTGATTGGATGATACAGCCTTACGTCCCGCCTTCTTTTCCAAATACACGGGTTTCATTGGCTGAGCAGCGTTGGCAAAGTAAAACAGGAAACTGGTACGGCAGTCAAATGTTTCCCCCGGAAGATCGTTTCGTGTTCACCGTTCTCTTCCGCAAAAATACAAGTAAACGAATAAATAAAATAAACACACCACCACATTTAACTTGATATAAACGTGTCACATTGTGTAGTAAATATATGTCACAATAAATGCACAAAGTACGGTAAATGTCTACGTTTCTAGGCAGACCGGGGAAATGTAGATTTAAAAAAAGGGGAAGTAAACACACGTCAGAGAGTGGTCCGTCCGCCAGAATAACGGCGTTGCCATGTCGGCTTATTATAAGCAACTTTGGGCTTGTTTTTCTGTAAAGGTGCTTGTAAATAATATATTGGTAGTTGCGGGCTTGCGGCTGCTGGTGGCGGTTTTTGGGGCTTCTTTCTAAAGTGTAGTTTCTTTATTTGGGCTTGTTTCTATAGTGTAGTTCCTTATTTGGGCTTGTTTCCATAGTGTAGTTCCTTATTTGGGCTTGTTTCTAAAGGTTTTATTTTATTACGGTTGAAACCAGTGGTTCTCAAACATTTTCATGTCAGGCACCCCCAAATGAACATGTATATTTGTCCGCGGACCCCCATCTGAAAATATTTTGTTCCAGGGACCCCCATACCAGATTTGTGTATTGTGTTGTTAGAATCATGTTTAAAAAATATTCCACATATTGCACTTTTTTTTCAAGATTAAAAAATGTGCAGATCTATGATCTTGTAGATCTGCTATTTTCAAATAGCTTTCCTTGACCCGGCTAGCTTGTTTCTCTCACAAAACCTGGCAACGCCGAGAGCGGTTCGTCCGCCAGAAGGAGAAGAATACTGTGAGGTTCCTTGAGAGAGTAACATACACGCTTCACTCTCAAACTTAAACACTAAACGCCTTTTAAATGCAGCAACAAAACGAAGGATCCCCGATAAAGAAATAGTTGGGTTAGTTTTGGATCTTTTTAAAAATATGAGTCGGGAGATGAAAGACGTGTTCAACGAGAAGTTGGAGGCTTCTCTCGACTGCAAGAGTGTGAACACGGTGATCATCGGACGCGAGAGCTACAGCGGGATCGCGGCGTCGCTTGCCCGGCTGCAGGACAGCGAGGAGGAGAAGCCCCAATCCCAGCAGGAGTACAGCTACCTGAGGAGGTGATCTAACCATTATTTCAGTTATTGTAACGTTTCGTACTGATCGCACTTCAAGCTGATCGGCAGGTCAGGTAACAAACAGCCAGTGGGAGGAAGAAGTACTCATTTTGTACTTAAAAAGTAGCAATACCACAATGTAGAAATACTCTGTGACAACACAATGTGGAAATACTCTGACAAGTGAAAGTGCCAGTATTTGAAATTTACTTGAAGGTAGGGTAAGTGATATTTTTTGGATTTTTTTGTTAAAAAGGTTAAAGTACTATATTCTGATGGTAAGCATTGCTACAGAGCGTTTGTTCGGTGACAGGGGTCTCTCCAGCTCTTAAGCAAAGAGACATTTTCAGGTAGGTGACACCATTTAAACCAATCAGGAGAGAGCACTGAAATACAAAATACATTTTCTGTTTAATAAAGAGCTGGAGAGACATGGGAGACTCCTTTTACTGAACAAACACTATATAGCAATGAGTATGCCTACTATCAGAATATAGAGCTATTTTGCAATTATTTGAATAATTGCAAATCACTTACCCTAGCTTTTGAGTAAAAGTACAAAGTATTGGCATAAAAATATACTTAAGTACTAAAAGTAAAAGTACTCATTATGCACAATGTCCCATTTCACAAGTTATCATGTGTATACAATCCTTTGAAAATAGCAGATCTACAAGCTCTGTACTTGAGTATATGTACTTAGTTACTTTCCTCCACTGGCAACACAGGCAACGCCAAGAGAGCTAGCTCGGCGTGGGCGAAACATTACATTGGTGTCAGAAGTGGGATTCAAAAGTTCAAAAGTGCACCGTCTCCTTATAATAGGATTTCTTGCCATTACACTGTTGTACACACTTTTATAAACCATGAACAAATGTATAACTTACAATAACGTATCCCATCGTAATAACTAACTAAATATTCCCTTTAATCAGCTGTATGCTAACGCTGACATTGAAAATGACAATGATGTTTGACTCTGAACAAATGATCCATCTTTTTTGTGCTGGCTTAGAGTATAATACCCTGATTTTGTCTTGTCTTATGTGTTGTGTTTTGGTCTGGTTGATATTTAGTTCTTCAGTTTATTTCTAATTGTTTTGTATTGTATGTTTACAGTATATTTGCAGGCAGCTGTCTTTATGCTGTGTCTCAAGGGGTTATTCTTAACCCTTTAAGACCGGGAACTTATCTTTGTCATTTTAGATTTATTTGGCTCCTAGTGCCGCGCTATGAGATTGTAGATCTGCTATTTTTAGGAAAAAAATCTTGAAAATGTGTGCAAATCTTTGAATACATAACTCAAATCTTTGCTTCTGGGAGTCCCTGGAACAATATATTTTGAGATGGGGGTCCGCGGCCAAATACATATAATTCCTTGACATGAAAAAAGTTTGAGAACCACTGATATTATAGCAACATAAGTTTTTTTTTTAAACTGTTAGGATTTAGAAGACATTTGTAGAATCCCCCAGAAGTAAAGATTTGAGTTAAAAATGTTGGCTTTAAAAGATATATATTCAAAGATTTGCACAAACTTTCACGATAAAAAAAAAAAAAAAGCAGATCTACAAGCTCATAGGGCGGCACTCGGTGCCGCGCTATGAGCTTGTATGCTATTTTTGAATAGCCCAAAGAAATCTAAAAATGACACACAGATGCGTACCCGGTTTGAATGGGCTAATAAAGAATTTCAATATCTATATATAGATACAAACTAATCGATGTGGATGGCGTGAAGAAGATTGCCAGGAGAGGGCTGGACACTCTGCTCGTGGTCAAGGAAGACCTGTTCGACGTGATCCAGGAAGTCCACCTCAGGACGGGACACGGGGGGCGCGTCGTGATGATGAAGGACCTGCGTCGGTCGTTCTACAACGTCACGCAGGAGAGCATCAACATCTACCTGGCACTGTGTGACGAATGCCACCAAAGAAAGGTGAGGAAAGTTGTCGAATGTTGACCCCCCCCCTCTCTGTCACACATTTCCTGACCTATTGGGAAACCCATGGAGTTCGGAGTCAGCGTTGGGGAGGGTTTCACAGCAGACGCGTGCTCCAAATAACTCCACTCTTTGCTCAAATATTGCTCGGTATTCTGGCTATAATATGAGTTGCTTTCCGCACCGTTACTGTACTTGCACGATGTACAGTTTGTATAAAACTCCATTATCGCTCAAGCGTTTTGGCCACTAGGTGGCCCTAGCGCCGGAAGTGACGCAATATACGTGACCATTTTGGAGAACAGATCCACAAGCTGACAGCGTGGTGTGACTCGACGCGTTGTTAGCTTGTAAATCTGTTCTTTTTCCTCACGCTTCCGACGGCCCCTCCCCTTCTTAGTCATTTGATCTTACTGCTGAGCACTGTACCCGCAGTCACTGGACACAGACAGACACAACGTTGTTCCCTAACAGCAACACAACAACACGGCCGGACGCTTATGGACTTTCAAATCAATGGCAGTTCATGGTCTAATGTGCAATGCCAAGAAACATTGCATGCCTTGAGCAGCTGCAGCTGTGTATCTGTGTGTGTGCGCACATCTGTGTTTGGCGAGAATGCACGTGCAAACACTTATTTGGTGCTTTCGAAGACAGACACACACACACACACACACACACACACACACACACACACACACACAGAGAGAGATGCAACGGTGAAGTAATCAACACTACGCAGCGCAGTTTCTTGCAAGTAAAGACAGTAAGGCATAAGCCTGAGCCCATTCACTTCACCTATAATTCAGGGCTCCAGTATATAGAGTATACAGCCGCTATAGGCATGTCATAACAACTTTACACTGTATCAGCTATATGGATAATCGGACTGATTATTAATTATAAGGAGACGACATCATTTGTTGCAGGCTATAGTGCGTACCAAAAAATCCTGAAGGGGGCGTCAACAAGTGTCATTTGGTAGCGCGGACATCTTGGTGGGGTATAAACAGGTTGACTTAACATTGACCCCCACCAGTATGTCTGCTGTTACTATGCCACGCCCCCCCGTGGTGACGTAATGCCAGCTAGCCTACCAGCTAGCTTTAGCTCAATCGTCTCCTCATCTCTGCTGATAGTCATATAAATACATGACCAATATAGGTAGGTGGCTGGCTCGGGTAACCGCAACAGTGGGCCCCTGACAACATAGCCCACCATTTATTTTACATTTGTTTATTTTTGCTTTTACATTTCATTTCATATGCACATTTCCTTTACAGGCTATATATATCCCCCACCCACCCTTAATTACAGTACATTTAAGGCCCATTATTTCCACACATCTTCCTATATTCAAATTGAGAGGATCGGCAGGCGGCCGAACCACATCGTCAAGCTCATGTGTCACCATGATCAGCCATAGCCATATAAGGACTTCCCAATGCAGCTACGGCCAAATATGGACTGTGTTGTCTAATCTCAACGTGTCATGGCATCAGGCCCTAAGAAATTAGTCAGCATATGTGGCCATAAACGGGACAACGACTGACAGATATAGAGCTCTCCATTATACAGTATATGCCCAAAAGGGACAAGGACTGAGAGATAGAAATCTCCATTTATGGCCATATCAGTAAGATTTATTGGAGAAGCATAAGTACAAAATGTATAATTTTCACTGTGGAATAGTCTGTGCACTATACAAAATATACTTGTGCTCAGGATCTATCTTTAGGCTATTTACCGCAACTACACACTGTCTGCAGTAAGGTTTTACTTCATCATAACACACACATACATAATAGCTGAACGTGCTTTGTATAGAAGTCACTGCATGGTTCTCAAAGTGTGGTCTGATGACCCCCAAGGGTCCCTGGAGGGGGGGTTCCAGGGGCTAAATGATTGATAGTTAGGAACCAAATGTTCCCCCACACAGGTCTGTAACTCAGAGAGTGTACGCATGGAACCAAATGGACCCATAACCGGTCCATTTAAAGATTGTTATAAAAAAAGTGTGAAGCAAGCCCAAATAAGAAACTACACTTTACATTGCAACCCGCAACTACTAATATTTACAAGCAACGTAAGCTTAAAGTTGCTTATAATAAGCAGACATGGCAACACTGTTTGATAAACACTGGTGTAAAACATGTAACAACCCTTTTCCAGATGAATAAAGCCATGCCACCAAAGAGGGAGACGGTGGCACAGACAACACAGCCACCAGACAAGAGGATCAAGAGAGAGACACTGCAGGACTCAGGAGGCGTGCCCGTTGAAGGTGGGTTCAGACAACACGTTCTAAATGGGTCCATATTTATTTTTCAATACTTTACTTCTCTTGTTTGTTTTCACGTGTGGAGATTCCCGCGTCCAGGACGCACTTCAGACGTGCCTCCTACAATAGGCTTGGCTCGGATCTGAAACCATTTGATTTGGCGTTAGGGATCTGTTGCGACCACATGCCCTTGCTGACGTCGACCCCGAGTAGGGTTTGAACTCACGACCTTCCGAATGAAGGCTGTAACCGCTACACTAGGGCGCTACTTTACGCTACTTACGGTACTCTATGCCAGGCAAATGTTGTACTTCTTATGCTACTACAATTGTTTGACAGCTTTACTACTAGTTGCTTTTCTTTTCTAGATTATATTATGAAACCACATTTTATATTTCAGCTATTTGAAAATGATAGCTGATACAACATGCAACTTGTAGATCTGCTATTTAAAAAAAAAAAGGTTTAACACATTTTTACTGTACTTGTACTTTTATATTTTCTTGATTTATTTTTATGTTAAAATAAATCTGAGTCTTCTTCCACCACTGCAGCCAGGGTGATCGAGGTTAACTCAGAAACACAGGACGTTGAAGGAGGGGATCCACCTGTTGAAGATGATGAGTTCAGAGAACCCGAAGATCCAACCTACTCACCATTTCCAAATCACGAGGTGAAATATTGAACCTCTTCTGATTGTATTGTATTCAGCTTAAATGCCTTGGATTACCAACATGTGTTTCTATTACTTGGGCAGACTGAAGAAATCATCTTTGAAGACAATTGCGCAACTCCCAGGACAGCCACGGACACAATAAGACTTCTGATGAAAATAGAAAAACTGCAAGCAGAACTCCGATATGAACGCAGATGTAGAATGTTGGCTGAGAGAGAACTGAGGGAGCTGAAAGGTGGGTTGATTGAATAATATCACTTATTAATATATTGTTGCTGTCGGGTGTAAAGCCTGTATCTCCAAAATGGTTATTTTTCAGGAAATGGAAAAAATACATCCAATTTATATAACGCTTTTATCTGTACCCAAAGTCGCTTAAACAACAACATGAACCTGTGTTCGATTGGATCCAATGTCATGTTGTTGTTATTTACGGTAGCCACAAGCTCGTGTTAATACTTTTCATTGGTTAAATATTTATAAAACCCACTGTCACCTTCAAGAGTTTTCTAAAATAGAGAAAATAGCCGATCTACAGGTCTCCTTGTGAGCGTGTAGATTGGAACTTTTCACTACTTTGGTGGGTCACTGTTGTACCACAAAGTAGGCCATTATGATATTCTTTCAAATTTTAAACGTTGAAACATGGAGATGCAAGGTTTCACCCAACAGCGACAATATTTAATCACATTATACAAGAACAAAACTATCACGTGATTTTGATTCTTGAATGATTGTTGTTATGGGTTTTGAATGTATCACATTCTGAGAGAGTCATAACTCATAACATATTATTTGAAAACATAGAAAATGTGTTCTCTTCTTCGACAGTGGCTGAGGCATTCTTATTGCTGCAGCAGTTCTGTAGCCAACATGTATGTGAGGATGCATTTGCACAACCTGGTTATGCAAAGTAGCCATTTGGGTACTTGGCGTGGTGTCACGTGAAGTGACCAGTGCACCCGTGTGTGTGTGTGTGTGTATACTGTATATATACCTTTTTTGTACATATTGTTTCAGAGATGAATGCCCTCATGATGCAGATGAGACACACCGCACATCAACTTTGTATTGCCATGGACCATGTCCGGCATGGAAGTGACGCGGAAGTTCCAACACAGAGCAATGACGAGTCCATCTCATTTATTACTGAAAATGAGACCGGAATGCAGGAAACAAGATTATCGAATCATATATCAGAGGTCAGTGTACATATGCAGTGTTTCTCAGAACTGATCTTGGATTAGGCTACTTGTCAAGCCACATGACAAAATGTATATAACCTGAGCACCGGCTTCGAATGCTATCAATGCATTGAATAGGACATTATCACGTTTTATCAGACTATTGAATGGGCGAGTAGGCGACATACTGAGACTGCGTGCCTCTGTCATGGTCTGAAACCGAAACATAACTTTTTAAGTCATCTCCGTTAGGTCAGTATGTCCTGATAACACCCAATGAATGGTCTGATAAATCGCGGGTAGGTCAGTAGGTCGCCTACTTCGCCCATTCAATGGTCTGATAAAACGTGATAATGTCCCATTCAATGCATGCATTGATAGCATCCGAATGGGGTGCACCGAGAGGCTGACTGTTTTCAGATCAGATCAGACCTGTTTGAAAAATGTTCAGGAGATGGGAATGATATGATCCTAGATTTCACCCAGTACTAAACCACTGAAAAGGGAATTTCATATTGTCACTGTCAGGCAGAAACCTCATATCTCCAAAGTGGCCAATCTGAAAATAGCCAATCTGCAAGTTCACAGGCAGTGTGCCGCAAGATGCGCTGTGAGCTTGTAGATTGGCTATTTACACTATTTTAAAATGTTTTTAAAATAATAATAAAAAAGGAACGGGTTTGGACTTCGCTTACGGGTTTTCACCTGTAAGCAACAGCATTTAGCCAGACTATTTCAAATATATATGCATTACATTTGTAATGGCTTTGAAGGGCATTTTCAATACATATTTGCCTTAATGAAACGTAAACGTTTGTCTTTTCATTCCCAGGATGATGATGAGAACTATCTGTATCTCGCAGAGGGTCTCAGAGTCCCACGGATTCTCTATGAGCGAATCTCACAGATCACAGAGTACAAAAAGTACATTTCGGCGCTGCTGATGATACTGTTTGAAAGAGAAATCCTGGCCACCCATTCTCTAGGCGGTCGGAGCAACGTCACACCGGAAGATTCCCACAAGCCTCAACTCCCACCTGACACCATGAAAAGTATTATAGGTAATAATAATAATAACAACAATCAATTGATAATGCACTTAACTTTTGGACAAATCTCAAAATGCTACAATAAATATTTGCATAAAAACCATCACACCATTGTAAAAAGGTCTAAGAAAGCGGGGGATAAAGACTAGAAGGGAACATTTTATGACTGAAGTGTACTGTATTTACACAATTCCCCTCAGTGTCTGGCAATTCTGTTGTGTATTTGAAAATGAAAAACCCTGATAAATCTTTTGACTGTGCGCCTTCATCCTCCCCCCAGATCATGTGGCGATGAAGTTTGGTGTGGATATCAGCCAAATCAAACTTGCAATCCGAACAAAACTGAGTAATGAGGATAAATTATTTAAGAAACGACAGGTAAAGCAAACAGATGTTTGACCAAAAGCCTTCCTGAAGATTTACATTCCATTGATTCAGTGATTGTATATACTGTGATTGGTACCATCTATAGTTGATGCTGGTATTTTTTTTTTTTGGTGCCAGTATTGTAAATGGCAGGTAGCTACTGTATGCTTGGTAGCCTGTGTTTTTATATGAATTATTTTGTACATTTGATATTGGAATGTGAATTTAATCGGTAAAAAAACGATGATTCTTTGTATCTTTTAAAGCTTTAACTTTTGTCTTATTGCGTGTTTAAGTGTTGTCCTCAACATCTTTGCTTCAATTGATGAAAAAGTAGATTTGCTGGGTTAGGACGCTGAAGTCATGGTATTGAAAAAATTATTAAGTCATTTGAATCTTGATAATATTTAAGTCTATAACTAATGATTGGGCAGTAGAAAATATTATATCCATTCAAATTGATGTAACATATAACCTGTAATTCACAGCCACTTGTTTGTTCACACACTAAGTGCTACTGTACTTAAAGGGATATTCCACTTTCATACAATGCGTGAGGGGTCCGTGTTTTTTCAATTACTTTTTTCATTTATTTTTATTTTTATTTTTTTTCCAAAGAAATCATAAAAAAAATCAATGAAAAAAGTAATTGAAAGCATTAATAAATAAAAAAAAAGAAAGAAGAACGTTAAATATGACCCCAAACATGTTTGAAAGTCAAATATCCCTTTTAAAGGTAGGGTAAGTGATATTGTTTGGTTAAAAATTGAAAAGGCTAAAGCTCTATATTGTGATAGTAATCATTGCTATAGTAGATAGTGTTTGTTCAGTAACAGGGGTCTCCCTGTCTCTCCAGCTCTTAAGTAAATAGAAAATAAATGTTCTGGTGGGTCGCCAATTTCAGCCAATCGGGAGAAAGCACCCATTTATCAGCTTCAATTTTAATTTCCACGCAAGCCCTCGTCTTCTCTGCAGCCGAATACTGTGCCCCAACCAGGTGTAGGAGTCCACATGATGGACTTTGCTGAACCGCCTGCGTACTGGACAGTGGCGTCAGTTCAGCAAAACGCGCGTGCATGAGGTCACCCCGCGCGCGCGCGAAATTTTTGTGCGGTTCTGGGCGGGTTGGGTTCGTTTTTTTCCAGTTTTTGGTTACTTTATTTCGGTTTTAGGGTTAGGATTCGGGTTAGGTTAGGGTTATGTTATTTAATTCTTATTTTTGCCTGATTTTCCCGATTTATTATCAAAAAAGTACTTCTTTTTTTTTTCTTCCCTGGAGCCAGGGTATGGCAGCTGCAATAGCCTGCCATACCCAATTGACGCCCCTGGTACTGGAGTCGGTCGAATGTGGGACCAGAGACAAGGGCATTTGACGATGATACGCGAAAGAAGAAGAATTTTATAGTGTTCCAGTTCCAATTTTGTCTGCTAATATCTTAGTGTCATCACTTCTCCTGATTGGATAAAATTGATATCCTGGCCTGAAAATGCATTTTCTGTTTACTACTAGAGAACTGGAGAGACGGGGAGACCCCTGTAACTGAACAAACACTCTTTAGCAATGTGTATTAATGTGTTTTAACCAAAGAAAATCGCTCACTGCGCCTTTTAAAGCCTTTGTGTTGTTCCAAAATATGTAGTAAGATGTACTTATGCATCTACAATATCTGTCAGGCTGTCAAAACTACTGTTTGCTGTGTTGTTGCCTTAAGAACCAATAAACTGTTCTGCTGTGTTTCTGTTTTATTTTTTTCACCCAACAATGAGTAAAATATTCTCAAAATACCCAGGTGAGCATCAGTGTTTTGTAAGCACACAAATAGGCTCTATGCACAGCAGCCATATTGTAAAGAAATCGGGCCCTCTTACTTCCTTCACAATGGCGCTAATTAGATTGCGTTCCATTTTGGTCAAATAGGGTGCTGATATTGTACATGTTGGCTCTCTGAAAAGATTACTACTGCTACACCAGTGGGTCGGAAGTGAGGTCCAGGGACCGTTGTGGTGCTTTGAGGGGTTCCACTTCCAAATGGCCCCTTATGGTTGTGTAATTATTCTGAGTGTACGAATGCAACCAAATGGACCTGTGAGGATCCATTTGGTTCCATTTGAAAGAGACAGAACGAAAGAAAAAAAGAGACAGACAGAGAGTTCTATTACAGTATTGTAACTTACATTCATGCCAATAAGAGAGAGACATTGACATTATGTTACTCTGATAGATCAAGACCTTTCAAATTATGTCTCTACTGTTGCCTTTTGTGCTTGCCCTACTGTGTCTTTTGTGTTGTAGGCTATGGACAGGAGGTGGGGAGGTCTACAAAAATACAAAGGGAACAGGTTAATCAAGATGTGTCATCATGCCGGGCCCTTTAACAGGACAAGAGTCACAGTGTTACATTGTCATCCACCCTCTATAACAATAATAATAATAAACAAGATAAAATACGTAATAACTTTTCCACCTACCATATACTCTCTACGTCTCTCCCTCTTTCTCTCTGTCTCAATTTCAATGTAACCAGCTGTGTTTACTATTTCAAGACAATCTTACACAACTATAAAAAATAATTGCATTTTATTGCGAACGCGGAAGGAGGCGCGCCCAAGTGGAGCATACTATGAAACTCTGCTCGGCTTGTGTCTCTGTCTGTCTGTCTGTGTGCACTGCCTGTGCACTGCCTGCACTGCCTGTGTGCAACCCACAGAGTGCGCCAGAGTGCAGCTACAGCCAAAACACACACACACACACACACACACACACACACACACACACACACACACAGTCTGTGAATACACAATATTTTATATTTTCGCGCGTCTTACTTGTGTCAGAAATAGTTATACATCCATATAGGAATCAATAGACCAATTATTTGTTTACTAACATTGAGCCTGGACGCACAGGTGATTGTTTCACGCAATCAATTCCCAACCTGTTTCGGGGTGCACTGGTTTCAGCACACCCCAACCCCCTCTTGTGTGTGTTGGCTAGTGAGACGCGTCCTAACGAGACCTGATATAATGGGTTTCGTTGCGCGCATACTGGCTGCACGCAGCCAGTATGACGTCGTCTGTTAATAAAACTATCTGCCTGTCTGTCTGTCTGTCTGTCTGTGTGTGATTTTACGTTCTCCCTTTTTAGTCCGTACATCTACAAAAACGTTCAGATTAAAATATAAAGTGATTACCCCATGGCCACGGATCTTACAATTATGTATGGGCCCTCGGAAGTACCCGTATGTTCCGTATTGTTCAATATAAAGCATTTGAATCCGATCGATGGCCATTTTCTCATAGAGAATATAATGTATCAGAGTGCAATACACCTCTCAACCGATAGGATCACGTAGTTGAAAATGCGGAGAAAATGGCCACCGATCGGATTCAAATGCTTTTAATTGAACCATACGGACGATACGGGTACTTCTGAGGGCCCGTACATAATTGTAACATCCGTGGCCATGGGCTAAACATTTTATATTTGAAATCTGAACGTTTATGTAGATGTATGGATCAAAAAGGGAGAAAGTGCAAACACTATGTTGAAGTTCATCCATGACGGACCGTCTTGGCTCCATGGCTAGCACTGCTTCTGGACCAAGTAACCTCGCGTCACCAGGCTTTTCCACACGGTGGAAGCTCCAAGGCTCTGCGTTTGACCACGTGGTTGGCTCTCCCCCCGAGTACCCTCCCCTTCCTTCCGGGGTAAAAAATAAATAAAACAAAAACATGACTTGGGAGCAAAGAGAGCTGTTTATTGAGAAAATAGACGCTCTTGCCGATGGTAGCGGCAAAACTGCCGAGACCACAGTGCTGTTCAGCCGTGAGACCTACAGTGGGATGTCGGCAACACTCCAGAGACTGCAGAATGAAGGAGAGAAACCCAGATCCCCGAAAGAATACAGGGTGCTGTACAAGTACCATCTGGTGGATGTTGATGGCGTGCAGAAGATCGCCAGGAGGGGTCTGGACACTCTGCTCGTGGCCAAAGAAGATTTGTTCGATGTGATCCACGAAGCCCACATCAAGACGGGACACGGGGGTCGTGACGTGACGTACAAAGAGCTGCGTCGGTCGTTCTATAATGTCACTTTGAGGTGCACTAACATTTACCTGGGACTGTGTGAGGAATGCCAGGACAAACGTTTTATGGTGAAACATTATAAGGTCAGGAAACTGTGTGTCCATACAGTAGCATATCACGGGGTCCACAGTCCACTTGTCCAGACTTGCCAACAATCCTCAATATAATAATAATTAATATATAATCCTGTGCACAGCAGCCATATTGGGAATTAATTGGGCCCCTTCTTTTCTTCCTTCACAGGTGTTCACCAATGATACTAATGCAGGCTCTGTTCCATTTAGTGTGGCATAGTGTTTGTCTTATTTTCAAGGACCCCCATAACTCTCAGAGTTACACACCCACCATAAGGGGCCATTTGGGAACCAAAATGGAGTGTTTCTAGTGAGCCAACATGCACGATATCAGCACCCTGACCAGAATGGAACAGAGCCTTCATTAGTATCATTGGTAACACCTGTGAAGGAAGTAAGAAGTGGCCCAATTTCTTTCCAATATGGCTGCTTTGCATAGAGCCTATTTGCAGGAGACTCCTGAATGTTTACCCTTTCTCCTGTAATTTCTGATGAAATCCCCTTATTTGTACTATATGTACAGAACATGGATACAGGATAGGTGGGTACCTTGATGTGAAATTGGCTAGTTTGTCCAAAATGTTAAATACAATATTTGAAAAATGGTCTTGAGTAATGGTAAAGTATACATGATGTGAGCATGCACTGTACATCATTATCAGACTTAATTGTATCCTTTAACTTCTTGTTTATTCCCCAAAATGACTGGATATACAGGTTTTGCAGCAATTTTAGAATTATTATACCTTAATTGTGTAATGTTTAAGCATGGTATAATCATGCATACTTTGAAACATTTTCCAAATATTTTATTTTTTAACATTTCGGAAATAATAGCCAATTTAACATCGAGGGGCCCAAATGTCCTGTTTACAAACACATGTAGGTCCTCTGTCTGTCTGTGTCTCTCTCTCTGTCCCTCTCTCTACACAAACACACACAGAGTTTGGACTGAATTGTCTTGAATGTGATCCTATAAAGAGAAATGCTAGAACTGGTTTTACTTGATATGTACCTTAGTGTGGGTGGGTGCAGTGTTTGCATTTGCAACTACAACCCCCTTCCCCTCCCCTCCCACAAACTCACACACACACCCACCAGCAGAAAAAAAAATTTCACAGTCTAATGTTGGCAGGTGTGATCCCGTTGGGACAGTTTTACTACATTTTATTGTAATACATGCACACGAAATAGCAAGTTTTTCCATCATAATTTTACTTTGAATATGCTGTGCCCGTTTGCAGGCTATTAAACGAAAGAGGCAGACTGTGTCACCAGCAATACAGCCACCATTGGCGGCTGTAGACCTATTGGCCGGTGGTCCACCTGCCAAGATGACCAGGACAAGAAAGACACGAGACAAGATGACCAGGACAGAGACACGAGACAAGATGATCCAGACAGAGACACAGGGCAACATGATTCAGACACGGGACTTGGGAGGTGATCCTGCTGAAGATGGGTTCAGAGGAGATAAACATTCTATATGGGTTCAGACTGTGTCACCAACAATACAGCCACCAGACGAAATGATCGGGATTCACCTAAAAACAGAGGACTTTGGAGGTGATCCTGTTAAAGATGAGTTCATAGAATCTGAAGATCCAACCTACTCACCTTTTCCAAATCCGGAGGTGATTTATTAATTGTTAAAATAAGTGTTAAATGGCTCTATATTGTGATAGTAATCATTGCTGTAAGTATCAGTAACAGGGGTCTCCCCGTCTCTCCAGCTATTTAGTAAACAGAAAACCCATTGTCAGGTCAGGATAACAGTTGTATCCAATCAGGAGATTGAACTCATACATGGTACAGGTCAAGTGAAATTGGATGTGATAACACAAATAAATAGCAGACAAAATTGCAACTGGAACACTATAAAATTTAAACAGATAAATGTGTACTCTCTCTCTCCTGATTGGATGAAATTGTAAACCCACCTGAAAATGTATTTTCTGTTTATCAAAGAGCTGGAGAGACGGAGAGACACCTGTTACTGAACAGACACTCTATAGCAAGTCAGAATATCGAGCGAAAACCTTGTTTTAACCAAAAAATATTGATTACCCTACCATCAACCTACCTATACCTAATTTAGCTTTAAATGCATTGGATTACTAACATGTGTTATTATGTTGGCAGACTGAAGAAATTGGCTTTGATGAAGAAAACCATGGAAGTCCTGTAACAGACACAATAACAATAGAACAGCTGCAAGCACAACTCAAATATGAACGCAGGTGTAGAATGTTGGCTGAGAAAGAACTGAGGGAGCTGAAAGGTTGGTTCATTGAATAACATCACTCATTTAATATTTAAATCACATCATACAATCACATATCGGTTGATTGTCTGTTCTTGTGGATTTTGGTTTATGTCCTGAGAAATGACAGTAATGTCATAAATATTTAAGCAATTATTACAAAATATGTGTATATATTTTTGTGTTATTCCAGAGATGATGAAGCTCATTCCAGAGATGAACACCCTCCTGATGCAGATGAGGCACACATCACATGAACTCTGTGTTACTCTGGACCATGTCCGACATGGAAGTGATGCAGAAGTTCCAACACAGAGCAATGATGAATCCATCTAATGGCTCTTTTCGACTACAAGAACTATAAGCAAACCATGCCGTGCCGTGTAACTTATTTCATAGGTTCTGGACTTGTTTCCATGCGCTACCGGCTGGGTTTCAGATAAGCTCCTCAGAAACTAACGTGTGCCTTGCTAAGGAGGTAGTACTAGTGAAAATAGCTGATCTACCAGCTCCCAATGTGTGGCGTTGGGAGCTGGTAGATTGAGTTTTATCTTTTAAATTCTATTTATTTTCAAGGATGGTTCTGGTTATAATGGAAACAAACAAACAAAAACATCACAGCACTTAACGGATTCTGGTACGTTTCAGTTTATGGAAGGGTGAGCCTTTTGTAGTGGAAAAGAGACACAATTTACCACTGAGACAAAAACGAGATTACCTCATCATATACCACAGGTTAGAGCACATATGCACAGGAGCGCCGATCTTGGATTACTTGTCTATAGTCACCCTTGACCAAATGAATATTACCAGACGAGATTTACCTGTTCCCGGTCCAAGGTGGTGTCTGCCACCTTGGACCCCGGCCAGCTGCCTCTTGTCTCCTGGCAGAGAGACAAAATGCAGTTTCAATGTTCCGCTTGAGGTGACTGACCCCCTGCCTGGTAGCAGCTGGTACCCGGGCACGAGGAAAACTACTTAGGGTTAGGGTTAACATGATAAAATCCAATGAGGGAATCTTCAAATCATTTTGTAGTAGATGCCAAGAGAATGTAGCAGCAGCAAAGCTTAAAGCGTGTTTCCCAAATTCACCCACCCCACGTTTATTTAATTTGAAACTTTTGCAGCATGGGGGACAGGCAGAGGTCCTCCTGTGTGAGACCACTTGAGCCAGGGCTGTACGGCGGCCAAGTTGTTGGTGAAAACCTGTGTACACTCTACTACGTTCACACGGTACATTTAGTGCTCGGCTCACTCAAAACAACACTCTTGACAGCATGCCTTTTAAGGGCAGTGCTACCAAAACAGAGTTGTCCTGGGTCGACCTCCTCCCATGATGTCTGGCTACAAGTGGCTAAGGTTGTCACGATCGTGACATTTTAGTTAATCAATTGTCATACAAATACATTTGATTGAACATTAAATTGTGTTTTTGGCATTGAACATTGGAACATGTATAAATACAAATTACATTTGTTTGCCTTTTAGGCTTTGTAAACATAAATTGCACATGGCAGACAAGACAAATAAATATGCAAAACAATGACTGACACTGATATGTTAAATAATTGCGATTATCTCAAATAATTTGCGATCAAGTGGTTATGTAAAAATTGTGACAGGCCTAGTGGCTGTTAGCAGGAGACTGGCCTGACTGCTTTCTGAGGACTCGTCACCTGGATTGCTGCAACACATGAGTTTATATGAATTACATATACAGTACCAGGGGTCTTCAATGTATTTCAAGCCAAGGACCCCTTAGCTGAGACAGAGATGAAGCAGGGAGGGACCCCCCACTACCTATTGTGTTACAGATTAAACTTTTTCATAGATTTCACAGATAGCTTCATAAACTTCTTTGACAGCACTATCATCAGTGTTGTGTAAAATCATGTGTTGTGTTTGTTTACACATCATTCCTATTAAAACCCTTTTTGGGCGGGAACCCCTATTTGTAACTATACCTTTCAGGACGGGAACCCCTTTTGGGGTTCTTGTGGCTATGTACAGTATATAGCAACATACATTTGTTGTAATTTTTGAATAAATATTTGACGTTTTTCAGAAAACTTTTTTAGAATCGGCCTCAGGTCTAAATGGGTAATGGTTTTGGACATACAAGTTTTCTACCCGGCGATGAAAATATGCTCGTCCACCCAACTCCCATTGACATCAATGCATTCCATCACTAAACTTTGATAGTGGAGGTTGGAGGATGTATCTGTTCCTTCATATTTAACCTTGCCAGTGGTGGAAAAGGCACTCATTTTTTACTTAAGTAAAAGTATCGATACTTCAATGTAGAAATACTCTGTTACAAGTAAAAGTCCGGAATTCAAAATTTACTTGAGTAAAAGTACAAAGGTATTGGTAGCAAAATGTACTTAAAGTACCAAAAGTAGAAAGTACTCCTTATGCAGAATGTCCCATTTCTTTTTTTTCTATTTTTTTATCCCGTGATTTTTGTAACCCATTTTTTTCACCCGGTGCCAATTTCCTAAGTGATCCTGGGCGCTACACAAGCCCTACACCAGCGCTACACCAGTCCCCCACAGCCAGGGAGGCCAGGGCCGAGCTCATGCTTCCTTCAACGCATGAGAGCCAACTGACCTTCTTGTCACCTGACGGGGGAGTTTCCCTGGTTGGACATAGCGCGTGGAAGGAACACGTTATTCCAACCAGTTCCCTTCCCCTCCATCAGGCGCCCCGGCTGTCATGGGGGAGGCGGTATAGCGACCAGGATTACTACATGTTTTTGTGAGGGTATTAACTACCCTAGGAGACACGGGGAGAACATGCAAACTCCACACAGAGTAGGCCCTTTTGTCAACCCCACCTAGGGTATGGGTGCTGATGACACGGAGGAGAAGACACGCCCACAGCGTCCCCGGCGGGAATCGAACCCAGGACCTTCTAGCTGTGAGGCGACAGCGCTACCGACTGCGTCACCGTGCCCCAGAAGAATGTCCCATTTCACAAGTTTTCAAATGTATAAAATGTATTAAATTCTTTCGAAAATAGCAGATATACAATGCAACGCATTGTGAGCTTGTAGATCGGCTATTTTCAAATGGCCGAAATGTAGGCCTATATAGGACTGTAGTGGGTAATGTATGTTTTGTAATAATCAAAATCTACAAAGTAACTAGTCACTAAAGTTTTCTAATAATTGTTGTGGAGTATACGTATAACATTTGCCTCTGAGATGTAGTGGAGTAGAAGTAAAAGTACTGAGAATTAGAAATACTCCAGTAAAGTAAAAAATACCTTAAAATTGTTAAATACCTTAAGTAACTTTGCACCACTGAACCTGGCTAAAAAGGTTTTTCATTACAACTTTGGGAGCTATAGACCAATTATTTGTTTACAAACACTGAGACTGGATCCACAGGTGATTGTTTCATGCAATCAATTCTCAACCGGTTGTTTCGGGGTACGCTGGTTTCAGCGAGCGCACCCCAACCCCCTCTTGTGTGTTGGCTAGTGAGGTGTGCCCTAGCAAGACCTCAGACCTGACAGAATGGGTTTCATTTGGAGCCAGTATAACGGTGTCTGTTAAGGGGTCTATTGCTTTGCCACTACAGGGTGTATGTTTTTGTTGAAAACATATTAGGAGTGACTTTTAGAGGGTTACATTTGGTGGTTTAACATTGTTTTTGTTGAAAACATATTGGGAGTGACGGACAATACACTGGTGAGAAAATAAATGCCAGCCAAAGAAAGACAAAGTACTGGATGTCATTTTGTTTTAATGAGCACACACCTCTAATCCATCCAGCAGCCAATTAGCATCTGACTTTCACTCCATACAAATTGGAAAACGTCACAGCCTTTTCACATAAACATAGATTAACTCTACATTAGTCCAGAGAGACTGTGTCACCAACACTACAGCCACCAGACAAGATGATCCAGATCAACCCACAAACAGAAGACTTTGGAGGAGGAGATCCTAACCCTATTGAAGATGGCTCCAGAGAACCTGAAGATCCAACCTACTCCCCTACTCATTTTGCAAATCACGAGGTGAATGAAATACATTAATTGTAATTATATTACATTATATGATGTTTAAAGGTAGTGCAAGTTTTTTTTTATGTTTAGGGTTCACTTTGATACCTTGGATTATTTACTAACGTGCTTTTATCACTTGGGGAAGAATGAAGAAATTGGCTTTGATGAACATTGTGCTGGGATTTCTTGATCTTACCTTTTTATTTTATTTTTTAATCATTGTTGTGAAAGCTTTGGCTTTTCGTATTTGTTTATAAAGAAAGAAGGCATTACGCAACATAAGACGTTACGGTTCTAAATAAAATATGAAAATATGTTTATCTTAGTAAGTAAACATTGATCACACATGAGTTTCGTTCAACCACAGTATGAGCTTTACAACCACGCCCTGCCGTGAGTGTTGCCAGACTTTGTGGGAGAAATAAGCAACTAGTTCTATGAAAACAAGCCCAAAAGAAGCAACTAGGGCACTAGGCCACTATGAGCGCTTGAAAATAGCAGATCACAAGCTCACAACGCGTCGTGATGCGACGCGTTGTGAGCTTGTAGATTGGCTATTTTTAAAAAATCTTGAGAAAAAAAAATTGAACATTTGAAACATTCTAACAAACAACATAAATCTGGTATGGGGGGCTCCCTGGCAGAAAATATTTTCAAATTGTGCTTAGGGACAATATTGATTTAATCAGTGTTGGAAAAGTTCACTTAAAATATGAACTAGTTCAAAGTTCAGTTCACAAATTTTAAAATGAACTAGTTCAAAGTTCAGTTCATAATTCAAAATTTTGAACTAAAGTTCATGGTTCAAAAAATGAACTAGTTCAGTTCTTTTTCGTTCTTTTTTTTCAATATATATTAGTGCTGTCAGGCGATTAAAATTTTTAATCGCGATTAATCGCATGATTTGTGTAGTTAATCGCGCGATTAATCGCTTATTAATAGCATATTTTTATTGTCTCAAACTTGAATGATTAACTGAAAAGCAGTGCATTGTATTGTATTGTATATGGAGCAGGATGCATCCGAATCTATTATTTATTATTATTACTATACTTTTATTTTTTATCCAATACATTATGAAACCAATGTTATTTATTTAATTTTCTTATACATTATATCCTCTCTGGTGTACATACACAAAGCACCCTATATTTATTATTTCCAGTGGTGTAAAGTAACTAAGTACATTTATTCAAGTACTGTACTTACTACTTAAGTACAATTTTGAGGTACTTTTACTTTACTAGAGTATTAGCAGTTTTCAGTACTTACTTACTTCTACTCTACATCTCAGAGGCAAATATTGTACTTATTTTTAATTATTTGAAAACTGAAGTTACTAGTTACTATGTAGATTTTGCAAATACATGAATCACTTCAGCCCTATTTAAGTTTTGGCTATTGGAAAATAGCCGATCTACAAGCTCACAACCTATACCTCTATGCTCACAACAGGTCACGGTGCGACACAGTGAGCTTGTAGATCTGCTATTTTCTAAAGATTTTCATTCATCTTGGTGGGAGGCCTACTTTTCTTGGACGCTTTTTTTCTCTCTGCCAAAAATAGCAGATCTACAAGCTCACAACGCGTCGCGCTGCAACACGTTGTGAGCTTGTAGATCGGCTATTTTTGGCTTATGTTCCCCCCATCTGGGGTTCATGTGGTTAATACTAATGTAATGCATAATAATGTAATGGTGTTTTAATTTTTCATTCATCTTGGCGGGGGGGCTGGGGGCTTGTCAAAGTGAGTGTATGACACTGTTAACATCAAAAGCCAGGTGCAGAAGTCCACTTTTAATGCCAAAATAAAGTCGGGTCGGACGTCCAGACTACAATACGTTCATTCAGAGGTTCGGGGGCCGGGGCTACCGTCCTAAAGTCGGCTGTAGGCTACGGTGTGCACGACGCATCAGCCACGGTCCGGACATGTTGTTGTAACATCCCAAACTCATTTCGCCGTTCCGCAGTGTTTACTTTATTAATTCAGCCCAGCTTCAAGTTAATTTTGTCGGCAGTGAAGCCAAGGAAACAACACCGATACTTTGGAAGAGACACAAGTCAACTTCCAAATGCTTGTGGCCGGGAAATGAGCTTCGCAGAGCGGATAAAGTGTCAGCTCTTCGCCCTGGCCGAGTGGCCGTAACTGTCTGTGCTGTTCACTAGCTGTCGCTGCAATGAGACTGTTCACTCGGAGTCGGTCTCCGCGCTGCGCACATGAATGTGAGACGCCGCCTTGCTTTTCTCTTTTTTTGGCTAATGGTGCGTTCAAGACGCCTCGGAAACACAGAATAGGATGAAATACAACATGACAAACCGATGTAACCATGGAATTTTGGGACACTCTTGAACGAAGTTTGAACGAAGAGAGAACGCCGTTCACAAACGCCAGAATGAACGCGTTCACAATAACGTTCATCTAGCGGATATACAGTACGTTCAGTTCACGTTCGCCCAAAATACGAACGAGTTCATGAACGATCGTTCATTGAACGCGTTCAGGCACAACACTGGATTTAATTAATTACATATTCATTTGAGGGTCCTTGACATGAAAATATTTGAGAACCACTGGTTAAAATAATTTAAAAAATGTGAAACAAGCCCAAATAAGCAACTACACTTTAGAAACAAGCCCACATAAGCAACTACAGAAACGAGCCCAAAAAATGCAACCCGCAACTACCAAGCGACTTCATCGAAAAATAACATGGCAACACCGACAGTCCCGCCTTCTCTTCAAACCCAGCTGTTTAATTGGACGAGTAGGAACGGCACGTCAAAAACGATTGGTCGGAAAACCCAGCACGGGGCCGAACCGGAAACCGGTACAGCGGCGAAACGTTTCCCCAGGAGATCAACGTATTTTCCCACTTGCGTTCCGCACATAATAGTACAAATAAAACACCACACCGCACGTTTACTCGACACAAACGTGTCCCACGTGTACCCAAATATACATGACACACCACCGTCCACCCGTCCCCACGGCCGGGAACATCCCGCGTCCGCCACAGAACGCACTTGAGAGCATAGGATCCATGTACGCGCACTACTGCAGTAGTACTAGTACTACTTCCTCTTGTACTACGCAGTACTTCCATTTGTACAACGTCTCTGTTGTTGTCTTTTGTCCTCAAGTCGCGGTCGCGTCCTCATAGCATTGTGTCGAAAACCCACTAGAACAAGTCAAGGTGAGAATCTTATATATGCAAGAGAAAGAAGAAAAACAACATATTTGATTTACAGTTGTGTTTTGAGAGTGTTCATTGAAAGGCAAGTGGAGGTAGAAACGGGGGGGAGGGTTTATATTTAGACCCATGGGGGGGTGTATGGAGGATGATGCACTAGGAACTTTTCTCATACAAACACAACATAGACGAGAAAAACATGTTCTGATGATTCATTCATGTGCCTTTTATAGCAGCAATACCAGTCATCATGAAACACAACATTTAGGTGGGGAGAATAATAATGAAATAACATAGACTCAGTCTGACCCCAGCCATTTGCACTTGGTCTCACTGAGTTATCAATGTATATTAGAGTCGTGTTTTAAGAGTGTTAAAGAGGGGGGGGTGGGGGGATATGGAGGATGATGCACTAGGAAAGTGGTTCTCAAACTTTTTCGTGCCAAGGACCCCCAAATTGATATATATATATATATATATATATATATTTGGCCGTGGACCCCCATCTGAAAATGTTTTCTGCCAGGGACCCCCCTGGAAGAAAATATTTATTTAAATTCAGTAAAATATGTTCAGAAATAGTTGATGTACAAGCTCGCAGTGCGGCACGAAGTGACCCATTGTGAGCTTGTAGATCGATATGTTACAAAATATGTTCAAATATAGCAGATGTACAAGCTCGCTGTGAGCTTGTAAATCTGCTATTTTTGAATAGCCCACGTATAAATGGATAAAGTGGTTAAAATGATTTTGATGCTATGATACCTTCTTTTGCTGGGGACCCCCTGGAACCCCCCTCAAGGACCCCTGGGGGTCCCCGGACCCCACTTTGAGAACCAATGCACGACAAACTTTTTTCATACAAACGCAACATAGACAAGACAAACATTTACTGATTATCCATGAGGGGGTAATTCATGTGCCTTGAACGGGCCTTAAGCAGCAATACCAGTAAGCATGAAACACAGCATGAAATGATGTCTAATAGTAGAGAGATAAGATAGAATAAGGTGGGAAGATAATAATTTAACACAATGTATATTGTATCAATAAGTATATGTCTATTACCAGTAAATATGAACATACTGCATTAGCCACAAGCAACTCTTAGATCCTATTTTTATTATCTGGAATCTAGAGTTGCAATACCAACCCGTGACAGCCCATTCATCCAAACAGAAGAGTTTGTTTGTATTAAACAACGTTAAACTCACCAACATTGCAGCCGTACGGAAAGCTTGAATTATCCTCTTTCTATCTGCAACGTTTTTGTTTCATAAAAATCCACCATAGACATGTTATGAGCTACTTTCTGTCAATAAATTCCGTGCAGGTGATTCTTTTTCGAAGTGTTGGAGTTTGGAAGTGCTCGTTGGAAATCACTCAACAGTCCTGTGTACCACCTGTTTCTAAATGTAACATACATAACACTCTGACACTTAGAAAAATAATCACGTGCACAGAATTTATTGACAGAAAGTATAGCTCATATCATGTCTGTCATTTTTATGAAACAAAAACTTTGCAGATAGAAAGAGGATAATTCAAGCTTTCCGTAGGCTACAGCTGCAATGTTAGTGAGTTTAGCTTTGTTTAATACAACAATCAGATAGGACCTTTCTGTTTGGATGAATAGGCTGTAAAGGGTTGGTTTTGCGACTCTAGATTCCAGATATTAAAAATAGGATCTAAGAGTATGAATGGATATACGATACTGATGATATGACCGCTCAGTGTCAGCTGGCCTACAACAGTGGGTGTATGGATGATGATGTACATTCTTTTCAGCTTTGAATATAATGAACACATGCACATCTATCAACGATTAAACTTGTACAGCAGTTCATTTCATAACGAGCATCTGTAATGGTTCTGTAGTGTACATCCCAGTAGTCTCGCGTGTGAAGGTGCCAAGGAGTCATTTGTCCAAGAACAGAATAGAATGTTAGGGTTAAAGGCTGTGCTTTGTAAAACAAGACAAAAAAAAGAATTAAAACGAAGACACCCATCTCTTTTCCAGGCTAGTACACCTATGCCACCCAAGAGGCAGGCTGTGTCACCAACAATACAGCCACCAGCCAAGATGATCAAGATCAACCCACAAACACACAACTTTGGCGGAGATCCTAACCCTGTTGAAGATGGCTTCACGCATATTGAAGATCCAATCTACTCCCCTACTCATTTTGCAAATAACGAGGTGAAATATTATATTTAACGTATTCTATTATATTTAAAGGTAGTGCAAGTGATAACATTTATTCATTTTAAATGGGGGTCTCAACTAAATTTTATAGCAGATATACAAACTCATAGCGCGGCACTCGGTGCCGACGCTATGAGCTTGTATATCTGCTATTTTGTTTTTAATCGTGAAAAAACTTTGAATATATATGTATATTTTTAAAGACAACATTTGTAACTCAAATCTTTGCTTCTAGGGATCTCTGGAACAACATATTTTTATATAAATATATATTTTTTAATATTTTTATGATTAAAAAAAAAAGGATTTAGAAAACATTTTTAGAATCACCCTCAGCTCTTAATGGATTAAAATTAAGACCTTGTTTATCCTGTATGAGGTCTCTCTCCTGATTGGATCAAATTGGTATCCCGACCTGAAAATGCAATTTCTGTTTACTAAAGACCTGGAGACACGGGGGAGACCCCTAGTTACTGAACAAACACTCTATGACAATGATTACTATCAGAATATAGAGCTATTTAACACTTATTTGAACAAAGAAATATCACTTAGTGCACTTTTAAATACCTTTGCCTAACATGTGTTTCCTTCTTGTGCAGACTGACGAAATTGGCTTTGAAGAAAATTGTGGAAGTCCTGGAATTAGAACAGACACAATAAGTCTTCTAATGAAAATAGAACAGCTGCAAGCAGAACTCAAATATGAGCGCCGATGTAGAATCTTGGCTGAGAAAGAACTGAGGGAGCTGAAGGGTGAGTGGATGGCGCAATATTACTCAAATGTCCTTTATAAAATCACTTTATACAAGCATATACTCAAAACTACCACTGTGTGTGTGTTTTTTTTTTATTGATTGAATACTTTATTAACATGTTTATTAACTCATTCAGTGCCCAGCTTATTTATGGAATTTTGGCTCTGAGTGCCACAGCCAAAATTCATTGTAAAAAAAAAAGTACTTAGGAGCCGAGATACAGCCTTTTTCAGTAAGAAGTTAAACAAAGAGTGAATGGAGCAGCAAATCTTCAAATCATCATATCTTGGGTTCTGAACATCTTTTTCCAACATTTTTTTTTGGACGTCTTAGACGTCCAGTGGCACTCAGGGCTTATATCAACGGACGTCTTAGACGTCCAGTGGCACTCAGGGCTTATATCAACGGACGTCTTAGACGTCCAGTGGCACTGAATGAGTTAACAGTACAGGTAGTTAAGTCAAAGGTTATGCTAACGGGATAACACAAAAATCCCCATGGGCTTGTTTCCATTGTGGTCCTTTGTACTCAATTCAACCGTTATACATACAATACAGACACTACAATACAAAATATACTACAAAACATATTGGAATAAAGCTAAGTAGAATAATTTGGTGTATTATTTACAGAGAAAGTAGGAATGGGGCGGGAGGGGTTCAGGGGATTCCAAGGTGTTCAAGGAGTTAAACTATGTTCACTTGTATTTTTGACGAAAGGAATTCTTTTAGGTTAGTTTTGAGTTTGGGCAGGGAGTCGAACTCCTTTATGTCTTTTGGTAGGTCATTCCACTTTTGGTGGCAGCATAGTAGAATGCATTTTGACCAATTTCTGAGCCGAATTCTGGGGGAACGAGGTCAGTTCAACTCCTTCTGGTGTTTGCTGCTCATTTGCACATTATTCTTGAACGATTGTGTTCTTGTGAGGTTTGAATGTAATTTATCATTCTTAGACATGACAATGTATCATGAATATTTAAACATTCTTTAAAAACATGTCAAAAGGGTGATATAAAAATGTGTTTATATTTGATTCCAGACATGAACACCCTCATGATGCAGATGAGGCACACGGCAAATGAGCTCCGTGTTACTCTGGACCATGTCCGGCATGGCAGTGACGGAGAGTTTCCAACACAGAGCAACGAAGAGTCCATCTCATTTATTACTGAAAATGAGATGGAAACGAGATTATCTCATCATTTACCAGAGGTCAGTGCATGTTTCTCAGAACAGGAGCATTTTTATCTTGGATTACTTGCCGAGTCACATGAGAACATTTATATTACCTGACATTTTCACTGTTCTCAGATCCAATCTGACTTGTTTAAACCATTGGAAAGGGGAATGTCATATTTAGCCCGACGGCAAATTCAACAACAAGCCAAAAACAAGGCTTTTACACCAGGGGGTCCGAGACACCTAGGGGGTCTTCAGAGTTACTACAGGGGTCGTCAAATATTTGTGTGATCAGGGGTGCCGCCAAATCACCCAAATTCTACATTAACCACTTGAACCCTAGCATCCATATTCTGGGGGTGGGGAACATTTGCTGAAAATAGACGATCTACAAGCTTACAACACGTTGGAGCGTGACACGTTGTGAGCTTGTAGATCGGCTATTTTTGGTGTTGAGGGGAAAAGAGCAGACCACATACAGAGCCAAAGGTATGTAGATCTGCGTTGGGGGCGAGAGGAGTAGGACAGAGCCCATGGCATTTTCAGTACGTATGTGTTCATGAAACCTAAACGTTTTTCTTTTTATTCCCAGGATGACGACGAGAACTTCGTGCATCTCGCAGACAGTCTCAAAGTCCCAAGGAATCTATACGAGCGAATCTCGCAGATCACAGACTACAGAAAATATGTTTCAGCCCTGCTGATGATGCTGTTTGACAGGGAAACCCTGGCCACACATTCTCTACAAGGCCGTCGGACAAACGTCACATCAGAAGATCTCCAAAAGCCTCAACTCCCATCGGACACCTTGAGAAGTCTTATTGGTAAGTAACCCTGTGGCCCATACTGTATATCTTTCCAAATATCTATCTTCCGTTTCTGTAACGTGAGGCAGCTTGATGTACAAGCTGCCTCACGTTGAGGATAATGAGGACACCCCCTGGACATGTCACATGGTGCACAAGCACAAACCCTGGACATACTGCTAGTACAGTGGTTTTCAACCCTTTTCATGTCGAGGCCCATTATTTATTCGGTATTTGAGCCACGGACCACCATTTGATGAGATTTAGACTCTCAGACTTAGAATATTTTGTTGTCGTTGGATAAGATTTTGTCCACAATTCCATGTTGTATTGATGTTGGTACTATAGGAGAGCTAACAGGCAAACGTTGATAAAAAAAAATGGAATTAAGTAATGCAGTTTAACAATAATTTAACTCTTGAGAGCGTAAAATGAGAGTGTTTCATTTTACACTCTCAAGAGTTAAAGATCTAATAAGGGTCCATTTGGTTACCAACTCTTCCATCATTTAGCTGGGGACCACCTGGAACCCCCTCAAGGACCACTGGTGGTCCCCGGACCACTGGTTGAGAACCACTGCGCTAGTATGTCACAGGGGCGTGCTTTCGGATCCAACCGCACGTGTGTGTCACTGCACACTAAGCGCAGTTATAACGAGGCGATGATTTTTCTATTGCACCAGATATCTGGAACGAACTCTTAGAAAACTAATCCTTTATGCCATTTCAGAATTTGTTTCCTTTGCTTGATGTTTTGTGTTAAGCACATTGAGCATGTGCTATAAAAATACACTCGCCTTGCCTTCTAAACGAGGTAGATCTTTCAGCACGAATACATTCATAATAAGATAAGTATTTGCCACCCAACTCGAAGGCTAATAATTATGTGCCATCCAGCTTGTAATAGGGTCTTTTTAAAGGACCATGAAAGAAAAGAGTCTTTTAACCAGGTCTTTTAAAAGTTTTCTGTTCAACCTGATGGCAGACACCATTGGACATTTGTCCCTACCTAAATGGTGTGAAATGTATTTCTCCTGCCTTGCGACTGTTTGCACTTAAGTTGTTGTTTTTATGTGTACTGTATATGGGATGGGATTGTTAGTTGTGTTTCATGTTGGGTACATTTACAACTTGTCCTGCTGCTTGTCCAGACCAAAAGAGATTTCTGATATAAATTGATCGATTGATCCTCATTCCTGTTATCAAACATGTGGAATGTTCCTCCTCCGTATTAGTTATCAAACATGTGGAATGTTCCTCCTCCTTATTAAGGTATTGGTTTATCTTTCATATTAATTAGCCATATGTCCATAGTCCGTTTACATTAACTTCTTAGGCTATCTTTCAAATTAATTGGCATGCTTCTTTCTTCCTAATCAGACATGGCGTCTTAGCATCTTGATTTATAATGCAATTTGGGGTCATGGCTGGGATGGCCGACATGGAAGGAGGTTCAGACATGTTAAGCAGTTCCAGAGGTGGGGTTTTGACAACCCTGACACAAGTGCGGTTGGATCCAAAAGCACGCGTCTCAGGGGCTTTCCTCCAATCCTACCCTTTGTACTGAGTGCCAAGCTGGGCGCTGGGTTCCATTTTTATAGTCGTTGGTTTGACTCAGCCTGGAGATTGTATCCCGACCGATCTCAGGTCGGACACTCTAACCACAAGGCTACTGAGTTTTGTTATTGGTACTAAGCGATCACTCTATGACCGAAATGTATTTACACGTGTCCTCTCAGTGCCTGTATTTGAATGTATTTGAAAAATGCAAAACTATGATTCAGCTTTTGACTGCATGCTTCCTTTCTTTCCAGATCACGTGGGGTTGAAATTCGGTGTGGATATCGGCCAAGTCAAAACAGCAATCCGGACAAAACTGAATAATGAGGACAAATTATTAAAGAAACGAATTTCGGGAATCGTTAAACCTGAACCTGGCCTGAAAATTTCCATTCCATCAATTCAGTGGTAGAAAATAATTGGTATCGTTTATTGATGCTGGTTATTTTTCTTTGCCATGTCCTATTTGGTCGTCAGTATTGTATGGCAGGTATAGCTACTGTATTGGTAGCATGTGTTTTTATAGGACTTATTTAGTACATTTGATATTGAAATATCGGTTTAATCATTTGAAATGTATGATTCGTTGAATATTTTACAGCTTTAACTCTTGTCTTATTTCGTGTTACAGCTGTGTTGTCGTCCACACTTAGAACAGGAGAGAAGGAATGTTTTCTGTTTCAGTTTAAAATTTTAGATTTGCTGGCTTTTAATTAGGACAAAGTCATCGTATCGAAAAGTAATTACAATTTGGATCTTAATATAGGTATTATGTTGGTCTTTATAACTATTGATCGGGCAAAAAACATATACAATTTGCATTTAAATTGACGTAGTCTAGAATATAACCTGTAATTCACAGCCGTTTGTGCGTTCACACTAAAGTGCTACTGTACTTCTAAGTATTTAAATTGTGTTGTTGCAAAGTAGGATTGAAGATGTACTGCATCTACAATATCTGTCACATCACTTGTTTGTTTGGTGTGTTATTGCCTTAAGAGCCAATAAACTGTTTCAGGTTATCCTGTAATTTGTGTTAAGTTTTTTTTTGTTCATGTTCATTTGCACGATTTAGCATTTCAGTATTTGCTCAGAATAAATGTGGGGTTTTCCAACAACCAGCAGATGTCAGCGCAGAGCTGCAATTTTCTTTTTTTGTCCAAGCTTTTTGCATTATACACAGAACAGAACAAAGCGGAGTAGCATACTCAATCCCACCCACCCCTCAGACCCGTAGGGACAAGACAAGAGCAAAACATACATGGTGTAGATAGAATACTTAATATTAAAAAAAGAAAAAACATACTGACACACACACACACACACACACGATAAAAAATATCCACAAATGTCAAAAAATATATAACTTTTGTTTAGTTTATTTGCACATTTAAAAACAACAAATTTGTAACAACAGCATAATATTGGGTTGTGTTGTGCAGGTGAGATTTAGAAAACCCTGTGGGGTTTATAAAGTTAATCTCACCTTTGATAACTGTTGATCCACTCTAAAAAGATGGAGATTTTAAACCATTCATTGGGCTTGTATTACTTGTATAAGAGACGAATAACATTCAAAATGCATGTGTTTTCACTCAATTCCTAGGTGTGCACCAGCAATTTATAAGAACACACATTCTATTATACAATGTAAGATCAGTTAACTTAACCACATGGACCCTATTCTGGGCATGTCATAATAAGCGGACATTCTCTCCGCACCAAAGAGATTTGGTGTGGAGGGAAAGAAGAGAGGGCCCCTGGGGGACTCCGGTCAACAATGTATTTGGGGTTCAAGTTTAAACCTGCATTCACATACTGTACTGAATGTCTTTATTTTCTTTGGTCCCGTGAGGGGCCTGGAGAGACAAGAGAACAGAGGAGTGTGTGTGTGTGTGTGTGTGTGTGTGTGTGTGTGTGTGTGTGTGTGTGTGTGTGTGTGTGTGTGTGTGTGTGTGTGTGTGTGTGTGTGTGTGTTTGCATGTGTGTGTCACCATATTGTACAATGTGTGACAGTCACGACCACATACTGTTAGGTGTGTGTGTGTGTGTGTGTGTGTGTGTGTGGCTTCATAGAGTTTGAACAGTGAGCAGTGGCTGGCTCCTCCCCTCCCTCAGACAGCTGTGGAGTCTGACAACAGCAAGTGTGTGTGTGTGTGTGTGTGTGTGTGTGTGTGTGTGTGTGTGTGTGTGTGTGTGTGTGTGCGCGTGCGTGCTGTAACCATCCAACCCTGGAGTCCCTCTGTGAGCTTCATCCATCTGTCTGTCAGGGCAGGGAACCTTCACAAGAGGTGACAGGACTGCGTATACATTTAGTCTTTACAATAAGATAAGAAACAACTGGCTTTGATGCTTTGAAGGAGTCCTTTGGAAGAAGACAAATTAGCCTTCGGAACTTTTCTATCCTTGGAGACGTGGAGAAAGCGTTTGGGAGGAGCTGTGCTAATAACGTCAACCATGGAAAAAGTAGTTTGGTAAGTTTCATCTTCATTCATAAGCAGTAGTAAATAATCCAGATATAAATAATAATTGATGCAGTTGTATTTACTTTGTTGCAGAGTGGACAGTAGTTGGGAGGTAGGGAAGCACAATAGCAAGAGTATGCATAAGCTGTTTAAAAGCTATATTTAAGTTTTGTTTATATTATATAACACACATATATATATATAAAATACAAAATCTCACCAGAGGTCAAATCAGAGCCCCTAGAAATATGAGGTAAAATAACTAAATCTATCCTCAAGTAATATATTGCAAGTCTTCATTTTATAATTCCTTGTTTAAGCTGTTATGCAAATAGAAAGCCTTGCTGCATTTTGTCATGGTATTGACACATATCCACTAAACTGGACATGCTGTATTGCCATTGAATGTCACACTATTATCATGTTTAGAATACAATTCTCTTACAATCTCTTATAATACAATTAAGTTCATCATGGTTGTATACTGCTAGTGATTCCAGAGGCTTTACTCTGCAAGCTCAATTAAAATGTATATAGCAGGTCTGTTGCAAAAACAAAAAACATATTTCCTATCCACAATATAAGAAGAAAATAACAATAACTACAAAAATGCCTACAGGGCTATGCAAGTTGTAAAATAAATACATGCGTCAATTAATGAAAAACAACAATGTATCAACAGTGCACAATCTTTTTGAGTGAGTTCAACCGTAAGAGAAAAAAGGCTAATGATTGGAAATGTCCAACCACTTAAGAGATTTGAACCTTAAGGATGCAGCATATGTCGTGCAGCCATGCACGATGAAAACGTGGCCTTACATAACGTGCATGAGAGTAATGCTGTACTGTACGCGTACTGGTTCTTCCCGGGGATAAATCTCATTACCAACATGGCATGCCAATAGCTGTCCACCAGAACAGATTACAGAGGGAGCGTAGGCAGTAGGGAGAGTGATCACTGGTAGTGATACAAAAAAATGAAAACATGGAGGACATTTAGGACAGTGATTCTCTTCTTTGATGTGCATTAGGGCCACAGACCCCCATTTGATATTTTTTCTTAATATCTGCGATGTCATTTTACGGCTCCATTTGGTTCAATTTGAACTCTCAGAGTTACAGACCTGTAAGAGTCCACACGGACCCAGCTGGTGGTCCCTGGACCGCACGTTGAGAACCAGTGATTTAGGACAAGGAAAACTCACACTCATGGGAGCTCAATGAATGCACTTGAACCCCAGCCTCCATATTCTGTACTTGGACAAGCTGTCCAAGTACAGAGACAACTCAGGTCCAGTTTACTAAGGCTAGGGGGTTTAAGTGGTTAACATATCAGCACATTGACGTACGGGAAGCAATTAAACTACATTGCAAAATGCATAGGGTTGCCACTCTTATCATAAGGATAAGCAAGGCAGCAGAGAAATATGTTGTTTTGAAATTTAACAGCTCATATCATTGCTCTACTGAAAGTTGATAGCTAACTTACATACTGAGGTTTAATGAGAGTAAACACAGCACAAACTAATTATGGTCACTGTTGGGTAGACGTCCAAAACTGTTACTTTTCAAGAAATAAAAAGAAAAGGACCTGTACTGAACAATGTCACAAGCTCTTATTAATACTTTTCATTGGTTAAATATTTATTGAAACCCACATAAAAACCCACATACAGACTTTCTACCTGGCGTTGCCCAAAATTTCAAAATGTTCACAATTTCTAAATAAATACCAGATCTACAAGATCACAATTTATCGCATCACAATGCTTGTAGATCTGCTAATTTCGCACTTTTGCTTGACACTGTTATACGAAGTGTAAAATAGTGCATTAACGTTTTCCTCAATACTTAGTGAACTTGCCCTTTGGCTCAATAGTCTTTTTTCTTCCTTCTACACCAGTGGTTCTCAAACCTTTTCATGTCAAGGACCCCCAAATTGACACGTATTAGCCCACGGACCCCCAGTTGAAAAGATATGCCAAGGCCCCAAATAAGAGAAGATTTTTAGGGCTCTAGCAGTGATTTTCAACCATTTTAATTTCAAGGACCCCCAGTTTGACATGCATTAGGCTACGGACCCCCATTTAATGGTATTTCTATCTCTGGGACCACAATTTAATTTATATTGTAAAAACAATGTTAATTTAACTCTAAGAGTGTACAAATGGAACCAAATTTGGTTCCACATTTGTAAACTCTCTGAGTTACAGACCCATAAGGGTCCATTTGGTTCCTAACTATCTATCATCTAGCTGGGGACCCCCCTGGAACTCCCTCAAGGACCCCTGGGGGTACCCGGACCCCACTTTGAGAACCACCGCTCTACACCAAACCTCTTTGCTGAAAATAGCCAATCTACAAGCTCAGAATAGGGATGTTAGGGGTCAAGAGGTGAAAAAAAAGAAAAGACACACAAAGATTTGGCAGCCCCCCTATGGTAACTCTGAGGACCCCTCCATGATATAGAGATACAAGGTTTCTGTCGGACAACAACGATATCCTCTGGTCATAGAACTTTGTAATGTACCATATCCTGAAAATGAGCAATGTTTCATGGCTGGAGGTTGTGTCTTTGATGGTGTTTTGTGCAGGGTGAGTGTCACTGTGCACATGCTAATCAATGCAGCCAGCTCCCTGCAGCTGTGCGGGCTAAAACAAGCACACTCATTATCTTTCATTTCAAAAGGACGGGGACGAATGAAGGAGAGACGGACAGGGTGTCCTCTATGAATTATTCCTATTGATCATGACCCGTCCCTACCTCAGTGATTGCCAACCTGTGGGCCGGGGCCCACTGGCGGGCCGTGAGGCTATTGCAAGTGGGTCCCCAAATAATTGCCAAAACACTATGATATAATTGATAATATAACATTAATATTGTCCGTGTCTCTGTATTTTTAAAATACTTATTTTCAATCAATTACACAGCCCATGAAGCCTTGAATTCATGGAGACTTTTTGGTTTTTGCCAATAATTTGATGACCGGGTCATCGGTCAGTAGGAGACTCAGTAGGACACTCAATTCAGTCTCCTACCTTAGACTTAAATTGTTGGCTCAGAAATGTCTCAAAAACAAAAAAAATCTCCATGAATTCAAGGCTTCATGGGTGTGCAATTGATAGAAAATAAGTCATGTTTTGGGTGAACTACTCCTTTAAGGACGTTTTTGGAACGCTTGTTGCCTACAAAAAGTATTGAATGTCTTTGTTTCTTTGTTGTTTCTCTTTTGACACACTGGTTACTGTTTTGGGGGAGTGAAGCTGCACAGTCATCATTAATCACAGGACAGAGCCCACCAGTCCAACTTGTAACATGTACTTTATTCTATCCTCAATAGGAGAAAAAATGGTGGAGCAAAGAGGGAGGACCCTGGAAAGCAGAACTCTGCCCTGAAGCCCTCGCTGTAAACCATGGAGGAGGCTGCCTCACCGTTCACCCATGGCTTCAACCACAGCACCGGCTCCTGGCCAGCCCCCGTGCCCTCCGCCCCCAGCAGACAGCTGGGCACCCTCTCCAACACCCACACCCGCTTTAAGGACCTGTCCGGCATCTTGCTCATGGTCACCCTGAACGTCCTGGCTCTCCTGGCCAACACCGCCGTCCTGACGGTCATCATCAAAGCCCCACAGCTCAGGAAGTTCGCCTTCGTGTGCCACCTGTGCGCGGTGGACCTGCTGTGTGCCTTGCTGCTCATGCCGCTGGGCATCGTGTCCAGCTCGCCGTTCTTCGCCACCGTGGCGTTCACCGTGCTGGAGTGCCAGGTCTACGTCTTCCTCAACGTGTTCCTCGTCGCCGCCTCCATCTTCACCATCACGGCCATCAGCGTGGAGCGCTACTACTACATCGTCCACCCCATGCGCTACGAGGTCAAGATGACGCTCAAGCTGACGGCCGCCGTCATGGCGCTGGTCTGGGTGGCCGCGGCGGTCCTGGGACTGTCCACCGTGTTCGGGTGGCCCTCCTACGCCAACCTCAGCTCCATCAGCGCGGCCCACTGCTCCCTCCACTGGAGCCACAGCCACCACCGGCGGGCCTTCTCCGTGTTCTTCTGCGTGGCGTGCTTCTGCCTGCCGGCGGTCGTCATCTTCGTCGTCTACTGCAACGTGTACAAGGTGGCGCGCGTGGCCGCCCGCCAGCACGGCCCGCTGCCCTCGTGGACGACCGGCCAGATCAAGCCCCGCTCGGACTCCATTAACAGCCAGACGACCATCATCACCACGCGGACCGCCCCGCGCAGAACGGCGGGGCGCCACCGGCCGTTCGGAGGCGCCAAAGCCGCTCTCACTCTGGTGGTCATCGTGGGTCAGTTTCTGGTGTGCTGGTTGCCTTACTTTGCCTTCCACTTCCGTCTGACGTTGGACGATTCGCCCAAAATCCCGGACGACCTGGAGGAGGTGGTCACCTGGCTGGCGTACTCCTCGTTCGCCATTAACCCCTTCTTCTACGGCCTTCTCAACCGGCAGATCAGGGAGGAGCTTTGCAAGCTGCGGCGCTGCTACGCGGCGCGGCCGGTGGAGCTCGCCGGCGTGTCCAGCCACGACGGCTCCGGGCACGAGAACTTCCTGCAGTTCCTCCACAGGACGAGCTGTACGGTGGAGACCCGGGCCAGCTTCACCACCACCTCCAGCCCCAGGAACACTCTGGATCAGAGTGGGCAGACTGGCTTTAGGATACCAGGACAGATCCCAGAGGAGTTCAGCTAGATCAGTGGTTCTCTTTTTTTTTTCAAGGACCCCCAGTTTGATATGCTTCATAAGGCCACGGATCCATAGGATTTTTTATCTCTGGGGGATTTAACTCTGACAGTGTGAAAAACTGGGGGTCCCCGGACTCCAGTTTGAGAACCACTGAGCTAGACATTACCTCATTGTTTTGCCACAGGACGATCAGCACGCACTGGGATAAGACAGGGCTGGGCAATATGGATGAAATATGATGATATTTTTGACCAAACACCTAAATATCAACATTGTGACGATAATATCCCCACACTCACAATATTGATATAATTGTGCTTGTGGGGATGTCTGGTGCTTTTACAAAAGGAATTATACAATGGGATTCCTAATTTTGTGCTATTTTTGACATGTTTTGAAAATATAACAGGCTTAAAGGGGATATTTCACTATTCCCCGTCCATTCAACTTCAGACTCCATTTTAGCCATGTTTGACTCACACGTCCCTGCTCTGGTAACTGTCCTTCTAATGCACGAGGCACCCTTCATGTTTTTATTACTTAAAAACTGAATTATATTTGTCTTTTTTCACTTTCAAAAGTTATTGAAAGATGACGGTCCCCTCATGCATTAGAAGGACAATAACAGTCCCCAGAATCAGGGATGGGTGGGTTTTCATTTAATCTAGCATGGTTAACATGGAGTTTGAAGATCAATCGGTTTATATAGGAAGTTGGTGTGTTTGCTTATATTAATATCAAATACATAAATATTGAATCAAGCGCTAAAATCTCCCCAGTAGTGTTTTATTGTGAAATACCCCTTTAAGTGATTAGGATCAGGAAAAGACAACACATGCTACATATTACATCATCCAAAATCCCAGATGATATTAAGTCTCATATCACCATATGGATATAACATGGATATATTGCCCAGCCCTAAGATATGATGAAGATGAACATTAGCAGCCCCAGGCCAGGGGGATTAATAGCACTTACTGTATCAAACTGTAAGCGTTCGGATACAGTATGATGAGATAATATTCATGTATTTTTTTTTTTTTACATGATTACATAATTATTGTTTTTAAAGGACCATTTCACCCGTTTCTCACTAATGCTCATTAGATGGCACCATTTCTGTCTACTCACTGTGTGTCTCAGAGCAGGGGACACACAGCAACATCATCGATAGCCTCAATAGACACAGGTTTGGTCATTTGAAACAAGATTTAAAACTTTTCATCCACTTTTCATTTCATTTTCATCATGCAAACATTCCAGGAAGAGAAAGGCTGTAGTTTCTATAAGCTTGGAAACCCCTTCGATGATGTCAATGGTAGGCAGGTGTCTGAACAGTCCAAAGCCCACCAATGAGACGCTAAGTGAGTTGACCGAAATTGTGCCATCTCATAACAAGCATTAGTGAGGGCCAATTATATGAAGATAAGGTTGAACATGGGTGACAAGCTCCTTTAGCTGAAGTTGAAGGGTGAAGTACACAATCACTTTATCCACTAAGGGGATAAAAAGGAAATAAAAGAAGCTAATTTGTTAAATAGATATTATTAGCTTTATTTCTGGCAGAAGCACTACTGACACTGACACTTACCTCTACTACATTGCTAATAGAGCAATCTTACAACTATCAGTACACTGCAATCAGTAGGCCTATGTTTTCACTATGAAAGGATTTTCTTTTTTATATCATTATATTATTGCACTTGAATAGTAAATGTATTCTACATCATATTACGTTCACTGAACAACTTGACTTTCTATGGAAGGAGTATTTGATTGACTGAGGATAAGCAAGTGAAATAATTTATATTAAGTGCCGGAGGCTATTTGGTGTGGAATGTGTACAAATACTTTTGCAAATACAATTCAATATTAGTTTTTTTTTCTTTTGTATTTATGTTGCAGGACATTTTGTCATTTTTATTTATTTTACTCTTTTGCCTGAGAGACTTCCAATGTTTGTTCCCAACATGGCTGTACTTTACTTTACTGTTTTGCTAAAACCTTTGATTTACCCATGTGTAAACCAAAAGGAAATACAGTGGACAAACAATATCAATGACTTGTGTTTAATAATTGGTCCTAATATCACATGGTGTGATTTTGGTTCATTTTGAAAGAACTTTCAACAAATACATTGAAATTGTCACACTAACTCAGTACTCAGCAGTGGCGTCGTTAGGGGTGGGCTTCGGTGGCTATAGCCACCAATGTTTTGTCCAAAGCCACCAATAAAAAAAAATGAAAAATTAAAAAATTAAAAGTTTTTTTTTTTTTTTGGAATTATATATCTATCACCCTAACCTAACCCTACCCCTAACCCTAAAACCGAAATAAAGTAACAAAAAACGGGGAAAAAAGCACCCTAATCCGCGAAATCCGCGGAAAAAATCGCGCGCGCGCGCGCGCGAGGAGGGGCACATGCACGCGCGCTGCGCGCGCGTGCATGTGCCCGTTGCCTGCGGGGCTAAGCCCCCGACCTAGTAGAGACCTAGCGACGCGTCTGGTACTCAGCTTTGTTTTGTCCATGAATGCTATAGACAGGTTTCCTGTTAGTAAACATTGAGAGGAATATGACCGCGCAGCTGCGGGGGGAAGCCTATGGGTGCGTTTGGAAATTACGCACCGGAGCACACTCGCCTATTAGTTTGTATTGGCCAGTGCGCTCACTGCCGCTCAGGGCTGTATTTTCGAACGCGCCTTCCACCCCCAGGCATGGGCAGATTGCGCATTCTGCTCTGTGATGACGTCGCTCGGAAACCCGTCTATGTGGACAAAGTCGACAATCAAAATACCTACAGCAGTGTTTCTCAAAGTGGGGTCTGGGGACCCCCGACCGTCCTTGAGGGTGTTCCAGGGGGTCCCCACAAACTTAGCAATTTAGTATCAAAATCAGTAAATATACAAAATAAATATTGTTTCTGTCGAGTGGAAACCTCATATGTCCAAAGCATTCACCAGGCCACGGAGGCCACAGTATAGTTTGCAGCAAAGCTTTCCCTTTTAAATGGAAGCAACCGCATCTGTAGTGCAGTGAGTATCATTATGGCCAGGTTGTACCTGATGTACTTTCACCTCTGTCTTCCATGTCCTCTGGGATGTGAAAGCCCTGTGACCGAGACAGAGCCCAGGTCAGGTTATATAAGTAGAAAAATCCATTTCATAACAGCTCAGAGAGGTTGTCTATAATGACCTCTTAATGTGTGTACTGTGTACACTAGGAGATTATACGCAAAGTATGTTTGCATACGGTGCGTTTATTTATGGATATGACATACTTGTCACAGCCAGAAGAAGAAAATACCCTGCTGGATTGCCGTTAGCTTTCATCCAATTAGGCTCATTATTAACACCTTCTCATGTAAGAAATATTATGTGTGTGGAGATGGTTTGATAAAATATTAATGAGAGGTTTTCTAGCAGAACATTTTTTTTGTGAGTGAATGTGCCGCCCGTACTCAACCAGATTAGATTTAAGGGATAATATATGGTATTGATGTCTCTGATCAAGCAAAAAGAACATGCTGTACTAGATTTTCAAAGCTCTGTAAGCACATCTCTAGACTAGACAGACTCAGATGAAAAGGCACACACATTATAGGAAACAAATAGATTAAATGGATGATACGATATGCCATCTGCTTGTGTTGTCTGAATGAATGCCAAGGCAGGTAGAATGGAACGTGGAGGAATTCGGAAACAATACTGAAACACAAGCACAGTGAACACACACACATGAACACGCACACGCGCACACGCACAGGCGCGCACACGCACACACACACACACACACACACACACACACACACACACACACACACACACACACACACACACACACACACACACACACACACACACACACACACACACAGTGGGATTAATATTCCATTTTAGGATTACAAAAATCCTAAAATGGCATCAAATGAGAGACAATTCCAATAAGCCATGATTAGAGGTATATGTGTTAGTACTACAGAGACAATAGACAAGCATGTGCCATGCGTTGAAGCAAACACACACACATGTACACACACACGCACCTAAATACATGCACACATATTTAAATGCATTATACTCTTTCCTTGTGAGATGCTCCATAACTCGGACATTACCACAATCAACAGTTACAGACAGACAGACAGACAGACAAGTGACGGACTTCCCACCTGGCACAACACATCCTCGGCGATACACACATCGGCAAGTTTGAAGTTGATAAATTGGACGATATATGGGGTACAGACAGACAGACAGGCAGGAGGCAGGCAGGCAGGCAGGCAGACAGACAGACAGACAGACAGACAGACAGACAGACAGACTGACAGACAGACAGACACGCGCGCGCACACACACACACACACACACACACACACACACACACACACACACACACACACACGCCGTGCATTTGCAGAAGATTATAAGCCTGTTCTGCATTCACACCTTCAGCGATTTCTCTTCTCGCCAGCTGTCCTAGCTTCCTGCATTTGGCAGCTGCCAACGGTGTCACTGTTGTTATCCATGGATGATGATGTGTTTGAATTGTTCGTATTTGTCTAATATGGTTATAGTTTGCTCTCGGTTTGTGAGACGTGCCACTGTGCTGCCAGTAGTATCGGTCCATGTTTGCCATTGGTCATATGTCGCAAACACTGTCCCTAATTATGGCTCGATTGGGAAATCCCGGCGTGACTTTACCGAGTTGATAACCACCGTCGTGTGACTGCTTAGTGTGATTGTGGTTGTCAGGGTTTAGGAAGCCAAATAACAAAACAATACCGTTGCTGTTGGGCTGACACCTTGTATCTCCATAGCACAACCTTTTGTGTTTTTTTCCCCTACTTCATCGAACAAGACGTGTCACACAAAAGTGGCGAAGCTAGCTGATCTACAAGCTCACAATGTGTCGCACCGCGATGTGAGCTTGTAGATCTGCTATGTTAACTGTTTATGGACATTTGTGAAAGTGAAAGTAGCTTGTGTGTCTATGGGTTTCATAAATATTGAACCGATCAAAAGTATCAACAAGAGCCGTGTGACTAAATATTAACTACATTGGAACTATTGGCACACATATTCGTTTTCCCATTATCTGAAAAGTAAATCACTTTGGAGATCGTCTCTGTCGGGTGGAAACGCAAACTTTTCAGGATTCAAATTCAAAAACAGCAAAAGTAACAGATCTTCAAACTCAAAACGAGCTTGTAGATCTGCTACTTTTGTTACTTTTGTGTGACGCTGTAGTATGAGCACGTAGGGCATTAATTTACAAAAAAAAAACACAAAAAGTTAAAATATGGAGATGAGAGGTTTCTGCAGCGGCGACATTTGACCTTTGGCCTTTCATCAGGATCCCTCCTCTAGGCCAAAAACACCTCACTCCTCCTTAAACTGACAAAATATATCAAAGGCGCCGCTACCTTCACACAGGTGTGATTTTTTTAAAAACACTTTACAAATATTTTTTTGAGAGTGCGGCTCTGCAAAAGGCTTAAAGAGTATAGCCCTCTATGAAAGGGGTCCTCAACCTGTGGGCCACATGATTGGGGGGGGGGTCCTCAGATGACAGTGAAGTGACAATTTAAGGGAAAAAATAAAGACAAGAAAAAGACCATTACTGCATCAAAAGTAATCAGCAACCTGTACTATAAAAACTGGTCAAACATTGGCTAAATTGTCAAATAATATAAGAAATTGGAAATAGCTGATCTACAAGCTCACAACGCCTCGCGCTTTGATTGATTGATTGAATATTTTATTAGGCAAAAAATGTAAAACAGCACAATTACATTTAAAATACTTTGTCTAACAGGTCCGTTCATGAAAGTCCTTGCGGACTTGTTTCCAATGAGGGCTGCGAGCTTGTACATCAGCCATTTTCACAATATTTATCAGTGGAACCGAGTCAAAGTAGATGTAATGCCTCAACTATGATTATTTTCGGGGGGTCGCGGCCTGAAAAGGTTGAGAACCATTGCTCTCTGAGACTGAGCGTCTGTCTGTCTGTCTGTCTGTCTGTCTGTCTGTCTGTCTGTCTGTCTGTCTGTCTGTCTGTCTGTCTGTCTGTGTCCACAGATATTCTCACGAACCGCTGGACCGCTCAGCACCACATTTCTTGTGCATAGATTGGCTATTTTCACTCCTGTTGGGTGACACTCTTGTACGACGAAGTATAGGTCTTGAAAAGTGGAGATAAGAGGTTACTGCCTGACAGCGACGGCATATTGTTTGGTTCAGCACAGTAATTGTATTTGCTTGAGCAGTTCTTATAAATTGCTAATTAAAATGAAGGACCTTCCATCTCAATTGAAGCAGCTTCATCA
>NC_139944.1:9249881-9447381 GCF_963454915.1 Gymnoscopelus microlampas
AGTCTGCCTAACGTACCACTTGTGAATTTGCTTAAGAAAAGCATAGAGCCTCAGCCTCTATTATCAATATGAAATCATTAAACACTAGAAAATGTGCTCCTCGGAGCACAGGTCTCCGCCAGGCGAGGTGGTAAAACTGTTCCTGATTAATTCTGTCTTACCTATTTATATTACATATTGTGATGTCACGTGAAGCTTGACCAATGTTAGGTGTTCACAGACGGACGGACACACACGGACGGACAAAGTGAAAACATACTCTCCACCATGCCTTCGGCCTGGCGGAGACATTAATCTCTTTATTTATTGGTTTGATTATCTTATTTTACTTGTGTGCTGCATGTATGCAGGTTCTCATGTCATTGTCCTTAAGCTGTGTGTCACGGTGCGAGGCAGGAGTGTAGGACCCAGATGCAGAACAGATAAGCAGGAGCAGAGCAGGTCAAGTGCACAAAGATGTATTAAACAGATAGGTGAACAGAACTGGACAGAACAACATCACAAAATATATAATCTAACAGGGAAAATAAGGAACTGTGGGTCTATATATACACACACAGGGTTAACTGGACACAGGCGAACACAAGACAAATCAGCACAGGGATGGCTGGGGCACAACAGGACACAGGTGGAGAACATAACTAATCAAAGGGTAGCCTAGGTGAGACAAGAACTATAGGCAAAACAGGAAACCCTAGGACATCACTACATAAAAGTACATGGAGAACAGGAAGCAATAGGAACGATAGGACAGAATAAGATACAGGGAGACAGATCCTGACACTGTGTCTGGTATATGAAAAGCAAAAGTGTGTAGTTTGTGTTGTGTCTGCGTTACCAACAGAGAGTATCAGTGTCCAGAGGGAAGCTCCCCTCTCTCCCTGGTATTTATATCCTGCTACATAGGCGGCTCTCCCTAGGCACAGGGGGAAGTGATCCACACATTAAAGAGAAAGACCATCTGCAAATGCCATCCAGGCCACTGTCACGGTCCCAATATAAACCCCTCTGCAATGCCAGCCAGGGGGGGGGGGGGGGGCTGGTCAGCCCCACGATCTGAGCATGTAGCTTACACAGTACAGTACATGAATCGGAGCGAGACACACCCGCTTGTCACCCGTTGTTTGGCTTTTCCTCTCATGTTTGAATGGACACCATGATGAAAGGGGAAGATTCCGAGGAGGTGGAGATTGACCTGGGGGACTCCGATGAGCTGGAAGACTCTGATGAGCAGGAGGAGCCCGTGGCCCTCTGGAAGGCCTCTCCCGTCCTGGATGAAGAGGAGAACATCCATACGTCTACTTTGGTGGAGATCAGCGACACCAAGCCTCTGCTTAATAACAGAGACCCCCGTGGAATCAATGACAGCCTCAAGGTATTTTTGGTCCGTTATGGGCCATGGATGTAACTTGGACCTTGGTATAGTCGCATGGATTTGAACTTCCTAGTAAAACTATCTGATAACTAAGGCAAAAAACAGCATTAAAGGGGTATTTCACTTTCAAACATGTTTGGGGTAATTGTAAAGTCTATACTCTGGCTTTTGTGAGCACCCCAGACAGTTCTTAAGTTGCTTGATTCGGTATTTAGATATTGGATATTCATTTAAACAGACACGCCCCCTTCTCATGCAAACCCATTGTAAAATCAAACTCCATTTTAACCATGTTAGATTCATTGAAAACACCCGTCCTTGGTTCTGGTGACTGATATTGTCCTTCTAATGCGTGAGCGGGCTGTGTTTTTCCAACATTTTTTGTCATGTTTTATTTATTTTTTACGATATTTTTGGGGTCTTTTTGGACTTTATTTATAGATTACAGTAGAGACAGACAGGAAACAGGGAGAGAGATGGGGAGAGACAGCAAAGATCGTTGGAAACGGGACTCAAACGCCGGGCCTTTGTCATGTATTTTTGATCATTTTTGGGAAAATAAAAAAAAAAATCTATAGAAAAACTAAACAACGATATAACCATGAATATATCATGGCTAAAATAGAGTTTGAAGTTACAATGGGTTTGTGTAGGAAGGGGCGTGTCTGATAAAATGAATATCAAATATCTAAATGCTGAATCAAGCAACTTAAAAACTGTTAGGGGTGCTCACAAAAGCCAGAGTAGACGTTAAAACGACCCCAAACATTATTGAAAGTGAAATATCCCTTTAAGCCCTAAATAACACGTTGTACGACAAATAGTTAAACTATTTTTGCTTTTTTTTTTTTTTTTTTCAAATGCTCAAAATTCAACCAAAATAGGGATGCCAGTGGTTAAAACAAAAGGCTATCTGATGTCCACCATTCAGTGGACATAAGGTTGAGAACACCTGTAGGCAGAACTGTGTAACATCATGAAATATATTTTTAGGTTAAAATATATATTTTTTTTTCAATATTCTGATAGTAATCATTGCTATAGAGTGTCTGTTCACTCACAGGGATCTCCCCGTCTCTCCAGCTCTTAAATAAATAGAAAATACATTTTCAGGTGGGTTGCCAATTTCAGCCAATCAGGACAGAATACCCATGTGTTGCCAATTTCAGCCAATCAGGACAGAATACCCATTTATCAGCTTCAATTTCATAGTGCAGTTCCAATTTTGTCCACTCATTTCTTTGTGTCATCACACTTCCAATTTATCTTGTTTATCCTGTATCCTCATCCTGTATGAGGTCTCTTGATTAGATAATATTGGTATCCCGACCTGAAATGTATTTTCTGTTTACTTAAGAGCTGGAGAGACGGGGAGACCCCTGCTACTGAACAAACACTCCACAGCAATGTTTACTACAGAATACAGAATATAGAGCTATTACACTTATTTTAACAAACAACAATCACTTATGGGACCTTAAAGCCACATTACAGATTACGATGGTAACACCATCCCCTCCGTCCATGTGTGACAGTTGCGTGTCTCTCTCCTCCATGTAACTATGCAGGTGACCTTTGAGGATGTGATAGCAGAGCCTGTGTCGGTACGCAGTGGGGACAGGGTGTGGATCTGGAGCAACGCTCTGTTTGAGGTGTCCAGGGTGTGGATCTACAGGATAGCGACAGTGCTGCTGGCCATTCCGATGTCCATCCTCTCTGGCCTCCTGTTTGGCATTCTCAGCTGCCTCCACATTTGGTGCGTGGAGGCCAATTCATGTGTCACCACACTCCATGGTGTCATTCACTGTTGTTCTTAAGTCTAGGCTGGTGACCAAGGGTGACCGGGCCTCTGCCATCAGACTCTAGAACAGCTTAGCATTGGACCTCAGGCTTGCTAGCTCCATAACCATTTTTAAATCTAAATTAAAAACCCACTTTTATATCGGGTTATATTTTATATTGGGCCTAACGGCAGAAATTGATGCATCTATTCTCACTAATACTGTTATTGTGTGTTGCTGTCTAGTCATCCTATATTCTTTTCTCAATTCATTATGATTTATGTTTGTTATTTAGTTGTTTTAAGCACTTTGTAACTTTGTTTGAAAGGGTGCTATATAAATAATGTTTATTAATATTAATATTAATATTAATATTAATTAAAATAACTAGATGCATAGACAGGCAGGCAGGCATTTAATTGATCCCCTTTGTAGTCACACCTAGCCCAGAGTCCATTTATTTTGACACAGACCAGGTGCTTAAATCACCCACACCCATCCAAGCGTAGATTAGTTCATCAAATACTGTCTACAATGTTTTAACATCGTTCAGTGCTTTCTTTTCCTCTGAATGCTTTTCTCCATTTGCCCCTGTTAACAGGTTGCTCAGCCCGTGTGTCCAGTGCCTCCTGGTGGGTACCCGTTGGTTACAGAGTCTGTGGAGCATTGTAATGGGCATTATCGTGCAGCCCTTCTTCACCAGTGCTAGCAGGTGCTGCGGCGGTTTCAGCGTTCACCTGGCGAGGGAATGACACCTTTCTTTTCACACGTGAGGGACATTATGAAGGATGGGATTAAGTCACTGGTTCCTAACCGATGTGCCCATAAGTACACTGCTGCCTCATGGACTGAGATTTGGGTTGATTTATGTTTTGTTATTGTTATTGACGTTCAATGTTATGTTTGTGTGATCAAAGGTTTTCTATAGAGCTATGTGAAAGCCCTAAAGCTCAAAAAAGGCCCTTTTTTAAATCATAAAAGGCTTTGCATTATTTTCAAATGATCAATAACTAGCTTTGTCTCTGACTTGATATAGAAACAAAAGATGGTGTTATCCATTGCCCTACATAATATCAAAAGTTATTGTGTTTTTAAAACATTCAGAATCAACTGTTAGTTGTTTTTATTTTATCGTTTTGTTCTTGTCTGATGTTTTTATACTGCTTAGGCCTAGTCTTGGCCAGGTCACACTTGTAAAAGGTCTCGAACCTCAATGTGATTTTTCTGGTAAAATAAAGGTTACATTCGATACATACATAGCCTACATTCATACATGGTAACAATGTCTCTGGGGCCTTTCCATGTTCACAGAGATCAGTGTGATTACATCTGTTAACTGAAGACAACTTGCATTGATGTTAGCAGTTAAGCCTTGTAGGTGATCAAAGTGTGAGGGACAATTGCAGGAACATTTAGTGCTTTTTATGCGATACAATTTCATATTCATATTTATCGGGTATTTTGTTTATAATTTGACTGTGCTATATTATAGTTTGTGTCCTAATATTTGCGTTCCATATTATGAAATTTCAAGCATTGAATTTGGAAATAATTATGAAGCATTGCATTCATACTTCACTTACACAAATCACTGGCTTCAAACGCTGAGGAAATTCTGCTGGTATGCATCTATTCAAAAGATCAGTGTGTTTTGACTGATGGAAAGCACTCTGTCTGTTTGAAATGAGTAAGTGGAACACACATATTTTGATTCATTATTCTATTCACTGTAGTTAATGGTTTGTGGAAGGCAGAGGGGTTGCTCATAAATGATCCCAAAGGCATGCAGAAAAGGTGAGAGGTTGGTTGTGCTTTCAGAGAAAAAGGATGTTTTCACCTGACGCGGGCTATTATGGAGCAATGTTGGGATCTGAATAAATAAGGCCTGATTTATACTCCATCGTCGTACAATGCCGTCAGTCGATCCCAAGGTTTTTCATTGGTCAATTGTGGAGCAATTTGAAGACCCAGACAAAAATCTGCTTAAATTTAGGGTCAGGCTCTAGAACAGGGAGGGGCAGCACTTATTTCCAGAGGGCCATTCTGACTTCGATAAAGTGAGTAAGGGGCCACACCTTGTACAATTGAATTGAAACTTGAAACACATAGTGCTTAATTGTGTTAAAACTGCATTAATTTGGCAGACATGCCGGACTATCTTTACAATAAGGTCCTTGCTTTCACAACAACAATTTTCAGTTACAAAATGATGATCTTTTCTTTTTTATTCTTTTTACAGCTGCAGTGTATTGAATCGCTCTGTACTCTGCACGAGGTTACAATGAATTTATGTTATAAATATGGACTCAAGGCAGACTTTTTCACTGTTACATTATAAACATAAAACATTTGAGTACATATGGATGCAAGAATGCAGGTATGTGCTCAAATGGTAAATATTAATTACTATTAATTGGAGTCGAGTTAAATTAATTTGTCCTGAATCCATTAACAAATGGAAGCCTTTTAGGATGTAGATGTTTTTTGGGGGGGTCATTTTGTTTTCCTTGAGGGCTTGGCGGGCCGCATTGAGATGGTCAAAGGGTCGGGTCCGGCCCCTAGGCCTTATGTTGCCCATGTGTGCTCTAGAACAGTGGGTCTAAGATCAGTGGCGTCAGTTCAGCAAAAGCTAAGGTATGGCAAGGTTAGGGTTGCCAACTCCCAGAGATTGAAATAAGGGACAAGTATCCTGGTCAGCGCGGCCGAAATGCATAGAAAACAATGCATTATACATATAACATAATACAAACACAATGGTCTTACACCTGCATTAGGCTACTACTAATGATTTTTTTTTAATATCTTTTGCCAAGGTATGGCACCTGCCCTACCTTGCCATACCCAATTGACGCCCCTGTCTAAGATGTCCCTTTTTTAAATCAGTACCACAGTTCCTCATACTGACCAATTCATTACAGATTTGTTGAGGAGAGGGTAAAGGGGTGTGTCACTGTGTAAAGAGGTCACAGGAAGCAGAGACTCATATTGATAACAGCCTTTATTTGAGGCTGCCAACTGTCTTTATGATACAGAATCTCACATTTTTCAGAGCCAGGACATCCGACCTTGCTCTTATCATGCACCACATGCTGGGGCTCTCAGATGGTCCTTGACTTTGTTTACTGTAGTGTCCAGCTTGAACAGTAACTTTCCACTGGATACGTGGTAAGTTTGACGTGTCAAGTTTTGTTTCCAAGGTGGGTGAGTATATAAGGTGGTTGCAGAATGTCCCTGTGAGTCCGTTTCAGAATGAGGGGTTGTTGGGCTTTGATTGTTTTACTGTTCTCTCTATCTGAGGCTGAGGCTCAGGAACAGAATGAATGGGTCAACGAGAGAGAGAGCAAGGTTGAACCAGGCACCACCTCCCTGTCTGACCTCTGGGCAGAGTTAAAGTTTCTTAGAGGCATGGTGTTAGAGCAAAGAGACATGGTGCATATCTTGGGGGCCACCGTGGCAGAACAGAGGGAGAAGCTGAGGAACACGGAGGCCAGGGTAGCAGCCAGCGAGGAAGAAGCCAAGGAGCAGAGGAATTTAGTGACTGATCTTCGGGTGCATGCTGCAGGTTAGGATGGTTAAGAGAGGCTGCATGTTTTGTTGTGATAAACATCATTTAAAATGGAGCTTGAAGAAGTACAGGCTGAAATGTGTTTAAAATATTTCATAGTCTAATATAATTTTCTCTGATATGTTTCAGAAATGGCTGCCAAATTGAGTTCCAGCGAGACATTGGTGGAGGACTTGAAGAAAGAACATGAAGGTAATTTGCACAGCAGGATGTTCAGTGAATTCAGCTAGGAGAGTAGTGTTGAAAAAGAACCCGATTTGGTGTTAATTAGGATGGTTAAGAAGCTGCATATTTGTGGTGCATAACGTGATTTAAAAATGGACCTTAAAGTACAGGCTGAAATGTGTTTCAAATGTTTCATAATTAAACACAACTTCAGCTCAGAGAATAGACACTGTTTTGACAATAATTTACTGTATTTGTTTCATAAAGTCCATTATGGTAAAGCTTACCCACTCAAATGAAACTGCATGGGTATTTGTGATTGATTTAATAATAACACTGTGTTGATTCCAGCCCACCGTACTCAGCTGTCCACCGTAGAAACGAAGCTGACTAACAGTGAGGAACAAGTGGTGGAAATGAAGAGACAGAATACAGGTACCTTTCATGTTTAGTAGACATAGCAAACATCTAATCCATGCTGTTACAATGATTGTCCTCAGACACACAGAAAACTAATATATAGTACTGACACACACACATACAATGTTACATTTAGCTGATCTGAACCAAAGTAGTGACTGTACCTTCTTCCACTAAATATCACTGATGAGGGGTCAACCAATTAGATGAACAAAAGCACCACCTGACCTTGACCTGGTTGATTGGACTATTGTAATGTACTGGTCCTCCTTTAATGTCAACTAAGAAAAAACAGATACACATAGCCCGGGCAAGGAGACAAACCAGGGTTTTAATGTTTCCCAGACAGCCTCTCTACCAATTCAGCCATGGCCACCCAGTGCAACATTCAGCAACATTATACTGGCACCCTGTTTCATTTAAACATTCAATCAAACACCTGAGAACACCATACAATCAAACACCTCCTACTGAATGCAGCTTTGAATGCTCCAGCACCCTCCTGTATCTCACTCTTAGTGAACTAAGATCTATCATCTTACAGTATTTTGAACACCAAGCTCAATAATAATATTACTGCTACTGCTAGATTGAGTAGTGACTGTTTAGTTTTACTACTTTGTCTTGTTCAAGCTGACAGTTGGATGTATTCTGCTATACTGCAAGACAACTGGATCAATAACATATTATATAATGTTATACTATAAACCATTTGATAATGCTCTGTGTTGACAGATAAACCAAAGGTGGCCTTTTCTGTTGGTTTGAGTCATTCTGGGGTTGTTGGACCATTTGGTACTGATAACACTCTGGTCTACACCAAAGTCTTCACTAACATTGGCGAGGCATACAGTCCAGCCACAGGTAGGTGGATCATAAAGTCATGTCAATGACTTTATGATGAGAATCAATTCGCTCGAACCAACACATTTTACAATGTATCTATCATGCTATTAGACATTACAATTAGATTACAGTAATCTAAATAAATCTTCAACTGTGTTTTTAAAAGTGTTTGTTTGCGTGTACGTATACGCACGTGTATGTGTGTGTGTGTGTGTGTGTGTGTGTGTGTGTGTGTGTGTGTGTGTGTGTGTGTGTGTGTGTGTGTGTGTGTGTGCGTGTGTGTGCATGGGTGTGCGTGTGTGTGTGCGTGCATGCGTGTGTTTTCTTACAGGTGTCTTTACAACACCGTTGAAAGGAGTCTACTACTTCAGATTTACTGCAGGTCACGCTCAAACGTCAGATGTGTTGCAGATCCTCATGTATAAAAATCAGCAGCAACTCCTTTACAGCAGAGGATACAATAATAAGGGTGGTTGGTTTGAATACGTATCTAATGGAATCATCGTAGAGCTGGAGGAGGGGGACATAGTTTACATGCGTTTACCTGGTGGGAGCAAGCTCTATGACGATTCAAACAACCACAACATGTTCAGTGGATTTCTGGTTTATCCTATGTAACACTGGTACTGGCACCATTACTTTAAAGATACCCATAATGCATCCTCTCAATAAATGAATATTCCAAAGCACCGTTTTCTGTCTAGTGTATATTTTACGGATTATTTTTAAGACTATAATACATCTAGAAGGCCAATGATGATGTGTTTTAGTCCATACTGTCATGGCAAACAAGAAAAACAACATGCATGTACAGTATATCACAGCATATTATTGATTGAATATTTTATTAGGCAAAAAATGTAAAACAACACATTTACATTTAAAATACTTTGTCTAACAGGTCCGTTCATAAAAGTCCTTGCGGACTTGTTTCCAATGAGGGCCTTGGTATTCAATTCATAGACAATATTGTTAAATATTGTTGAAGTCATTTTGACTCATCCAGTTGATGCAATTATCACATGGGTGTAATAATAGAAATCCACAGCACAACAGGTCTGTCCCCAGCAGTGTTGGGCAGTAACTATTTACTAAGTAATATATTACTGTAATACTATTACTTTCCCCAGTAACGTTATAGTATAACGAAGATACAATGAAAACGATTTATTTTGACCAAGATGCAAGAGCCTATAATTTATACTCTAAAAAGAAAAAGAAAACAGATCTACAAGCTATCAACATGTGATGCGATACATTGTAAGCTTGTAGATCTGTAATATACTATTTAGTTACAATTTGAAGATGTAATAAATAACTAGTGTTCAATATGACTCTCTCTGGAGAAGGATTGTGTCTCTGTTACCACCTCTCTGTGACATCAACTGTTTCAATGACCCCGATTTTTTGTAGTGCGCGCTGTCCTTCATAAACCCTTGCGTCCCTGGTCCATAACTGTAGATACTTTAGTTCCCCTATCAGGGTTAGCCAACAAATGTTACTTCTCAGTACATTTTTCTATACGTTTTTGCATTTGTACTTTTACAAAAGCAATTTATTTTTACCATGTCATTTCGTTTATTTGTTTGTGTTTGCAACAATTCTTCTTCAGTCAATTGAGTCTTATAGGGAGATTTGGCTGAATAATTTGTTTGAGCGTGTCCTCATGCTCTATACTCCTTAGGGTTAGACATCCAAATTATCTAAGGGGTGTGTCATGATTTTGTTTTTCTTTGACATCACATGGTTTCTTAGAAATCATGAGTTTAAGCTATCGTCTATATCCAAACTTTGCTCCCTTTCACCAATCCAGATGATTCATCACTTCACTGATCTGACACTAATATATCAGGGCGCTTTAACTCAGTGTCACAGTTCCTTATACTTGTTACATCAGATCAGATCAGATCAGATCTGTGAAGGGAGAGAGACAGTGAGGAATGACGTCTATATGGAAGAAGGCATGAAATATAATCTGAACTATTCAATTGTAACAATTCTTATACTGTCTGATATATTTTTACCCTGTACCTGTATAATTTAATTCCTGCATTTAAAGAGAAGCCTGAATAGTGTTCTATTCTGTCACAATGTATTTTATCCAGTATTCACCATTCTCCTGGTTATAATGTAAAACAGTAGTATTGTGAAACTTGTGTATAAGCCTTAAAGGTTATACATTGACTAAAACTAACACCTCCTAATGACCAAAAGTATACTTGGTTTGAAATAAACAATGAGACAATCAACAACTAATCCAAAAAGACAAAAGCAGTGAATTGTGATTGATGTGATAACTCATTTATCTGTTAAGTACAGTATTGTTAAAAGAACACATTTTTCAACTTTGCATTACTACAAGTACTTTGATTTTAGTATTTCACAACATAAAATGTAATTATGCTCACATTTCTAATTGGTTTGACAATAATGTATTTCATCTCTTTTATGAGCTTACATTTTTAGACAAATAATTCTAAAGTGCATCTAATTGTCAATGCGAAATGTCATTATGTATGTCTTCAAATAAGAATGGTTCATGTGATGTTTTACCTCAGGCGAAGCTCATGAATTACATTTGAATATATTCTTGTCAACTCAATTAGATGTGTACAGTATTATGATACAATCTAGGCATTTAATGTAGCATTTATTTAGACACACAATGTTTTTCACAAAACAAGCTGTAGGCTTCGTTGCTATTGTGCACAATTTAGTGTAACAATGTGCACTTGAGCCCAACCTATGCCAGATCTGCCAAATCCCTTTTTGGACAATCCTAGATGACCATCTAGGATTTTGACCATGTTTTGACGGATATGTTGGCAAAACAAAAAAACATTTTAAGATAAAAAGTCATTTTATTTTATTTAACCACTGAAGCCCTATTAAAAATAGCCAAGATTGTAGATTTGCTATACCAAAAAAAGCTTGAATATTTTCTATAATGACATCCCCAAAATAGGGACACCAGGTTGAAAGTGGTTAACAAGGACCTATGACATAAGATGTCATGTGTAGACGGGTGACAGTGTGAAGCAGGCAGTCCCTGTACGTCTGTACAGGGACTCTCAATCTTCAATACAAATCTGAAATCTGAATGCTGGAAAATAATTTAATCATTCAAATGTCTTTTAGAGCTCAAGCCAATGTATCTCTCTCTCACTATACCTTTATTTTGTATGGTACAAACATGTTCTTTTTATTCCACTTTCATTTTTCATGAACAAAACACACAAAACAAAAGACAAACCGTAGACATCACATCACATACTGTATCTTTGGCAACACAATGATGTTGCCAAACATCATTGTGTGTGTGTGTGTGTGTGTGTGTGTGTGTGTGTGTGTGTGTGTGTGTGTGTGTGTGTGTGTGTGTGTGTGTGTGTGTGTGTGTGTGTGTGTGTGTGTGTGTGTGTGTGTGTGTGTGTGTGTGTGTGTGCGCGTGCGTGCGTGCGTGCATGTGTCTGTCTGTGTTTAGGAACACCCAATCTGGGAACCCATTGGCAAACAAACAAATCAAAACGTTTTTCCTTTGAATTTGCTGAGGAACACCCAACCCAATTGAAACAAAAGAAACATGCCATAGCAGTTGACATGTTTCTTTTGTAAAAGGTCACTCTTTCACAAGGTTGTGAAAAGTTGTGAAAGGTCACTTATTTAAGCTAGAAAAGGGTACAACCGCCAGAGAAATGTTGTCATTGTTTGTGTTATGAAATGTCAATCAGTCCAGTCAATCTAAGCTATAGAAAAGGGCACAACCCCCGCATAATATTTCAATTGCAATGTGTCATTGTTTTCATTGACACTACACCTGAGTGTTTGAGGCCAACGCTCCGGTGGCTCAGTGGTACAGTAGCTACATGCCCAGCACCGCGGAGTCCAGGGGGTTAGAATGCACCGCTGAGCATATGGAGCGTCTGTACAAATAATGTCAGTCAAATCAACTAAGTGAATAGAATAATCAAGGTGGTGTAACCACCATTCCATGTTGTATATTGTGAAAGATGTCAAGCGGTCTGACCTTAAAAAACGTTAATTCATCATTCAAGTACATCCCCTAGTCATGATGTACAAGTACGTCCCCGTTCATGGGGCTTAAGTGGTATAAAGATGGAGTAAAGGTGCCATGTTGTGTTACCACAAATCAGCAACAATGCACACGCATTTGAAACATCCACACGGATGTCTAGACTCTTGACCACAGCTTGTGGTCAAGAGTCACGTCGCATGTCACGTCGCGTGCTGCGAGGTCACGTCGCATGCAGGTGAAACACAACGTTAATCATAAAGATGGACACATGTACGTTAAACGTTATGAAAAGCTCTATGAGGAGACTGTAAAACAGGGGTATTCAACTAGATTAGGCAGGGGGCCACAACTGTAAAATAATTTGGAGCTGGGGGCCACACAGTGCGCGCACATGCACGCGCGCGCATGTGCGCACACAATTTGCGCGTGTGCGCGAAATTTTTCGGGTCTAATTCGGGTCTAATTTGGTCTAATTCGGTTCTATTTGACCAATATAAATCAACCTTTTTTCGGGTCTAATTCGGTCTAATTCGGTTCTATTTAAGGTTATAAGTTAAGTTCCAATGAAAGATGGCCTTTCAAAGAACTAATGAAGGATAAATAATTTGTACTGTTTTAACTTTGATAACATAAAAACGAACATATATTTACATAAATAATAATTATGAAAAAAAAAAATATATATATATTTTTTGAATATGGCCAGGGGCCACAAGGAAGCTCCTCGGAGGCCCCACGTGGCCCGCGGGCCGCCAGTTGAATATCTATGCTGTAAAAGATCTCCACAAATGCTTAATGAACTTTCCCAAAGCTGTCCCAGTGTCCCAACCACTGACTCACAGACGCCACCACTTACAGTATAGCCTGTGAGTAGCCTATTTAGATTTATTGCCTCAACAGGTCAGCTGAGCCACGTTATGAAAGGGTTAGTCTGAAGGGGTCATTTTCGTGCAATACCCTTTGATCGTTTGTTATTCTGAAGAACAAATTATATGCACATATTTTAAAGTAGATAATCCATCTATGTGTGTAAGATGGCTTGCCAGCGTGCCGTTGTGTGTGGAAGATCACGTTCACGTCCAGCGTCCACGGCGGGGGGAGATGGGGGTGGGTAGCGTGCACTGGAGGATCGGGGGCCGTCCTAAATAGGCTGCATCAGTGCCCGCTGTTACTACGTTACGCCACTGCTACAAGCTCTCATCGCAGGACACTGCGATGTGTTGTGAGCTTGAAGATCTGCCACTGAAGTCTAACTTTCGGATGCCCCTCCAATAAAATATTGTCCTCTGTACGAACACACACGCCTGCCGTGCACACACGGCAGGCGTGTGTGTTCATAAAAGACACACACCCAGACCATACATTAATAATGTCAGTCAAATCAAAGTGAATAGAATAATCAAGGTGGTGTAACCACCATTCCATGTTGTATATTGTGCAAGATGTCAAGCGGAATGACCTTAAAAAACTTTAACACATTGAATGTGACCTTTTCTCGCTTAGATTGATTGGATTATAATTGACTATACTCCCCAAATCTGATATGGGGTTGGACTTGCATAAAAGACACACAGAACACACACACACACACACACACACACAGGAAACTTGCATTTTATTATAACGATGAACATGTTTGGACCATACAACATAAAGGTGAGTGAGAGAGGGATATTGGCTTGAGCTCTAAAAGACATTTGAATGATTATTCCAGCTTTAACGTTTAGTTTTATACAAGATAAAACACTTGAAAACTTGTATTTTAGATAATTCTATCAATTTACAGTGAGTCTGTGTCTTGCGTTCTTCCTTTTACAGGTTCTGCTATTGGGACTGCTTTGTGTCCCCATGTTGATGTCCACGTTGCCATGCTTTGATGAAGACAAGCTGGAGGAGAGAGCTGAAAGGAAGCTTAGACGCCACTACCTACAGCCGTCTGAACCAGAGGTTCATACTGAGCCTGACGCTCCCAAAACCTGTCCCATCAACCTCTATGGAAAACTACCTGAGGACATCAGCACCCGCTCCCTCTCACCCTGGAGATACATGTAAGCTGCGTCCCACTTGTTTTCATGTTTATTTTTGATTGATTGATTGATTGATTAAAATGTGAATACATGAAAATATGTTTGTATATATAAGGATAAAACACAAAAAGGGGGGAGTTAGCAGAGACACACAGAAAGATAATTAATAATACATGTATTCATATATTTCCATTGTTCTAGACCACTAAAATAACAAGAAACAACAGGGATACGGTATTCTGTATGTGACCTGCTACGACTCAACACAATTATGGTTATAATGGTTATGGTCCAGCACTCCAGCTGCTTTTCAACAAGCTTTTTATGGAGAACTTGACGTAAACAATGGAGTGAATCGACCTCAGGCTTCTGCATGGTATAAATAAAGTCTATGGCGCTGCCTCTGGTAGAATAGCTGTGTACGACGTCGCTAACCTTAGAAACACAACTGACTGAGTAGCACTTTGTTTACTATCCTGTGGACCATACACACATTATGTGATGACATGATCCTCTCCTACACTCTGAGCCACTTGAGGCTAATAAAATAAGTAGAGAAGATGTGTTCTAGAATGGAGTTTAAACACTTTAAACCGTATATTGTGGGGAAAGCTTTCGCTGAGAATAGCAGGTCGATAAGCTTTTCCCCACAATAACAGAAAACTAAAAAGAAACTAGCATAGATCCCTGAGGGACTCAACCATATGGGGCTTAAGTGGTTAAGGTCCAAATAATGTATTTTGCGAGTGGGATGCTAGTGTAATAGTACAGTATGTGCAAAATGACATTGAACAAGTGCTCCTGCCAAATAGTTTTAAGGAAACTTGACCATTGAGATAGTATACATATATACAATAGTTAACACAAAAAATACTTATTTTCTATCAATTACAGCCCGACTTGAATTCATGGAGATTATTTTAGTTTTGTCGCATTCCTCAGCCAATAAGTTGATGACCGGCGACACTTTGAGTCTCCTACCGGAGACATAAGCATCTTTCCACCGGTCATCAACTTATTGGCTTAGGAGTGCGACAAAAACTAAAAAATCTCCATGAATTCAAGGCTTCATGGGGTGTGTAATTGATAGAAAATAAGTACATTTTTGGGTGAACTATCCCTTTAAGCTGATCATTCCATATAGGCTATGTCTGCATGTTGAACATTGATGAGTCATGACTGAATTGTCTGGTTGCCTTACAGCCGTGAAACCAGAGAAGACCGCTTCCCACGGACGTTGGCTGTGGTCCAGTGCCTGTGTGAAGGATGCATCATCGTGTCCCATGAGGAGAACGCACAGCACCACAATACAGGCTACAACTCTGCACTCATAAAACAAAGCAGGGTGGTTCTTAAAAAGGAACCGTGTGAGGATGGGAAAAGACATCACCTTGTACCTGCACTTGAACTGGTGGCAGTTGGTTGCACATGTGTCAAACCCAGGACTGTGTAGGGACATGTTCTCATGAACCATTGGTTTTTCAAAATTGCTGAAAACTCAAGCCAATGATAGAATTATTTAAAATAAAAGTTTTTAAAAGTGATTTTCATTCTTTGAGTTGGCCTCCTTATTTGAAACATTATTTGGTTCCATCTACTTCATCATATCCACTTGCAATAGACACCTGCAATATACTTACGTTGATGTACCACAAATCTTTAAAGAGGTTGGTGCCCCCCCCCCCCCCCCCCATTACTTTCCTAATGTAGTTAGTGTTAGGCTAAACTGCCCAACACTGGATCTGGCGCAGAAGTGATGTGAAGACGTCCATGCAGCAGGATGGTGAGCCACCAAAAAATACAGGTTGGAAATAATGTACAACTTAAGCTGAAAAATAGCAGATGGACAAGCTCACAATAATGCCAGCTTTCCCCACAATATCAGAAAGGACACTAGCATAGAGCCCTGAGGGACACAGTTAGATGCTCTTGTCAGCAACAAGGTTATTATAGTTTTATGTTTGTTTGTTTTTTACCATTTTGGTTGTATTTTAAGTATTTAACTGTTTTTGATACTGTCATGTACAATGTTTTCATGTTATGTAATGTAATTTCTTTCTGTGTGGACCACAGGAAGATAGGTAGTAGTAGCTAATGGGGATCCAAATGGGGATCCAAATAAACAAACAAACAATGGGCAGCCTTGATGGCAGGCACTGTACCCCAAACAATTGAAAAAGCCTTTCCCCATTCCATCTGATCCTTCACGAAAGCAGGATCTCCCGAGACCCACACATGAGTGGGTCTGCTTGGTTCACCCTACACCACAACTCAACATTCTCCACTGGTATTAGTATGCAGCCCTCCGTGCTGAGGGGATGTTGATCCTCTCTGTAACGAAGAGGTCCTCCGTTACTTATAATTGACACTAATTTGCACTTTACTCTTTTGCACAGTATATTTGCACAAGGATATTGAATCATAAGAGGAATGTGCAATATGTTTTAGTGCAATATAATTGGGCAATATGTTGGATTGTGATTTTAATACTGCTTATGTCTGTCTGTTCCAGGGTGTTCGGGCAAAAGAGTCCCCAGGGTGCCCGAGCACCATATATGGGTGGACTGGACCACAGTAGAAGAGAGAGGGGGGGTTTTGTGTTGTATATTGGAAGCTGCTAATAATGTGATGTTTGTTTTGCCATAGGGTGCTTAAGTTATATGTTTTTGCCAGGGTTATTGATTCAGATGTTTTAATGGAATGTGTGGTTTAGATTTGTTGCATGTTTGAAGTAACCTGCAACATGGTTGAACCCACACTGATTGGCTCAGCCGAGTATAAAAGGCTGCCAGAAACAAACACACTCAGTTTTAGTTTTAGGACAAGGACATGGTGGAGCTGCCAACCACCATGCCACCTTCTGCTGCTGATGCCCTTAACCTGTACACTTTGGATGAATAAAAGCACTTTGGTTGCAATTTACACCTGACTCCGTGCTGTTTCCAGCCGCTTATTGGGCCAGTCCTTTACACTCCTCTTCTTGCAGGGGATGTGGTTCCCCGTACAAACAATATGCAGCTGTGGAGAGAAAGTCTTGATTACGATAGCGAACAGGTATTCTATGTTGAAACATCTAGCAGATTCCATGCATAGTTGGGTTATACTGTAAGGTTAAATGGAACAATGGATAAATAAACTTGAGTCAAAACAGACATGATGATGAGTGATTGGTTAATGAAGTGCATGGCAGCATTAAAAGGAATGCTGTTTAATTATAGGATCAAGTTGGCTTATAGATAATGATGTGTAGTCACTATGGGTAGAATGGAGGGAATTAATTTGCGGTTCATCCTCGCATTAACAGTGTGAAGGGATGGCATGCCCCCGAAGGAAGGAAATGCGGCGTCACTTTATTTGCACGCACGCACACACATCCAGTCATCCACACCACAACATATTGCATCTACGCACTTTGATTTGCACAGACACATTTAGCTCTGGGAGTGTACCACATGTTCCCATAACACGAGTTCTGCCGAAGGAATTATGTGAAAATATACGTGTAAACTGAGTGACATTGGCACATTATCTGCATGTCTGTGGTCTACATTTCTTAATAAAAATAAAAATAAAGAAACATTTTGTTGCCAATCATGTCTTGACATCGCAAGTGGCAATAGATGTGTCCATTTATGTTTTAAATGATGGTAAGGGCTGGTAAGGGGATGGTAGATTCTTTAGTTCCACTATTAGGGGTATCCAACACATTTTTTATTGTCAATAAACAGGACTGAACTGCCCACCCCCCCATGCGAGCTACAGTATGTGAATGCACTGGAGTTGATGACTGGAGTTGAGAGTTGGGGAAGTCCCGGCAAGGACGCGCTGTGATTGGCCAGTAGTCATTTTGAGTGGCAGTTGGGGCAAACGCTCTCCCCACAACATGATTTACGATTCTCTGCCTATCGGTACATAACTCGGAAGGGGCGTAAGTAGGCACAAGCAAACTTCGTAACGTTCGGCGCGGCAACTCGCGCGCTTTAGCCCGCTCGGTGGTGCCTCTCGTGGCTCAAGTTTGCTTCTCTGTCGCGGTCCAAAACTATACTTTATCGCCGAAAAAAAGTAGTCCGCCGTTGTTTGAAAAAGTAGTATCACAAGCGGGAGTCGATCCCAGAATCCCACAAGATGTGGGATGGGAGTATAATGCTTAACGAGGCAAGCCACTGAGGCCGGTGTTGACATGGGGCATTTGGGCTGTATTAATTATGTGACAATGCCCACCGTTCCCAACTCTTCAAATGTAGAGCTAAAGAAGCGCCGCCCAGTAGGGGGGAGCCTCGCCCCATAGGGGCTAGGCTTCCCATGTCCCGCATACTTCCATATGTCGCCCCCCCATCACCCCATCCCACCTCACAGCCTTCTTCCATATCGTCACCTTGCTAAACTAATGGCCTAAGTCATTTTTTGAGGAAAATGATATTTTTGTCTGGTGGGGTTATAATGGTGGGGGGAAGACACCCCCACCATTATAATCAAAATTCCACCCCTGCGTGCTGCTGCTGGCTGTTTTTTAACTGCCCAGAACTAGTCAAACTAGACTCTGAATAGAGACGAGTTGCCTCTTGGATACAGGCCCCAGGGCTAACATGTTTATGGGGACACGAAAGACAGCTTTGATTTATTAGATTGATTGCAAAATGGATAAACAACACACCACAGAAATGTACTCATCTGCAGACTGAGAAATCAATGATGGTGTCGGGAGGGTATTAAGAGTGTTCATTTGACGGGTAGTTGACCTGATAGAATTGGAATGTCACTTGTTCACCCCTCAGTTCCTGTCTCCCTACTGTCCTATGTAATCAAAACAAAATAACACTCGCACCCTGACATCAGGGTTGCCTTCCTGTTATTGACCTGTTCTGTGTTCTTTTCTTTTCTATTCTCTCTTCCTATTCTAACTGTTCCTGTAACTGCTATCTTGAGAGCTTGCCCAAGAAAGAATGTAACCCACACTTTTACTGTAAACATGTGATGTGAACTGCCAGTCAGTATAAGAACATCTCCAACATGATTCTTTAAAGCGTATCAGGCCTAGTGCCCTGCAATGTGCGACCAACAGCCAGTTAATCTAGAAGTGTATGGGAGGACAACCATGTGTTTAAGATTGACCGGTCGATCCCAAGGTTTTTCACTGGTCAAAATGTGGAGCAATTTGAAAACCCAGACAAAAACATGCATTCATATCGTGCACCATCCATTCACGCTTAGGTTTGCTGGTTTTAAGGTTTTTCCAGCTAGCTGCAATTTAGGGTCAGGCTCTCTAGAATCGTGGGTCTAAGATTTCCCTTTTTTTTAATCAGTACCACTTCCTCCCTCGCCCCCTTTCCACTGCAGCTTAAAGGGGCTACACCATGAATTTTAACTTTTTCTTCATTTTTGTGTGTTTTTGGTCTCCCCCACCTCTCTTCTGTTCTAACAAATACCCGAATTTGAGCATGCAGGCTTTCATAGGCTATCTGTGTTTTTTATGTAAATTGGTCTGAAAACAGTCCGTCAGATTTGTTCCCCCTGCCTACGTCACGTCTGGGAACAATTCCTCCCGTTTTTCAGTTCTAACCAAAACAAAAATAAATAAATAAAAGTTTTTTTTATTTATTTATTTTTTTTTTTTTTTTATTTATTTTTTTTTTTACTTTTTCCACACAGAACCAGGACGTAACATGCATACAAATTGCGCCCCGTGCCAAACAGGACAATGTGGTATTGCAGGTGAAAGTGCTTTATAAGCCAGAGAGAAGTTAGTTGGAATGAGTATATCTGAGGCTTGATTTAGGCTCAAACCTTTTGAGAAACGTTTGAGGGACATAAACAATATGATATTAAATATTATTATTATTTTTTAAATTCATGGTGTAGCTCCTTTAAGCACCACACCACACCACACTACACCGCATCAAAATATCTTCCGTTTCCATTACACAAAAGTACCCCCTCTCAAATCCACAGGTATGAGTAGCAGACTCAGGCCATTGACACTCATTTGTAATGTAAACATAGATGGAGGTCATTGCTTTTTGTCTAACAATGTAATGTAAATGAGTGGCCAACTGTCCTGTATACAAGCGCAAATCACCTGTGCACTTGCGGGTGAACCATTTGGTTCGGTATGAACCAAATGGATCCTTATAACTGTGATTATAATACAATATAAATTATAATGTATTACAACTATGCTAATTATAATACACTATAATGGATTATAACTGATTATAATACAATATAAATTATTATAATGGATTATAACTGATTATAATACAATATACATTATTATAATTTATTACAACTATGATAATTATAACACACTATAATAGATTACAACTGTGATCATAATACACTATAAAGTAGTATAATGTTTTACAACTATGATAATGATAATACACTATAATAGATTATAACTGTGATTATAATACACTATAAATTATTATAATGTTTTACAACTATGATAATTATAACACACTAGAATAGATTTTAAGTGTGATTATAATAATCTATAAAGTATTATAATGTTTTACAACTATATCCTGTTCTAAATAAAAAAGTCTGTGAGTGATCAGTCATTATGAAGTGTTTGGCCCCGTTTGGCCTAGCTCAGACCTACCCAAGACTGGTACTTTTTAGGCACCAGTTTAGTACCACTTACACATCACTCTATCCACTTCATTGTAGTGGAAACCGAGGCACAAGTGGACGGTGTGGTGTGGGGTAGGGTGAGGCCATGCAAAGCCGCCTATACTGACCAATTCATTACAGATTTGTTGAGGAGAGGGCAAAGGGGTGGATTACCTAAAATTACCTGCTGCTCAGAGCCAGTCACTGTGTAAAGAGGTAACAGGAAGCCAGAGACTCATATTGACAACAGCCTTATTTGAGGCTGCCAACTATCTTTACGACACAGAATCATCCTGAAATAAAGAAACGTTTGTTGAACTGCCAATCATGTCGTGACAACTTAAGTGGCAGTTTGTGCATGACTTGTATTCAACAGTGCTGTTGAAATTAATAGGACGTGGCACTTAATGTGTACACCACCCATGTGTTTTGTGCCCATAGAACCAGTTGAACCTGTATTGTTCAGAAGAAATGTTTTGCTGCTCTGTAGGGGATGAATTAGTACATTCACAAGTTAAACTTTTACTTTTCAGTTTTCATACTTGATTGAGGTTGTTATGTTCAAATTAATGTACTGTCTGAGAAAATACTATATTATGCATTCTTACAGTGCTACTGTATTGAAAGCTATACGGGCCATAACTGTAGATCCTTTAGTTCCCCTATCAGGATTAGCCAACAAATGTTACTTCTCAGTACGTTTCTCAGTAAGTTTTTGCATCTGTACTTTTTCAAAAGCAATGCATTTTTACCATGTCATGTCATTTTGTTTGTTTATTTGTTTGTTTTTTAAACAATTCTTCTTCAGTCAATTGAGTCTTATAGGGATATTTGGCTGTATAATTTGTTTGAGCGTGTCCTCTACTCCTTATGGTTAGACAGGGTTATAACATCCAAATTGTCTAAGGGGTGTGTCATGATTTTGTTTTTCTTTGACATCACATGGTTTCTTAGAAGTCATGTGTTTAAGGTATCGTCTATATCCAAACCTGGCTTCCTTTCACCAATCCAGATGATTCATCACTTCACTGATCTGACACTAATATATCAGGGAGCTTTAACTCAGTGTCAGTTCCCTATACTTGTCAGATCGGTTAAGTGAGAGAGACAGTGAGGAATGACAGGTTTGGAATGAAACAATGCTGGTGTTCTGTATATAAGCTGGTTTTGGAGAATGAGTTGACGCACATCAACGATGATACGGGTGTATTCTAAAACCGAGAGGATGGAAAGTAAGTATGTTCACCCTTCTACTCTTAATTAGAATTGCAATGCAAATATTTTAGTTGTTTCACATGGTGAGTGATAACTCATGTATCTGTTAAGTACAGTATTGTTAAAATAACACATTTTACTTTTACTATAAGTAGGCTACTTTGATTTTCGTATTTCACAACATAACATGTAATTATGCTCACATTTCTAATTGGTTTGACAATCATGTATTTCATATTTTTTATGAGCTTACATTTTTAGACAAATTATTCTAAAGTGTACAACTAGTAGTCAATGTGAAATATGTTTAGGTATGTCTTCAAATAAGAATGGCTCATGTGATGTTTTACCTCAGGTGAAGCTAATGAAGTATATTTGAATATATTCTTGTCAACTCAATTAGACATGTACAGTATTATGTTACAATCTATGCATTTACTGTAGCATTTAGACACACAATGTTTTTCACAAAACAAGCTGTAGGCTTGGTTGCTATTGCGCACAATTTAGTGTAACAATGTGCACTTGAGCCCAACCTATGCCAGATCTTTGCCAGATCTCCAATGCCAAATCCCTTCTTTGGAGAATCCTAGATGACCATCTGGGATTTTGACCATGTTTTGACGGATATGTTCGCAATTATTATTACTATATATTTTTTTTTTTACCATTTTATGGTAAAAAGTCATTGGATTTTATTTAACCACTGAAGCCCTATAAAAAAATATAATAATAATAGCCAAGCTTGTAGATTTGCTATTTAAAAAAAAAGCTTGAATATTTTCTATAATGACATGCCCTAAATAGGGACACCAGGTTGAAAGTGGTTACACATTGGAACATAACTGCTGCATAATTGCTGGTAATCCCGGTAATAATGACTTGCCTTTGGAACGGCCAAAGGCAAGGGATTAGTTTTCGATCCCGTGAGTTTGTCTGGATCGGTGTGACACTTTGCATGCACACCCCAAGGAGGATTTTGCCCAAACCTCACAAATCTCACCACACAATTCGGTACACATTATCTCTGTAGTCCTTTGATTAAGAAGACAACAATTTCATTTTCCATTTCGATTGGCCACGATTGATTTCCAAAGTTTGCAAGAGTGGTCTGTTTTGCACAAAATGCCACAAATCATGCCACACATTCCCACTAGGCCAAGGAAGAACAGCCACCCTAAATATTTCTAATCCTCATGGTGGCACTATAACAAGCTGATTCATGTTTTGAACCATATTGTACAATCAAAATGTAGCCTATGTCCCTGCATTCCTTGGATCATGACGCAATTCCCCATATAGGCCACGGCCATTTCCATCTGACAATAATTTCTATTTAGCTTTTTATTAGGTTGCAAAGCACCCTTTTTCTACTACTGCTAAAGATGTTTGTACACAACTCATGCAAATTGTCACACCTTATCTCCATAGTCATGTGATCAAGATGAACCTGTCAGATTATTTTCATTCCATTCCAATTGGCCACGATTGGCTTCCAAAGTTTGCGGGAGTGGCCGTTTTGCACAAAATTCCACAAATCATGAACTCAGAGTCCAACTGCCATTAAACTTTGCCACCCTAAAATTATCAAATTGGCCAACGTAATTTTTTTTTATTCATGTCAAAATATTCTTGTAACCACCTATACAAACTTTGAATTGATAATTCATTACAAAAAAACAACATTTATTTTTGGAACTATTTATGAATTGTCTATCTACTGTGTGTGTGTGTTTGTGTGTGTGTGTGTGTGTGTGTGTGTGTGTGTGTGTGTGTGTGTGTGTGTGTGTGTGTGTGTGTGTGTGTGTGTGTGTGTGTGTGTGTGTGTGTGTGTGTGTGTGTGTGTGTGTGTGTGTGTGTGCGCGCGTGCGTTTGTGATGTATGTATTTATTTATTAAGCATACAGATTATAGCTGAGATGGAGATGGAAACAGAAGCTGAGAACCTGTCAGCAGCAACATCACTAAAAGGTAAAACCTTTTTTTATATCGGTGTTGTTTTAAGTGATCCCAAAACATGTAGCTGTATTTCTGCAGTGTAGAACACTGGTGTCCTGATATTATTATCTTAAACATTGTGTTTCAGGGCCTTCTGGCGCTACATTTTTGTTGCTTGGTGACTCCAGTTCTGTAGAGGTTACATCTGAAAACCTCCTACTTGCCCAAGACGAGGAAAAAGATGCAGTATCTAAATCCCCACCGTTTGCAGGCAGATTATATGATTTATGTGGTCAACATGTCTCCGTTATCAACATGGTTGGGTTACAAAATACAAACATACTGGGAGAGGGGTCATTACAGCAGGCTCACATTGGCCAGACCATACATGAGCAGGGGATCCATGCTTTTGTTTTACTCTTACCATACGGCCAGCATGTCACTTTCTACAAAGCAGGGATGAAATGGTTAGAAAACCAATTTGGGAAAGGGTCCAATTCTTTTACCATGATTGTTGTGACTCATGGGAAAGATGAGAACAGTGACAGTGCATTGACAGACCTGAGAACCATTAGTGATTTTGATGAACAAAGATATCATGCATGCACAAAAACCATGACAGACGAAACAGAGATAACGTCTTTGTTAGAAAAGATTAATGCCATGATCTCTAAAAATGAACCACATTGTTACAAAGTTGAAAAGACAGAACAGAAACAGCACATGTTAGACTTCAAATCCCAAGAGGACGACAAGACAGATGACCCAGTGCTTCTACAAACTGCTAGAAGAGGTGAGAAAATGTTTAACCGAAACTTTAAGAGAACTTCGCACTTTTGATATGTCTTGTTTTTATTATTATTTGCAGTGGTGGAAAAAGTACTCAAATGTTTTGCTTTAGTAAAAGTATCAATACTGCAATGTAAAAGTTACAAGTAAAAGTCTGGAATTAAAAATGTACTTGATATTAATGGTTGCCAATATGTATAGAATTTGTCAGAGGATCCTCGAATTGTGAATTAAATTTTTTCAAGCTTCAGGAAAGACATAACATCAATCAGCCATGATTTAGCCGAGGGAGGGGGCTCTGCTTCAGCTCATTACTTATATAATTGTGACTACAGTTTTATTTTTATTAATCATTATTATTATTATTTTTATATTGTATATTTCTTTTTTTTTTTTTTTTTGTATATTTGTTTTTATATACAATCACTGCTATTACCATTGTTAATGTTTTGTGTTTTTTGGTCCTGTCTCTTAACTATGTATCCTACTGTATTTATTTCAGATCTTGTACATGTACATGTATTGTTGTTTGTATGTCCGGCCTTATGGGGAAAATGTTGGGTGGTTGGGGAGGACTGGGGAGGGGTGGATGGGAGTTGTTGGGAGAAAATATAAAACCGAAGAGTTGTTTTAATTTTTCCAAATTTGAATACAATGTCATGTCTACTCTTTGAATACATTTTGGTTAAAAAAAAAATGTACTTGACTAAAAGTACAAAAGTATTGGTATCAAAATGTACTTAAAGTACCAAAAGTAAAAGTATAAAACCTTTTGAAAAAAGCAGATCTACAAGCTCACAACACAATGCGACATGTTGAGAGCTTGTAGATCTACTATTTTCGAATTATGAAATAGGGCTAAAGTGGTTCATGAATGTTTTATAATGTAATAATCTATATCTGCAAAGTAACTAGTATCTAAAGTTTTCAAATAATTGTAGTGGAGTAAAAGCACAATATTTGCCTCTGAGATGTAGTGGAGTAGAAGTAAAAGTATAGACAATTGGAAATACTCCAGTAAAGTAAAAGTAGGCTACCTCAAAATTGTACTTAAGTGGTACTTGAGTAAATGTACTTAGTTACTTTAACCACTGATTATTTGTGTTTGTTTTGTGGACAAACATGATATCAAAAGATGTCATTAAATAAAGCCACATTTACATGCTATTTACTGTATTTGTATGTTCTTTATCTTTGTTTTAAAATAGATTCCACTGATGAAGATAGTTGCCAGACCAAGGATATGGTAAGAAACGTATGAACAAACCGTTCATGGGGCTTTTATAAAGGCCTAGGGTGCTTTATTATGACTTATAGGGTTCCCAATTTTTTTTCTTCTTCAAATATTTTCAAATATGAAAATACATCAGCCCTGACTGCATCTGTATCATACTGTAACTTTGGATCATAACAAAGTCAATTTAATGAAAAGTCCTTGTGTTGGTACTGTAGCCAAATGTGAGTCATTCATCTGTGCTGTGAAAATGTTTTGGGTCTAGTTCTCATAATGCTTGATAACAATCCTAACACCAAATAAATCATTTTATAATAGGTATAATTGGATTGTAATATTCTTAACTCTTTATAATTACAGTTATAAGTAGCCTACTCATGCTGTACTAATAATGCAATCACACATTATAAAGCCTTTTATAATGACATACAGCATCAAGTATCATGATACTGTACTTCATTACTAGTCGCTCACAGGCCTTTTCTTTTGGCCAGGATCATAGCATGTATTACAATTATTTTTGTTGTAATACATTATAATTATATTATAATGTATTGCAATCATTGTTATAATGCATAGAGTGATTATAAGTCACTCTAAGCACACAACACAAACATTTCTGCCTACACCTTCACCCATTGGCTAGTTATAGTGACTTATCATCACACTACTGCATAATGCATTATAACAGTGTATAACATACTTTTGACGCCTGGTCTACAGACAGGCTGGGACATAGTCCGACACCTAAGCGACACCCAAGTGTCATTGGCTGTCCTGGCTGTCCTTCACTCCTTTAAGCCAATGGCGACACGAATGGGGAGACGGCCCGCCCCCCACAGTAACCGTGCTCCGCTCCCCTCATTCACACTGCAACAGTTGTTGCAGACAGTGCAAGTTTTACTGCAGCCTCAGGCAGGAGGGTTAGCCTAAATGCTAGCGTGCTTCATTAGACCTAGTTTGGCTATTAAGTTATTATTTGGCCATGTTCACACTGACTTCAATCTTCGCTATTGTTGGGAAGACCCGTGTGGTGTCAAAAAATGTTGCCACCACTTATATAAAAAACATTATAGCGTTTAGCGACGCAGATTCGCGACGCAGATGGCGAGAGAAACAAGCAATCCGAAAAACAAGTAATCAGGTCTATGAAAACAATCACACACACACACACACACACACACACTAACCCTGATTTTACCGATTTATTATCAAACAAATCAAATGAATTTAAATATTTTTATTTATTTTTGCAAAATCGATTGGGTGCACAGTGTTCGAGTGAGCCCGAACGAAGCCGAGTGCAGCCTGAGTGCCTCCGACAAAAGACGAACGGCAGCCATTGTTGTTGTCCGAGTGCCCTCACGTCTTAGTTTCGTTTTTAAAACGGTCTCAAACTTTTTACTTGAGGCACAGAATTTACTATTAAGATATCGTTTGGATAGAATTTAGTTGTTTAACTTCATATATGTGGTCAATTAATCATGACAGAGCCTATTTAAAAATAAAAATGTAGAGAACCGGGAGGGGCGGGCTGTGACACGCATGTATCCCAATAAGGCAACCTATTTTGGGCATGGCGATCTCAAAAGTCCCGTTGCGTCATATTAGTGACGGAGGTGGTAAAAATCCACTGCAATTGGCTGAAGGGGAAAAACGATCATTGGCTGAAGGGGTTGTCAGTCAACGGTATTACTCCCGCCCAACTCCAGCCCACAGCCAATATTGCAGATAGGCGGATCAGGCCAGACTCACTCCAGAAATCAAATGGAAATGAGATTTCTGGAGGGAGGGTTTACCAGGCTACACCAGGCCCACCCATGGCTGCACCCCTCATACACATGATGAAAACAGAGCTATATTGTCCAACTTGACCATACTGTACAATACCAAGTAGGCTACTCTAAAACCAGTTCACCCGTGATGCAAGCTTTTATTTTTGTGCAGTATTTGAACATCGTTTTTATACTTTTTTAAGACAAATGTTCTGTTCTGGGGGTCCCTGGCACAAAACATTTTCAGATGGGGGTCCATGGCTAAAATCAAATGTATTAAACTATTTTGAAAATAGCAGATCTACATGCTCACAACGCGTCATTGCTTGTGAGCTTGTCGATCGGCTATTTTCAAAAAGCCAAAGTTTAAATAGGGCTGAAGCGGTTTATGTATGTTTTGTCATAATAATTAAAAACTACAAAGTAACTAGTAGTAACTTAAGTTTTCAAATCATTTTGTGGAGTAAAAGTATAATATTTACCTCTGAGATGTATTGAAATAGAAGTAAAAACTTTGCAAATTGGAGCACCACGCACGCAAAATCTTCTTCTTTTTTGTGAGCTTCACTATGATGACCTTAAATCACATCACTGTGATGACCTTAAATAACACCGCTCACTTCACACTGGGTGTGATTTTTTTTTTTACATTATTACTTTTTCAAATGTTGTTTCATCATTACAATCTTATTTTTTTGCCAATTACTTGGGGGCCCACATTAAATATCCTCATGGCCCCAGCCCACAGGTTGAGAACCACTGCTCTAGATACTACAGATGTGATGTGAAACGGATCAACTTTCTTATAGTCTGACATATATTTGATCTATTTCTAAAGGAAGGACATGATAAGCTGGAGCTTCCCAAAGGAAGGAGGAGAGCAGAGGAGGAATCAACAGAAAACCCTGGGTTGAAAAAAGAAATAGAGAAACTCATGGAGAGACTTGACCTTAAAGACAGGTACAAAAACAAATTGTCAGTAGAAGACTTCCTGGTAATTGAACAGATGGTAATGAAAAAACAGAACATTTGCTCTGAAAAAGAGCTATGCCGAGCTTTTATGAGGAAGTTAATATCCCTTGACTATAAATCTCGTTACACTCAGGTGAATGAGAAGGCATTTACTGAAGACGAGGCACTAGAATGTTCTTTTGATGCATTTTGTACTTTAACTGAAAGTACCAAAGAGAAGCAATCTCATATCCACCCAATGGATCTTCAGATGGCAATGTTTCATTGTGCAGACAGTTTCCTTCAGCAGTACATGATGACCAAGTTGTCTCAATGTCAGTATGCTTTGCCTGTGCTTGTGCCCAGTCTTTCCACTAAAGAACTGGAATGTCCTTTGTGGGCATTCCGTAAGATTAGAAAAAGCTGGAAAAACACAAATGGTGAAAATAGAGCCATCAGCATGCCTATTTGTCAGGCACAGACACCAATGGTGGCAGTCTTCAGACTTGGCTCACCGTCTGAATCGAAGTCTCAGTTACTGTGCAATCTTATCAATGAAAATCACAAGACGTTTTTTCATCGACATTGCTCAGGAAGTACCAAATCCCGCCTCCTCATGGATGGTGTTGTGGATATTGCCTGGTACTGCCCCAGTGGGAAGTCCAGTGATGATTTCACTGAATGTATTGCCTTCTGCAACCTCCATGGTGATGGGGTAGAAAATGAGAGGCAGCGTGACATACTGACTCAAATGGCTTCAGTCAACATTGTGCTTGTGTCAAGTCTCAGTGAGAAGAACAAATGTACAGAAATCTTGAAGAAGCTCTTCAACTCACACAAACCTCTTATATGTATTACCACTGACGACGAATCAGTCGCACGTAAGATGGGAAGTGCTGAAAAATACAAAATAGGCACGAAGGATCGAAATCAGTCAGAAGTTTCAAAGGAACTGAAAAGTCTGATAAGAAATTGTTTGTCTGGAACAAACAAAATGTGCTCCTTCAATCTGGAGAACATGGCCAAACAACCAGGCTTAAAAGTGGATGAAGAGTTTGGTGATTGCCGGAAAGCAAAGACAGCTGCAGAAAGTGTAATAGATCATCTGAGCTCTGACCTTTTAACTGTGAAAGACACAGTCTTACCCTGCCAAGGAAGTCTATGGCATGATTGGTGTAAACAAAATAAAGAACTTTACAAATTACAAGATAACATTGAAAACGAGAAGAGTAAAATTCACAAAGAGATGGGAAAAATCAGACGGCAACAATATGACGCTGCCCCAACTGTTTTCATGCAACTCTTCCTTGCAAAATTCCAGGCTCTGAAAGAAAAGGAGCGAATGTTCTTCCTAACATGGGTGGAGATCTTCCTAGATCAACTTCTTCTAGATCCACTCTCAACACTTCAACAGAAATACCATGAGAAATGGAATGAGGTTTTGAAATTAAAGAGGAACCGTGATCAATCAGACAATTTGGAAAAGAATCAGAAGGAACTTGAAGACATTTCTACAAACCTGCAAGCAGTAACATTTGGACTTCAGCACATTCTGCGAGAGATGGGACAAATCTATGAAGCCTCTGCATACTGTTCAAAGACTTTAGGACAAACTTCATACTACACCTCACTCCCCAAGCTCGCTGCAGAAGTTATGATATCAGGACACCCAATAGAACTGATGGATGGTGACGCAGCTCATGTGCCTTTAACATGGATCACCAGTGTTCTAGATGAGGTCATCAAAGAACTGAAAGACCCAAAGATATTTGTTTTGTCAGTGTTGGGGCTTCAAAGCACTGGGAAATCAACATTGTTAAATACAATGTTTGGATTAGAATTACCTGTAAGTGCAGGAAGATGCACCAGGGGGGCTTTCATGCAGTTGCTCAGAGTTCCAGATGCCAACAGAGCTGAGCTCAAAGTTGATTATGTTCTTGTTATTGACACTGAAGGCCTTCGAGCTTTAGACCTACATGTATCTGGGACGGGAACATTTAACCATGACAATGAACTTGCAACTTTTGTCATTGGTGTTGGACACATGACTTTGATCAACATCCTTGGAGAGACTTCATCTGAGATCCAGGATATTGTTCAGATTGCTGTTCAGGCATTCATGAGGATGAAGATGGTCAATCTGTCCCCCAGCTGTGTGTTTGTGCACCAGAATGTTGGAGATCTTGTTGCTGGAGAGAAAAACATGGAGTATAGGAGACGCCTACAGGAAAGACTTGATGAGATGACTCAGTTGGCTGCTAAAGAGGAGGGATTTAAGGCAGAGTGTTTCAACGACATCATTGCATTTGACATACAGAGCGATGTAAGCTATATCGCCCAATTATGGGAAGGAAGTCCACCCATGGCTCCTCCTAATCCTTCTTACAGTGAAAACATTATGGAAGTGAAGAACAAGATAATTTCCAAAATATCAAAATCTGGAGGAAAATGTCTATCAGCATTTGTATCCATTTTGGGGGACCTGTGGACTGCATTGCTGAATGAGAACTTTGTTTTTAGCTTCAAAAACACACTGGAAGTATCACTGCACAGGAAATTGGAAGAGGAGTGCGGAAAATGGTCTTGGGATCTCAGGAGTGCCTTTCTGAAAACGGAGAACATGCTACGGAACAACATTGAAAATGGGAAAATTAGCAAGGTTGACAAAAGTGACATTCTTTCTGAGATAGACGAAAAATATCAGCAGGTGCTTAAGACAATGAACAAACACTTTGCCGAAAGCAAACACATAGAAATAGTGACACAGTGGAAAAGCAAATTTGAGTCTAATATCCTAGGGCTCCTCAATGACCTTGTTAGAACGACAAGAAGAAAGATGTTTCAGGTTATCGAACAAAAAGAAGCTTTGCAGAAACTGCAAGAGAGCAGGAGGACATATGAGGACACACTTGTTCAAAAGAGTAAAGACCTCGCACTGAAATTACAAGACAGGGCCAAGAATGAAAACAAGCTCAAATCAGAGTTTGACTCATTATGGGAGACGTGGGTATCTGAAGTCTCCAAAAACACTCCACTAACTGAAGACATTAACATTGAGAAGGAAGTGACAAATGTCACTGAAATGATCTGTGATCGTGCAATGGTTGATGAAACGAAGTCTAGTGGAAAATATAAATCAATTTGCATCCGTCCACATTATAATAAGTACCTACCCGAAATGAATCTTACTGATTCAATACCAACCACATTCCATCATCAGATCAGAACATTTGTTAAATCTGTCAATCAACAGGCTGAGAGTATCGTAGAGAGCTTGTCTATCCCCAAAACAGGCTACAGCTCCAGTCATATGCACAAGATTGCTAACTTTGTCAAAGAACAAGTACAGACGTTCCAATCAAATACAAACTGCAGGTTTAAGAAGAAATTCAGTATAGACCTTTCACTTTATGTGTGTGAAAATGCAGGTAACAAATTTACTGAGCTCCACAAAGAATTCCTAAATAACAATGCTTCTACACACATTCAAAAACTGAAGCCACAGTACTACAGTGTCTTCAAGCAGTTTGTTGGTAATTCAACATCCACAGCTGTGCTTGGTGATTTTCTTTGTTCCAAACTGAAATCATCGATTGAACAGGCTGTGTATGACCAAGCTGCCATTGCTTTAGTCGGGGAAATAAAAGAGTCCTCCCCAGAATTGAACGGAAACAAATCTAATGTGGAAAAACACATCTTGAAATTGTTAGCTAATAAAGAGTCCTTCAACGGTTTCAAAAGCTATATTGAAAATCCGAAGGAGCATTTTGAAAAATTCATCACAGATAATGTTGAGAGGTATCTCAAAACAGAAAAACATCTAAAAGTTATTAAACTGATGAGGACAAACATAGATGACAACGAACAGTGCATACTACATGCCATGGAGTCTGCAACAAGAGAGGTAAAACAGTCTAAAAAAGACATCCACGCATGGCTGAAGACATTCTGTGACAAACTCTCTGGTCACCTTGTGTTAAGTGGTAACTACCCTAAAGGTGTTGTTTGCCCAGATATTACTGACTTTGACTTTCTTGAGAAAACAGTAAAGACATTTCTGGAAAAAATCATTACGGAATTCAAGCAAAATCTCAATTGTTTGAAGATGGAGATGTTCAGGGAATCACCTGATGAAACGCTAAAGAAACATCTCTGTAATGGCTGCTGGGAACAATGTCCCTTCTGCTACGCTGTCTGCACCAACGATTTAGAGGGACATGAGACTGATCATAACACCCGTTTCCATCGTACAAGTGCAATACCTGGAATAGCTTTAAAAGGTTCTTGGCTATCTTATCGGATACATGATCTGGGTCTCCACCGTCTTGCTTATTGCTTTCTTAACACTTATGGTGTTGATTTTTGCACTACCTTAGTAGCAAGTGGTAAAGAATTTCTCAGTTCAAAATCTAACAAGATGATCACCTACAAAGAATACAAAAAAGCTGGTCCACCTTGGGAATGTTGGAGTATCACCCCACATTCATCAGAAGCAATCTATTGGAAGTGGTTTATGTGCCGATTTGAGAAGAATTTAAAGGAAATTCATCCTGGCAAAACATTTGGGAAAATTCCAGATGAATGGCGAAAATACACAAAAAAACAGGCAATTGAGAGTCTTTTGTAAAAGTTCAAAGAAGGAAGATATTTCAGCAATTGTTTGTGAGTGCCAGAACCTGATAGACAAACCATACAGTTCATTGCTTCATTGTAATAGCTCCACTGAACTGCATGCAGCAAGACAGTGTAAAAACTGAAATAAACAGCCAGAGGCGCGCAAGCTTGTAGATCTGCTTTTTTTTTTAAATAGGGCTCAAGGGGTTAATTCGTAATGTAGTTTTCCCTTTCTACAGATGTAGTGCAGTCAAAAGTACAATATGTGTCTTTGAAATGTAGTGTTGTGAAAGTCATCTATAGTAACCTATCCAACAATACATGTACCCAAGTAAAGTAAAAAAAAAAAAGAACTTAAGTACAGGTAGTTAGGTATTTTGATACTGTCCACCACTGCTCAGAACAACTTGAGATTACATTCATGTTGGTTAATGCTAACGCCAGTCTAACTGAGAGACTGCAATTGCCAGAGACTATGATTATTATTGAAAAAGCTAGAGATATTGTTGAGCAGGGTGTTGCTGAAATAATCTCTCTTTTGTCTCAAGTTGACAACGGAATTTTCATAATGCAATAATACCATATCATGCAGAGGGATATTTTTAACCTTATGATAAGAGATAACAAATATTTCTGTTGGCTAGTAGTTGCATATCAAGATTATGTATATCTACTGTATTTTGTACTTAGGAATGTATGTATTTCATCTATGCCTTATGCTTTGCCATGACAATGTACCTACAGTGTCAATAAAAGTAAGCTCATCTTTGAGTGGTGTTGCGTGACACCATGACATCTTCTATACATATTGTGTGGCAGTGCTTTTAACACTCTCTCCTCTCTTACCAGGCTGGCATACCTGCATCTCATCCTTAATTGCAGCTGCAGTCCCATGTAACAGCTTTAATAGCAGACACAGACCCTACAGCACAGCACAGACTTTGGTAGGCCAGGCTTAGATAACCTTTTCTTTGTGTCTGCTTTATTTTAGTGTGTCGCTTTAGTTTGGCCTGGAGATGACTGGTAGTCCTGTTAGACTCGTTAGATTTGAGTTTAGAGATTCTTGGTTTTTAGTTAGGGAGGGGGGCTAGCTCCGACAGCCCTATAGGGGTTAGCCTAGCTCCCCCTCCTTTATTTTCAGTTTGGCCGGCATCTCCAGGCCCTTTTTTTGGTTCCTTGATTACAAATTCCTCAATGTAATTCATCCCGCTTACTTGGCTGACCTGAGTTTTGATGTGGCTAACAAAATAAAAACCCATAAACCTTTCCCTTTGTGTGGCGTCCTTCCTTCATGTTGAGGTAGTCTACTTTGAGCCATTGGGTTGTTATGGTTATGTTTGACATATTGGAGGCCGTAACAGTAGTTTTCATGGAAGGTCAATGATGATGTGTGTGTTTTTGTCCATACTGTACTGTATGGCAAACGATAAAACACAACATACATGTGTATCACAGAATATTCAATATGTATTGTTGAAGAAGCATTTTATTTAGGTAACTTTTATCTAATGCTCTTATCACATGGACATATTGTTTGGTCAATTTATCACACAACAGACCCAGGTGGGCAGGAAGAATGTATTTACAAATTCCTGTAATTGGAATACCAGCCATTACAAAAAGCTACTGCTCTTAAATGTTAGGGATTAAAGTGTCTTGCTCGGGAACACTTCAACAAGTATAACTGGTGACTTTCTGATTACCAGATGGCCTATCTAGCCTCTCTAAAGCTATGGCTCGGACAAAAAAAGCGCACAGAATTAGTGTGTGTGTGTGTGTGTGTGTGTGTGTGTGTGTGTGTGTGTGTGTGTGTGTGTGTGTGTGTGTGTGTGTGTGTGTGTGTGTGTGTGTTGTGAGAGAGAGAGAGAGAGAGAGAGAGTAAGAGAGAGAGAGATAGAGAGAGAGAGAGGCAGAGAGAGAGACAGAGAGAGCGAGGGGGGGACATATGACTTTGAGCCACTGTAGTGTGTGTGCTACTGTAAGTCTGCTGTGTTTTAGACTAGTTGATATAGTTATCATTGACAGCTGCCTGCTGACATTCCTGGAGAGCCAAAACACTGACTATAGAGGTCCGGACCGGCTGGCCTATATACAGCCACTCCTTGACCCGGTTAGCTGCCATTGCAGGCTTTCACCGCCGCGTTTGCAGGCCAAGTTCAATCGTTTTGCTTTCTTTCTTCTCGGCGTGCACCCGTTCGGCCCTCGTTCCTCGACCTTCAGGCAGGAGCCGCAGGAGCACCATGGCTGACATTAACTACAACCAGGAGCCGAAGATCAAGCTGGACAGACACACCAAAGAGATAGACCTCATCAATAGGGATCCGCAGCAGATCAATGAGGGAGTGGTGAAGGTACGGTACAGAGCACTGCATCTCAAACGTTTTTTATTCTTTTCAAGGACCCCATAACTCTGAGAGTGTACAAATGGAACCAAATGGACCCGTAAGGGTCCATCTGGTTCCATTTGTACACTCTCAGAGTTACAGACCCATAAGGATGCATTTGTTTCCTAATAACAATAATATAGCTGGGGACCCACTGGACCCCCCTCAAGGGGGTCCCCGATCCCTACAATGAGAACCACTTTTACAGAGAAAACTGTGATTTTTTCCATCTTGTCTATTGTGTTCATACAAATCCATTACGTGAAGCTTAAGCTTTGAAATACACTGCACCTTTATCTGGCCTCGATGGTGCGCTGGTCCTTTTTTTTAATTGCTCCCAGAAATAGCCATTAGCATGGCGTGACTAACTCTGCCAGAGTTATTTCTGAATGAGGGCGTGGCAGTGTGTCGAAGGGACATATTATATTTACACATATCAGCCAGATACATGCACTGTTGGTATTCTGTGCATATGCCCATGCCCATGTTACCAGTGAGTGATAGTTTGCACATGACACCTACTGTATGCCTGCATTTACATCCATTAGAGCAGCGGTGGGCAACTTTGATGATGGAGATGGCCACTATATTTCCACATTCACTCCAGAAGGCCACATTGCATAATACTGCTGTCTCTCCGTATTCTCTCCTTTTTTCGCCATTCTGTCACACAAAAGTAGCAAAAATAGCTGATCTACAAGTTCAAAAATAGCCAATCTACAAGCTCAAAACGTGTCGCAGTGTGACACGTTTTGGGCTTGTAGATCTGCTATTTTTTAATTGGAATCCAGATTTTTTTTGTGCTATTTTTTAATTGGAATCCTGAAAAGCAACATTTTATTGAATTTAAAATGCATATAGTTATGTTAACTTTATGAACTTCAATACAAATACATTGGACATAAAAAAGACAATAGAATTGTAATACTAGTCATTAAGCTACTAATATAGACTGAAGTAATTAAAGTGGGTCATGTTTGCATGTTTGGAATTGTAACAGCTGTAATCAATAATATATCAGTATTCTGATATTAACCTGCGGGCCACATTAAGTGATTCATACTTCAGCACATGTTTTACATTTCATCTTAACGATGCAAATAGTTGATTTCTTTCTTTCTGTCTTTCTTTCTTTCTTCACAAATGCTGACAGAATATTTACCTTTATTTATCACATATATACATAGTTTCAGTACCATGCAAAATGTCTGCTTTACTTTTCAATGCTCTGAATTCCTCTTCAGCTCAGCACCGTCTAAAGATGTGCTTGTGCGACTCATACTATCTAGGAGCAGCAGCTAATAAGTCAGCAAGAAGCTGTGAGATGCCAAGGGCGTCACAGGGCATGTAACACACGCAAGAGCGCAAAACGTTCTACCATTGAGCTATGAAGGAGAGCATGTTTGAGGAGAGGATAGATTGGGATTTGATCTTCATGCAAAGCCTCTTGTCAACCAGTTGTGGTCCTACTGTATCTGACTAGAGTATATATACTGTACATTTCCGCCGGTGCTACAACTTCATCCAAGGGAAAGAGGTGTGATAAAAAAAATCTCAATATTGAGTTGACGCTTTCACCAAATATGTACCCAATGAGTGTACTGTCCTCGCTACTATGTACATTAGTGTACATAGTTAGACAGTCAGCCAAACTCCTTCCAAAAATGACATGGGAGTCAGGAAGTAGCGTCTAAGCTCCTGTGTTTTATTGTCACACACTCAAGAAATGGAGTAAAACTACGAAAAAGAAAGAAAAAGACAGGGTGTAACAAACTAACAAACAAACAAGCAAGCAGGTGAACACACTGAGCTAATCTACACACAGTGATTGTAAAATAAATCAATTATGCATGAAATACACTCAACAAAGTTGCCTACAAATCAGAAACTACAGTCTCCTGAGTCCTGTCATAAGTAAAGGAACAGATCCCAGGCGCGTACAGCTAATGATGTTGACAGCTCAACAAGAGATGGTGAAATGAGGAATATAATTGCATAATATACATAATTAAGAGCACATACACCTGTGTGCTTCTCCTAATCAGGTACACCTGTTGTATAAAATAAATTGAATGGCCAGTAGGTGGCTCTGGCAACACTTGCCATTAGAGGGCAGAACAATGAGATTGTTTGTATAATACCTATAAGAAAATTCCAGACCATATGTACCGGTAGTCTCATATCACACTATGATTATAATAATGATATATTGCCTAATTGTTTCCTAAAATAATCATATCCTTGTGAGGTCAAATATTTACACCCCTATGCTGTACAAATAAACCTGCCTTCGCTTGCCTTGCCTTGCCTTGCCTATATAGGTCGATTTTGAAGACGTGATCGCCGAGCCCGAGGGCACACACAGCCTGGACGGGGTGTGGAAAGCCAGCTTCACCACCTTCACAGTGTCCAAGTACTGGTGCTACCGCGTCCTGACCGCCGTCTTCGGCATACCCGTGGCGCTGCTCTGGGGCTTCCTGTTCGCCTGCCTGTCGTTCTGCCACGTGTGGGCGGTCATGCCCTGCATCAAGAGCTGCCTGATCGAGTCCATGTGCCTGAGTCGCATCTACTCCCTGGCCGTGCACACCTTCTGCGACCCGGTCTTCGAGGCCCTGGGGAAGATATTCAGCAACGTGAGAGTGTCGCTGCAGAAGGAGGTGTGAAATGCTGGAGTCCTCATCTCTGACCACCACAAGGAACTAGAACCATTCAAGAACAACATACGCCTGATGTTGTTAAAAGACGACGTCGATTTACAACCTTCATATAATAGGCTCTATGCACAGCAGCCATATTGTCACTTCCTTCACAGGTGTTACCAATGATACTAATGAAGGCTCTGTTCCATTTAGTGTAGCACAGTAGTTCTCAGACTTTTTAATTTCCACGACCCCCATAACTCTGAGAGGGTACACATGGAACCAAATGGACCCTTACGGGTCCATTTGGCTCCGAGGGTACACATGGTTACGGGTCCATTTGGTTCCATGTGTACCCTCGGAGCCAAATGGTCCATGTGTACACTCTCAGAGTTACACACCCGTAAGGGGACATTTGGAATTCACAATATGGCTGCTGTGCATAGAGCCTATTGGTCCTCACTCCTCACTAATGCTCATTATAAGATGTCACCATTTCTGTCTACTCACTCTGTGTCTCAGAGGATGGCTGTGGACAGTTCAGAAACCTGCCTACCAGTGACATCTTCGGCAGTGGTGTAAAATAACTAAGTACATTTACTCAAGTACTGTACTTAAGTACAATTTTGAGCTACGTTTACTTTACTGGAGTATTTCCAATTGTTTATACTTTTACTTCTACTCCACTATATCTCGGAGGCAAATATTGTATTTAGCCTACTCTACTACAAGTATTTGAAAACTTTAGATACTAGTTACTTTGCAGATATAAATAATTACATTATAAAACATACATTAACCACTTTAGCCTTATTTTATACCTAGGCTATTTGAAAATAGCAGATCTACAAGCTCACAACGCGTCGCATCGCAACACGTTGTGAGCATGTAGCTCTGCTATTTTCAAACATTTTAGTACTTTTACTTTTGGTACTTTAAGTACATTTTGATACCAATACTTTTGTACTTTAACTAAAGTAAATTTTGAATTCCAGACTTTTACTAACAGAGTACAGAGTAACAGAGTACTTCTACATTGCAGTATTGATACTTTTACTTAAGTAAAACATTTGACTACTTTTTCCACCACTGATCATCGGTATAGGCAGGTTTGGTCATTTAAAAAAAGATGTCAAACTTTAAAAGATTATTTATTTTATTTATTTATGTAAGAATAATGGCTTCTATTTCAGCACGCTACCTTTCCAGGAAGGAAAAGGCTTTCGTCTTTTTTATTTGCTTGGAATCCCCATTGATGATGTCATTAGTAGGCAGGTTTCTGAACGGTCCATAGCCCAACGGTGAGATGCAGAGTGAGTAAACGGAAATTGTGCCATCCTATAATAGCGAGGACCAATTGTATGAAGATATGGTTGAAAATGGGTGAAATTCCCCTTTAAAGCTGCAAGCCATAACACTTCCATCTGTATGGTAAAGTATGTTAATACAATATAAGACATGGTATAGTTGTAGTTGGTCTACCTGCTCTTGTATTGAGAAATGTATAGTGGTCGGGTAGGTTATCAAGAGCAGTGGTGGAAAGTAACTATGTACATGTACTCATGTACTCGAGTACTGTACTTAAGCACAATTTTGAGTTTTTCTTTTTACTTTACTGGAGTATTTCCAATTTGCAACACTTTAACTTGTACTCCACTACATCTCAGAGGCAAATATTGTACTTTTTACTCCACTACAATTATTTAGAAACTTTAGTTAGTTACTTTGTAGTTTTAGATAGGCCTTTTGCATGACGACCAAATCACAGTGTCCTCTGTCCAAACATGCTCTGTTTTCTGGGTCAACAGCAGAATTTCTGGTGCTCACATGGGGGACATAAAAGTTATGGATTCCAGCTTTAAGCCTATTTCATATTTCATCCTCGTTAGGCTATTGTTGGCAAGCCAGGCGGTTGTGGGCTACGACAATGCATAAATCAGCTTAAAGCCCATTTTGTTTGTGGTGTCATGTATTAAAAAATAGCCGATCTACAAGCTCACAATGCATCGCATCCGACACCCATTGTGAGCTTGTAGATCAGCTATTTTCAGAGAGAGACACCATAAATCAAGCACAAGGCTGCACACAGCAGACTTTTTGAGTGAATGAATTTAACTTGTGATGGTGTATGGATTTTGCTATATTTGGCAATTGTTTGCAATATTGATCAATATTGTCTGTAGCCTGTGTTCTTGAGAGCCACAAATGTAATTATAAGATCACATTGTTCGTAAGAGATTTTATTGATTGTTTTTCTGAATTGAGTCCCTTTGAATAGCCTATTGTTTTTAACAGTATGTATTCAATGTTTTTAGTAATGAAAATCTTTTTGCAAATAAAATGTCTGTTTTTACTCTATGCCGACTCATATTCACCACGAACACACACACGCACACGCGCACGCGCACGCACACGCACACGCACACACACACGCACACACACACACACACACACACACACACACACACACACACACACACACACACACACACACTGCTGCCAGCCCCTGGTGCTAAACATTCCTCAGGTTCAGTATAAATAAGAGCGTGTTCTCCTCGGCATACTGCAGATCTTATTAGATATATTTGTATCAAAACACTGAGAGATGTCCCAGTCAATAAGCCATAATGGATGTCCTGCTACTGTACAGTATGTGGGTGGAGTGGACAGAGTGTTTAGTAAACAGGGTTACAGCACAGGCATGGCAGGAATGTTATTAAAGAAATACTCACTTTGGCCACTAGGAGGTGCCATGACTCAGACTCAGCTCAGTGGTTCTCTCAACCATTTCCATTTCAAGGACCCCCAGTCAGTGGTGTAAAGTAACAAAGTATATTTACTCAATTACTGTACTTAAGTACAATGTTGAGGTACTTTTACTTTAGTGGAGTATTTTTCAATTCAGTCAGTACTTTAACTTCTACTCCACAACATCCAAGAGGCAAATAATGTACTTTTACTCCACAACAATTATTTGAAAACTTTTTAGTTACTTGTTACTTTATAGATTTTGATTATTACTGTGACGGCCCCCATGGCCTTTGCTATAGGGTTGTGTGTGTGTGCCTTTAACAGCCTAACCAGATTCCCTTGCAGTGCTGGTTTGGAGGGTGGAGTCTGAGTTGATCAGTGGAAGGGGAGACACCTGGCCAATTGTCTCCTCACACTATAAAATCCCCACTCTACTATGCTCCATGTGTTTAGATCTCCTGAGGCTGCTGGAGCGGTCACGCTGAAGAACACCGTCTACTCATGTTGCTTTAATTATGCTCAGTTTAATTAAGTTAATTATGCTCAGTTGAAGCCAGTTGCTTTATCTTTGATAATTTAAAATCATTTATTAATAAAAAGCACTTATTTTTGGCAAACCTCTGTGTCGTTTACCCTTTTTTGTTGTGGCCTTGGAGCCAGGCCATAACATTACATGCATACATTAACCACTTCAGCCCTATATACATTTCGACCATTTGAAAATAGCCGATATTGTGAACTTGTAGATCTGCTATTTTCAAAAGATTTGTATACATTTGAGAACTTGTGAAATGGGATATTCTGCATAATGCGTTCTTTCTACTTTTGGTACTTCATGTACATTTGGATACCAATACTTTTGTACTTTTACTTTTTAATTTTCAACTCCAGACTTTACTTGTAACGGAGCATTTCTACATTTGCAGTATTTATACTTTTACTTAAGTAAAGCATTTGAGTACTTTTTCCAACACTGCCCCCAGTTTGATATGCATTAGCTCACGGACCCCTATTAGATAGGATTTTTGTTTTACTCTCTCAGATCCAAATATACACTGTAAAATCCTCAGTAACAGTGTTATCAATATTTTCCATCTTTGTCTTCCTCTGGAAATATTGGAACATAAATTAATATTTCCTCTATAGTTTTTTTTAAAGGGCCGTTCATACTGAGCAATATAACTACAAAATATAGCTGTAACAATATTTACAAGACAAGTGGATGGTAGAGTTCACACCAACTATAAAAAAATACAATAGTGAACGATATAGTTATAGTGCTTAGTGTGATCTGCCCTTAACACTGTAAATGCTGACCGATCTATAAGCTCCCAACACGTCACAATGTGACATGTTGTGAGCATGTAGATCTGCTATCTGCAAGAACAACTTTAAATATATACATAATAGTTTATATTGAATGTTTTTGAAATATTTTAACTACACAAATCTTGTATGAGGACAACATCTTTTCAGATGGGGTTCTGGGGCAAAATACATATTCATTTTGGGAACCTTGACATGAAAATGTTTGAGAACCATAAGCAAGCCAAAATAAGCAACTACATTTTCGAAACAAGCCCAAAAAAACCCGCAACTACTAAACAAGTCCAAAGTAGCATAATAAGTGGACTTGGCAACGCTGCTACTCACAGTGTGGTGATATGACCAAAAAAAGTATAATATAGTCTAGATCAGGGGTTGCCAAACAGCTCAAGACAGAAAAGATACATTTGGTGTCTCCCCGGGACCCAAACAAAATAAGCCCTATTTCAATGATAGTGAAAATAGCAGATCTACGTGCCCAAAACGGTCACGATGTGACTTGCTGTGAGCTTGTTGATCTTCTGGTTTTAAAATGTTTTTACATTCATAGATTTTTTGTATTTCATATTATTTTTCAAACAATTCAGAACTAAAAAATCTTTCTGTGACCCAAAAATGAAACCTGACCTGACCTGACTTGACCTGACCTGACCTGACCTGACCTGACCCAAGTTGAGGATTCAACTTATTTTTTTTATTTTTTACAAAAAAAACACATTTTGAATGAACCACCTCTTTATTACAGCATGCAGTATTATGAGCTTCTGTACACAAAATAAACCTGTATATAAATCAGTTTGCAATCCATTCATAGTATTTCATTACAGACATTGGTGGTGAACAACAGATGATGCGATGGCACTGTGCAATAATTCTTTGGCACCATGTCACAAGAATACTGTGATTATGAACACATTTGCAAAGGAAGGTTTGATGATCTCTTTCATAAAAAAACATGCTGGGTGGAGAAGATCAATATAGTAAATCTGCCACAGTCATATACCCAAATGGACCTTTATGGTCCATTGTTAGGCTGAGTTCAAAGTGCTATTTCTTGGTTGAAACAAAAGGTTTGTTACACAGTTAAAGCTCTATTTTCTGATAGTAATCATTGCTATTGGGTGTTTGTTCAATAACAGGCACCTCCCCAATCTCTCCAGCTCTTTAATAAACAGAAAATACATTTTCAGGTGGGTCGCCAATCTCATCCAGTCAGATTATTATCAGCTTGTGTTCCAGTTCCATTTTTTCGACTGATTTTTGTTTTTGTTTCATCACTTCAATTTCACTTATCCTGTGTCCTGTATGAGTTCTCTCTCTTGAATGAATGAATGAAATTGGCACACCGGCCTGAACATGTATTTTCTGTTTAATAAAGATATGGAGAGACAGGGAGACGGACCCCTGATAATGAACAAACACTCAATGATTACCATGGGAATATAAAGCTATTGGAACACTTTTTTTTGCATTAAAAAAATCACATCACATTTAAATTAACAGAGGATATATTATAAATCTAGTGTACATGCATTTTACAAATCAATCACAAATCACATTTCTAAAAGCAGGACAACCACCATTTACTGTAGAGCTGAAGGCTAAAAGCTGAACATCAAAACTAAACAAAACGAATGTAAAAAGATCGTACTAACATACAGGCAACTATAGTTTCCTGTATAGTGGTTCCCGATCTTTTCATGGATCAGGGCCCATTTGAACATCTCAAAAGCATTCACGGGCCACCCCTCTGACCACTTGTTAAGTGGTCAGCTGGGTGGTCCGGCATTACATTATTTTATTGATCAATCCATCGATTGTATTCTGGCTCAGATCAATGGAACTAACGTAGTGTACTTTAAATATCGGTATCACAATAAAAAACTATTTTTTCAAGGTTTTAAAGAAAAACACCATGACTTTCTTTTTTGCATATTTGTGTTTTATTTTAGTGATGTTATATTTTTTAATGATAATGTTTTGCCAATCATTTGGAGGCCCACTTGTAATATCCTAAAGGCCCACCAGTGGGCCCCGGCCCATAGGTTGAGCATCACTGTTGTACGTTGTAGTCATGCAGTAGAACATATCTTAAAATAAAACTGGAACAGTACATCTTCTACACAAAACAAGAACATGGAAGTTTGGCTTTTGAAAACCCCTCTGGGCAATTATATCATCTCAGTAGAAATTGAACGATTTATTACCCTTAAAGACAGCCGAGCCCCCAAAACTTGATTCACGACGCTTCGGATGCTTTGAAGTGTAACCTATAATCTCTTAGAGAATGGAACAATTTGTGCACAATATCAGAATTGGATCCGTCCTACATCTTTGTACACACGACAGGAAATGTGTGTAAGGTTCCCATGGTCGAAACAGCTGGCCATGCCTGACAGTAGACTTAATGCAACGTGATTTAAGAGCCATCTCGGATGCTTCATGAGCAATTGTGGACAGTAACAAAGTACATTGTTTTAGTATCTGTACTTTACTTGAGTGTTTGTATTTTTGGATACTTGTGACTTTCACTCCACTACATTTCAAAGACAAATATTGTACTTTTGACTCCCCTAAATGTTTAGGAAGGGAAAAAAGCACATTATGAATCAACCACTTAAGCCGTATTTCAAATATAGTGAAAATAGCAGATCTACAAGCTCACAACAAGCTTGTAGATCGGCTATTTTCATTATCATTGATATTTGAATTTTGAGGGGAAATGTCTACATTACACTTTCAATACAGCAAATGCATTGCTATCAAAAAGATAATGTACTTTGTAATTAGCATTTTTTAATACTTAAGTATTTTTAAAAGCAAGTACTCCAGCACTTAAGTCGGATAAAATCTTGACAGAGCCACTTTCAGTACTATTTGACCAGGAGGAAGTATCTATACTTTGACCCAAGTACTGGAGTTGAGTAGGCCTCCTTTGTCCACCACTGTTCATGAGAACCCAACGTGTAATCTTTTACAGAATGGAAATACACATTTGTACACGATACCTAAATTGGTCCATCCTATGTTTAGTTACTAATGACAGGAAATGTTCTGTGTCCGAGGTTCCCATGGTCAACTATAGCTGGCCATGGCTGACAGAAGACTTGACACAGTTACAGCTCTGGTTAGCATGGTCCACCAATGCTATCTCTCAGCAGCAATGGTACATGATCATGCCATTATAATCAATTATAGAGAAAGGGCAAGTTAAAGGAGCACTTCACCCATTTTCAACCTTATATTCATATTATTGGTCATCAATAATGGTCATTATAAGATGCCACAATTTCCATATACGCACTCTGGGTCTCATTGGTGGGCTGTGGACAGTTCAGAAACCTGCTAGTCTCTCAAGACAGATTCTGTTGTTAGCAGAATCTATCAGCACCACTGCCTTAAACATGCAATGCTGTTGTTAGTAGGAATTAACCTCCGTGGTGAAAAGCCTATACGCGAGGTTAAGTATAGGAATAAACACAGAAACAGCAGCCGGGAAGACTAAGAAAGGGCAGGAGGCAAACCGAGTTCCTGTTTTTACACAAAAAAGGAGGTGGCCGAGGCCAAACCTGCCTATAAACAGTAGACAAAAATGGTGGCATCTTATAATTAGCATATTAATGGGGAATAAATATTTGAAGATAGGTTGAAAAATGTTGTTCAAAAAGTGCTACATTAAGTTCAGATATAGCTGTTCTAGAAGGTTCCACTGTTCGGCTGCGTCCAGTGAAAGTGCCATTGTTTTGTTCCCTTTTCATGTCTTCACAAGATGCACACAACATCATCTCGCAAACAACTGGTGTGAGAAAGAGATTATTCAGTTCAGTTTAGAACGGTTGATTTAGAATAGAAAAACAAATAAATAGTACGACTGCAGTTTAATAGCAGTGAAGATCAGATGCAGGAATACATGAAGCACGAGAGCAGTGTTTCTGACCCCTCGTTGACGCAACCGGTTCGATATCAAGGGCTCTGGTTCTGTCCAACCTGTGGAGGAGGCTCCTCTTGACTGCTGGTGGCCTTGGACAGTGGTTTTCAAAGTGTGTGTGTGTGTGTGTGTGTGTGTGTGTGTGTGTGTGTGTGTGTGTGTGTGTGTGTGTGTGTGTGTGTGTGTGTGTGTGTGTGTGTGTGTGTGTGTGGGGGGGGAGGGTAATAAGATCAGTTTAAACACTTAAACCCACTTTTATACTTAGGCTATCCGAAAATATCCGATCTACAGGCTCACAACACGTCACTTGTAGATCGATTATTTTTCCAAAAGATGTGGAGAAATCTTTGTGAAAGAGATTTGCGAAAATGTTTGAATAATAATAATAATACAAATAATAGCAATAATCTCTCTTATTTGGGTCCATGGCAATAACAATCAAATCAAATAAAAATCAATTTGAGGTTCCTTGGATATGAAGATGTTTGAGAACCACTGAGTCCAGACCCTTCAGTTGACGCGACTCTTTCCATCTCAGGGGTTGTGGCTCTGCGCGTGCCCCCCCCCTACCAAGGAGGAGCCCTGTGTCAGACTCCTCTGGCTGCTGGTGGTGGTCTTGGACACGTTGGTGGAGGAGGACGTCGTCTGGGGCTCACACCTGCAGTGTGAGGGCGTAGTGTACTGTCTGGAGCAGCAGAGGGCGCCGCACTGCACCGTCAGGTCGTGGAACAGGTGGCTGGCGAAGGCCATGTAGATCCACGGGTTGCAGCAGCTGTTGAGGCTGCCCAGCAGCATGGCGATGATGAACGCCATGTCTAAATAAACACACACACACACACACTCGCACGCACGCACGCACGCACGCACGCAGGCAGGCAGGCAGGCAGGCAGGCAGGCACACACACACGCACACACGCACACGCGCACACGCGCACACGCACACACGCACACGCACACGCACACGCACACGCACACACACACACACACACACACACACACACACACACACACACACACACACACACACACAGAAGAGGATAATGATGTAGTGCAGTGATTCTCAATATGTTTCATGTCAAGGACACCCAAACTGATAATGTATTTGGCCGTAGACCCCCATCAGAAAATATTCTGTGCCAGGGACCGCCAGAAGAGAAGCAGGGGTTCTCAAACCGTTTTAATTCATTGTATTTATCGCTTTTTAACCCTTTTAGTCGACATGACGATTAATAGCTCCCTCCTCACACATTTATGTGTTACTGCTGTTGAATCCTACTGGCTTACCTGCCAGTGAGGAGTCTCCACCAGGAGGAGGTATCCTGTAGTAGAGCCTCCGTCCTACTCCTCCTGCCCAACACTCCCTGCTGACAGGTGCCACCTCAGCCCGTAGGAATACATGCAGTGACAAATACCACCCTCCCCGCCCGGCTCCCCTCCCCTCCCCTGAACACGGGCCAATTGTGTTTCGCATGGACACTCGACAAAGCCGGACGCAACGCGGTGGATTCGAACCCCCAGACTCCGTGGTGGAGGGCAGGTACTTTACCACTGCACCACCCGAGCACAGTGGTAAAAACATTTCAGTTTCAAGGACACCCAGTTTGGTATGCATTAGGCCACGGACCCCCATAACTGAGAGTGTACTAATGGAACCAAATGGACCCACCCGTAAGGGTCCATTTGGTTCCATTTCTACACTCTCAGAGTTACAGACCTGGCTGTAAGGGTCCATTTGGTTCCCTTTCTACACTCTCAGAGTTACAGACCTGTAAGGGACCATTTGGTTCCTATAAACTTATCGACCATTTTGCTCGGAAACCCTTGGAACCCGCTCAAGGACCTCTGGAGGTCCCCAGACACCACTTTGAGAACCACTGACAAACAGTAAGTATGGTATTTCTGGACGCACGCACGCACGCACGCACGCACGCACGCACGCACACACACACACACACACACACACACACACACACACACACACACACACACACACACACACAGCTGCTCCAGATCTACAGCTAATCTGAGAAATTGGACTGCACCACAGTCCCTCTGTACCATGGGGTGGGGCAGGGGTTTTGAGTGTGTGTGTTTCAATGGTAGTCTTTGTCTTTTCCCCCTTTTGTGTTAACAGTGGTCTGACCCGTCCCTATATAGATCCACCTCCTGTGTCATTTTGGTTAGTTCAGTTTTCAGTTCAGTTGTGTTGTGTAGTCCAGTTTTCAGTTTAGTTTTGTAGTTCAATTTCTTTTGTGTTGAGCACATTTGTTTTGTTATCAATTAAATCATTTATTTGCAACCAAGAAAAAAAATAAAAAAGAGAACAATGTTTAAAAAAAGAAAATCCCTGTGTCTCTCCTTCCGACCAACTCGGTCCCTCACACACACGCGCACGCACGCACGCACGCATGCACACGTTCACAGACAGACACGTCACCATTCTTAACCAATATTGATCCGCAGCGTCCCTATTCTGGGCATGTCATAATGCTTACTGTCAGTGAACATTGGGCGAGAATAGCAGATCTACAAACTCACATAGCGTTGCAATGTGAAGCGTTGTGAGCTTATAGGTTGGCTATTTCTGGCAAAGAGGTTTGGTGTAGTGGGAAAAAAACGGAGGGGGCCTAGGGTAGACACACACACACGCACACGCACACGCGCACACACACACACACACACACACACACACACACACACACACACACACACACACACACACACACACACACACACACACACACACACACCCCAGCTCACTCATTCAATAGTCCTTCAAATATCAAAAGTCTCTAGTATAATACATTAGAAATCCTTTTGATATTACTACTATTAGTGTGTGTGTGTGTGTGTGTGTGTGTGTGTGTGTGTGTGTGTGTGTGTGTGTGTGTGTGTGTGTGTGTGTGTGTGTGTGTGTGTGTGTGTGTGTGTGTGTGCTTGCGTGTGAAGTCTTCATCTCTTTACTTTCAAATGTCACGGTCAGGTTCAGTTGTGAAACGCGAGGCGTTCAACTTTGACCGCGTTTAAACTCAATTAGTCTGAGCCGTGACAGGAGTGCATACATCACCTCTTCATTCCACCTCTTATCCTCCACAATATGGCCCCAATCCAGCACAGCTCTGAACCCATCACACAGGCATGTGAGCCAATGGTGGAAAAGGTACTCAAATGCTCTACTTAGGTAAAAGTATCAATACTGCAATGTAGAAATACTCTGTTACAAATAAAAGTCCGGAATTCAAAATTGACTTGAGTAAAAGTACAAAAGTATTGGTATCAAAATGTACTTAAAGTACCAAAAGTAAAAGTACTCATTGTGCAGAATGTTCCATTTCAAAAGTTCAAAATGTATACAAAATCTTTTGACAATAGCCGATCTACAAGCTCACAATGCGTCGCATCGCAACACATTGTGAGCTTGTAGATCGGCTATTTTCAAATGGCCGAAACATGTAAAGGGCTGAAGTGGTTAGTTTTGTAATAATAATCAAAATCTACAAACGAGTGACTAAAGTTTTCATATAATTGTAGTGGACTAAAAGTACAATATTTGTCTCAGAGATGTAGTGGAGTAGGAGTAAAAGTATTGAAAATTGGAAATACTCCAGTAAAGTAAAAAATACCTCAACATTTGAGTAAATGTACTAATAGCCAATCTACAAGCTCACAACGCATCACTAAATATTGTGAGCTTGTAGATCAGCATTTTTTTTTTTCTTACAGGCTCTTCTAATTTTAAATTTTAACTCTTCTAATTTAAAAAAAACATCTGAGTACTTCTTCCACCACTGCAAACACTGAATACCAGACTGATCCTCTATAGCAGCACTTAACCGTACTGATGGACGTGGTGTGAATAACCTTCTGATGCTTACCGATCCTCGAATAATAGCTTTGCTATTCAGACCTATACCGCTTGAACTTTCAAAGCAGAATTCCAGCCGTGCCTATAATGGAGTGAGAGAGATTTAGAGGGTGCCATCTCCGTCACTCCCTGGAGAAAATGAGGAAATGTTCATGGTATTGAGGTCGTTTCCTACAATCTCCTCGTGCAGATGGAGGTGTTTAGTAAATGTGTCGCGCAAACATCCTGTCCAAGGAATGGAGAACTTACCCACAGGGGAATCTATGAGCAGTGGGAAATTGATATACCACAACGATTCGGCACATATTCGGCGATATTTTCGCTGTTGGGTGGTCCAAAAATGCTATTTCTCAGATTTTTTTTTTTTTATATATTTCTAAATAATAACCTGTGTTCCAATGGATCAAATGTAGTTATTATTTAGTCAGAACTAAGCTCTTGTGAATACTTTTTGTTGGTTAAATATTTATAATTTATAGAAAAAAACACACAGACTTAACGACTTTCAATCTGGCGTCCCTATTTTGGGCATGTCATTATAGGACAAAATATATTTAAGAAAATGATAGCTGATCTACAAGCTCACAACGCATCACATTGCAATGTGTTGTGAGCTTGTGGATCAGCTATTTTCATTATTTGGTTCCATTTGTTCACTCTCTGGGTCACGGGTCCATTTAGTTAGTAATTATCAATCATTTAGCTGGGGACCCCCTGGAACCTCCCCAAGGACCCCTGGGGGTCCCCAGACTCCACGTTGAGAACCAGTGTTGGACGGTACAGCTTTGGATGAAACTGTCAGTCACTGCCAGGAGGTAGGGAGTCATATTACGAAAAACAAACAAACATAAAAAGGTTAAAATATAAGGTTTCTGCCCGACAGCGACAATATAATGATTATGTGAGGCAAAGAGATGTTGGTTATGTTCAATAAGAGTACCTTTTCTGTTGACTATATAGATAATTGGATGCACATTTTGGACGAACTCCCCGCGAGTCGACTATGTCATTGTCACTTCATTGTCACTGCAGCATCTCTAGACTGTAGTTTTTAACGATGTCACAGACTACAATGAGTCCTATTATGGTTTATGTGTAATTGTAAGATTGCGTTTATTAGGCGTGTGGACATGGGACAGTGAACAGACAATGATGTTAGAGCAGTGTATCACAGTTGCCAAGGACGCAACAGACACCAGCCCTTGCGAGGTGCCAGCCAACGAGATAAACACTGAAGATCATCAAAGAGTTGGCGCACACTCGTAGCTCCCGATGCCAAAAATGTATTGTGTACACAGAGACGTTTCGGACAGACTAAGCTGCCTTCTTCGGGGGGGGGGGGGGGGGGGGGGGGGGTAGTGTATGCAAACACAGAACCCAGGACACTGCAATTACTGTACAACAGGGATTCTAACCTGTTTAATTTCACGGATCCCCAGTTTGATATGCACACTACTAGACCAGGGGTCTTCAACAGGGGGCCCCTAGGGGTCCTCAGAGTTAATACAGGGGGGGCCGGCAAAAGCTTGTGTGACATGCACAAGTTTTACATTAACCACATGAACCCTAGCATCCCTATTCTGGGGGGAACATTCACCAAAAGTAGCAGATCTACAAGCTCAGTTGTGAGCTTGTAGATCTGCTATTTTTGGCGAGGCAATTTGGTGTACAGGGAAAAAAGAGCCAAAGTACAGAGCCAAAGGTCAAGTTTACTAAGTATTGAGGGTTTAAGTGGTGAAACGTCTGAAAAATACTCATTAACGTGAATCCAACATATTGATAGAAAATATAAGGTGTAAACAAACAAATGATAGTGCTGTCGCCTGTCAAACAAGTCTATGAAGCCATCTATGAACAAGTTTAATCAGAAACACTATTTTATACAATATAGTGGGGGTCCCTGATTCATCTCTCTCTCTCAGCTAAGGGGTCCTTGATCTGAAAAACATTGAAGACCCATGCACTAGAGTCTAGTGCATGGGTCTTCAATGTTTTCAATGTTTTCTTCAATGGCGCGGCACACCTCAGCAGTACTCGCGGCCCAAAATTGGGCCCTTTGCCAGGGTTGATAAACACTGCACTAGACCATGGGCGGGAGGTCGGGGGGCTCTGCAGATTAAATGTAAGTCTGGCTACCCCCGTTGTACCTACACAATTTGTGTGTTGGACACTCTTCTGAGCGCTTGTCTCTCTGCTGTCTACTCTGTCCCTGACTCTGTAAATGGACCGTTCACGCTGAAAGCAACAACAAAGCCACTAAGCTGTGAAACTCATCAACTGCTGCGCCAAGCCACCAGCAGATTGGTGTGTGTGTGTAGGCTACATAATATAACAATAGAACAACTGTACCTGCTTTGCATAGAAACCACTTGCATCAACTTCGTCGTGTAGCGAACTTTATGAAAGTGCAAATCATCACTTTATCACTGCATATACAATCAGGCCTGCATTGTACTCTAATCGGCTACTAATTAAGTAGGAGAAAGTGACTGAAGGTTCACCAATCTCTAATCATACATCTGCAGAAAATTGCAGAAATTGGTTTTGAATGGAAGTGAACCACTTCAGTATTCTGAAGAAATCTCTGGTCAGTGTTAAGGGGCAATTTGGTTACAGAGTTAGATTAACATTCAATTAACATACTTCCCACAATTACACGTCTTTCGCTGTCACTTCCTATCTCTCTTTACTTCTCTTGCTATTACTTCAGATAATGCATCACCTAATTAACACACACACACACACACACACACACACACACACACACACACACACACACACACACACACACACACACACACACACACACACACACACACACACACACGACACAAGTCCTTTTGGTATAACTAACATACCAACAGTTTTATGGTATAGACAGTAGGCTACAGCTCAAGTCTACAGTATAGAAATGTCCCATAGGATCCCATATCTTCAGATTCATCATGTACAAATATCCAAGACACTGTATTATGTATACCAAAACACATTGTCAGTAGGACAGGCCCACCCAAAAAAAGGAAACAAAACATGTGCATGTCATGTGCGTGCGTGTATGTGTGCGTGCGTGTGTGCGTGCGTGCTTGCAGGCTTCAAAGAGCTCTGCTCAAATCAATCAAGATAATCAGGGGCAGGGCATAAACACACAGGGTGGGCCTGTCCTCCCGAAAACATGTTTTGGTCTAAGTAAGGCAGCATAGCCTTGATGTACAGTGCAAGTACACCCCCTGTAGCCCACATGATGCTAGTATGTCACATGACATGATGTACACTCCCTCCCCTAGACATGACGGTATTATGAAGTGGTGGAAAAGGTACTCAAATGTTTTACTTGAGTAAAAGTATCAATACTGCAATGTAGAATCCGGAATTTAAAAATATACAAAAGTATTGGTATCAAAATCTACTCTTTTCTACTATTTCACAAGTTTTCAAATGTAAAATGTGTAAAAAAAACTTTTGAGAATACCTATATATATATATATATCACAATGTGAGCTTGTAGATCGCTATTTTCAAATGGCCGAAATGTATATAGGGAGGAAGTGGTAAATATATTTTTTTGTGATAATAATCTAAATCTATAAAGTAACTCAAGTTTTCAAATAATTGTAGTAGAGTAAAAGTACAATATTTTCCTCTGAGATGTAGTGAAGTAGAGGTAAAAATACTGAAATTTGGAAACACTCCAGTGTTTCCAAATTTTTGTTGTATTCTTTGTATGAGTCGACAGGAGATCGAACCCCCACCTCCCAGCCTCAAGGCAGACACTCTAACCACAAGGCTAATTAACGTGTTTGGTATACACATGTATATGTGTACATGGCTGAATCTAAAGATATGGGATCCCATGGGTCATTAGACTGTAGACTTGAGCTATGTCTTATATATATGTACATACTAAACTGAAAAATGTGTACACTGTACATAACAAACTGAACAATGCGTGTGTGTGTGTGTGTGTGTGTGTGTGTGTGTGTGTGTGTGTGTGTGTGTGTGTGTGTGTGTGTGTGTGTGTGTGTGTGTGTGTGTGTGTGTGTGTGTGTGTGTGTGTGTGTGAGAGAGAGAGAGAGAGAGAGAGAGAGAGAGAGAGAGAGAGAGAGAGAGAGAGAGAGAGAGAGAGAGAGAGAGAGAGAGAGAGAGAGAGAGAGAGAGAGAGAGAGAGAGAGAGAGAGAGATTGCGAACACACCTCCAACACAGCTTTAAATGATCAGTGATTGCGATGTCTTGAGGAACGCCCTGTGACCAAAACGTAATTTAATAGTAAATCAATGCAGAGGTGATAAGTACAATGTAATAAACTGATGCGAATGAGAGAAGTATATGTTAATAAATCAATGCAGTCTGTGCAGTTGAATTGAGTCTTTGGGGAATTTAATTGCATGCACCATATATACATGCTGACCCCACTAGTTATGTAATAGATGCATTACTACATAATACATGTAGAATGTATATGCTGAGAATGTGTAGAGCTTAAAATCTGCCAACACCGGACATGGCAGTATGTATCAATAACTTTGATTTGAAGTGTATTACTGTACCGTGTCTTGTGGACGCTGCAAAACATGATTTATTTGCGGTTTTATTTCGGAATAAATAAATGCTCCAAATGATGTAGCTAACGACAGGAAATGAATGTTTAAAGATTGCTTGTGCATATCAGTGCTTTTCCCGTAAATTCTAGCTCTTGAGATAAGATTGTATCACAAAATACATTGTTGACGTACAAATACTGTACACACCATACAGTATACGAGCCATTGGGATTATCTTTCAGGAAAGGAAAGTCTTTGCTGCTCTGAGGGATCTCGTAATGCATCATAGGCACAATTGTTTTTGCCACCAAGTACTGTAGCTATAAGGTACAAACACCTGTGGTAATTAGCATGCCATTCCACAGATGTTTTGTGAGCATATGTGAGACATATGTTTGCATCCGGGGACCCCCAGGGGTCCTTTTTTTTTTTTTTTTTTATCCCTCGATTTTGTAACCCTTTTTTCACCCGGTGCCAATTTGCTAAGTGATCCTGGGCACTACACTCCCCCCACCAGCCTAGGGAGGCCAGGGCCGAGCTCATGCCTCCTTCAAAGCATGAGAGCCAACTGACCTTCTTGTCACCTGACAGGGGGGAGTTTCCCTGGTAGGACGTAGCGCGTGGAAGGAACACGTTATTCCAACCAGTTCCCTTCCCCTCCATCAGGCGCCCCGGCTGACCACGGGGAGGCAGTATAGTGACCAGGATTAGGACATGTTTTTGTGAGGGTATTAACTACCCTAGGAGACACGGGGAGAACATGCAAACTCCACACAGAGTAGACCCCAGGGGTCCTTGAGGGGGTTCCAGGGGGTCCCCAGCAATAATAGTATCAATCTGTTTAACAATATGCTATTTTAAAAACATGTTGAAATGTGAAAAATGTGAAACATTTTAACAACACAAATGGGGTCCCTGGCACAAAATCCTTTCAGATGGGGGTCTGCGGCGATATGCATATTAATTTGGGGGGTCCATGACATGAGAGTTAGTGCCAAAGTGTCCTTGAGCAAGACAATAGGAGAAATTCTCATTTGTACCTACTTCCATTCGTGGATCTTGTGATCATGTCTATGTTATGTCTTGTGTATGTATGTCTACTGTGTCTTGGAGTTTCCTATCATTATCTGCTGTAACATAAATTGCCCAGTTTGGGACATAATAAACTTGAACTTGAACTTGAACAATGAACCCCTAATTGCTCCCGATGAGAGCAGGATGGCGGCTTGCATGGTTTCCTCTGCCGTCGGTGTGTGAATGTGTGTGTGTGAATGGGTGAATGAAATGCACATTGTAAATAAAGGCGCTATAAAAATGCACCATTTACCAAAACGCTCCATTTCCCCTTCAGAACATTGCAAATTCCAGTGTGGGTGTTATGCACACGCACAGTTGTGTAAAGTAACTAAGTACATTTACTCAAGTACTGTACTTACGTAGAATTTTGAGGTAGCTTTTACTTTAATGGAGTATTTCCAATCTTAAGTACTTTTACTTCTACTCCACTACATCTCAGAGGCAAATATTATACTTTTACTCCACTACAATTATTTGAAAACTTTGTCAATTTTGATTATTATTACAAAACATGCATTACCCACTTCAGCCCTATATTATGGCCATTTGAAAATAGCCGCTCTACAAGCTCACAATGTGTCGCATCGGCATTGTGAGCTTGTAGATCTGCTATTTTCGAAAGATTTTTATACATTTTATACATTTGAAAACTTGTGAAATGGGGCATTCTGCATAGTGAGTACTTTCTACTTTTGGTACTTTAAGTACACTTGTGTACTTTTACTCAAGTCAATTTGGAATTCCGAACTTTTACTTGTAACAGAGTACTTCTACGTTGGAGTACTGTACTGATACTATTACTTAGTAAAACAATTGACCTACTTTTTCCATCACTGGTTTCCTCTGCAGCCGTCGGTGTGTGAATGTATGTGTGAATGGGTGAATGAAATGGCCTTGGATAAAAGCGCTATCAAAATGCACCATTTACCAAAATGCACCAATTTGCCTTTCAGAACATTGCAATGTCCAGCGTGCGTGTTATTATTATGCGTAAAAACATATTTTACCTTCTCTCGGCGCAGCGGGATCCCACGCGGACCACATCTGGGCGAAGAAAAACGGCGTCCAGCACACGATGTAGCCGAGCACTATCACAAAAGCCACTTTGACCGTCCTGATCTTGGCTTTGGAGATGAGCTTCACGCTGCTCACGCGCGTCAGCGCGGCGCTCTTGCCCGCTCTCGGAGTGAGAGTCATGCACTGGTCCCTCTTCGTTTTCAACTTGAAATTCTGCCATATTTTGAAGCTTATCAAGCCGTAGCAAATGGTCAAAATCGCCACGGGGAAGATGTAGATCGTGAGGCTCATCCACGTGATGTACGCCTTGGCGCCCCACGGCTGCACGAAGTCCCCCCAGCAGTCGTAGACCCCGTTCCCCACGTCCCGCAGCGAGAAGATGTACACCTGTGGCGTGCTGAAGATCAAGCTCAGCGTCCACGAGGTGATCACGTAGTGGCGGTCCTTCCGCTTGTGCAGGGAACGCAGGGGCTGGCAGATCGCCAGGCACCTGTCGATGGACATCAGCACCAGCATGTAGGTGGACGCGAACATCCCCACGACCTGCAGGTACTTGACCAGCCGGCACAGCAGGTCGGGGCCGTAGAACCTGAAGGTGATGTCCCAGATGAGCTGCGGCAGCACCTGGAACACCGCCACCACCAGGTCGGCGATGCTCAGGTGCTTCATGAAGTAGTACATCCTGGACTGGCTGTGCTTGCTCTTGTGGATGGCCAGCAGGACGCACAGGTTGCCGACCAGCGCGAGGATCAGAACCACGACCAGGACCGTCACCTCCACCTTGATAATGATAATGATGTTTATTTATGCAACTCAAAGTGCTGTACACAAAAAGAAAGATCATAACATTTAAAACATTTACATTTTTTAAATACAAGTGCAGAAAACTATTTAAAAAAAGAAACCCCACTGAACATCTGTCAGATTAATCATTAAAAAAGACAAATATAGAGTGTGGGGGCATACAAACTAAAAGCTGCCTGCATGTCTCTACCATTGACCTTTGGAACTTCTAAACATTAGGTGCCAGAGAATCTCAGCGACTTAAGTGATTTATAAACAAATGAAATAATCTTAACATCTATTCTAGAAGTGAGAGGTATCCAATGCAGAGATCTTAGGACCGGTGATGTGTCCCCATGGTTAACTGTAAGACTCACCCCAAAACACGCTCGCCCCCAATCTTTTCGCGGACCAGCGGTTCTTGTATTCTTGTATTTGTTTTACTGAGTATAGACCCCTTAACAGACGACGTCATACTGGCTGCGTGCAGCCAGTATGCGCGCAACGAAACCCATTATATCAGGTCTCGTTAGGACGCGTCTCACTAGCCAACACACACAAGAGGGGGTTGGGGTGTGCTGAAACCAGTGCACCCCGAAACAGGTTGGGAATTGATTGCGTGAAACAATCACCTGTGCGTCCAGGCTCAATGTTAGTAAACAAATAATTGGTCTATAAGGTTAGAAATAAGTTTAGGGTTAGCCATAGTTTTACTGAGGTTGAGTTTAGGAATAAAGTTAGTTTTGGCAATACGCTTAGGTTTAGTTAGGCACAGTTTTAGTGAGGTTACGTTTAGGAATACCAGGTGAATACCGCCGGATTTCCCCCGGGGCGACTGTGTTTTGGGGCGAGCGTTTTGGTATTCGTGCTCTGCGCTAGTCCTGGTGAGGACAGGTGCTGCAGCATTCTGTATTATTTCTAATTGTGCAATTGTTTTCTTTGGCAAACCAGCTAAAAGAGCGTTACAGTAGTCTAACCTACAAGTAATAAAAGGCATGCAACAGCTACAGCTTTTCAGTATCAGCCTGGGATAAAAAAAAAAAAAAAGTATCAGCCTGAGATACCTTGGCCACTTCCTCGTTGCGTTTCAAAGGATTAACTGTCTTGTTGTTGTTGTAATCCGTCTCGTTCCCACAACTCGAGTTGGTGGTCCATGATGATGATGATGATGATGAGTCGTTGATCGCCACCCAGAGAGTGAGACCCTGTGGTTGTTCCCCTCCTGACGCGTCCTGATCCATCGTGCGTAAAGTGCGCCGCTGGGGCGCAACAAGCAAGCCGGCCGATGTGGTGGTGATGTGTGGTGGTGACTATAACCCACGTTACATGGTGTTCGGAGGAGAGCTCCACAAATCAACTTCTGTCGTTTTGTGGAAGAATCCGTCTGGAAATTAAAGACACAAAGCTGTGTACATTATTGTCAAAAATTTACCTAACCCATTTAGACCTGAGGCCAGTTTTTTTGAAAAAATATTTTGATTTCGTTTTTTTTAAATATATATTATTCAAAGATTTGTACACATTTTCAAGATTTTTTCAAAATATAGCAGATCTACAAGCTCATAGTGCGGTACTATGAGCTTGTATATCTGATATTTTTGAATAGCCAAAGAAACCTAAAATGACACAGATGCGTTCTACAAATAAATAAACAGTCTCAATGTTTCAGCTCATTTTGCTTAAATATAACTTAAGCAAACGTGAACAAAATATTAACATGAACAAAAAAATCCCGCACACTGCAGCTTGCTCAGCAGCCTCTGCTTTTATTCAAATTGACACTAGTGTCCATGGTGTGAGGGATTTTTTTGTTCAGTAAAATATTGTCTTCACCTGTTCACTGTCCAACGCACCTGCATCTGAATGAAGTGGATGTGCGAATACTTCCTTTACATTTAAAAATTCAATATAACTTACCATTACTGTTACAGACAAAATTAAGGCTTCAGGTTTGTTCCACTACTTTTGGTACAAAGACACGACCACCGCTGTCACCTGCAGCATGCATTGTGGATGTGGACTTGTGGCGCATTTGCTCAAGCACTTAACAGCTTAACCTCTCTCAGTATGCCCTCCCTCTTCTGCAAGCAGACATCCTCCTCCTACGTTTTTTTCCCCTCTCAAAAAATTGCATAACCGGACACAGTGTGTTCATACAATTACATGGGATGTAAGTGATATTGTTTTGTTAAGTGTAAAAAAAAAAATTCTTTTTTTTTTCTTTTCAAAATAGCAGATCTACAAGCTCACAACATGTCACGGTGTGACGCATTGTGAGCTTGTAGATCAGCTATTTTCAAATAGGCAATGTGGTTAAACTTATTTTGATGCTATTTTGGCTAATTTAGCTGGGGACCCCAAGGACCCCTGGGGGTCCCTGTACCCCATTTTGAGAACCAGTGCTATAGAGTGTTTGTTTAGTAACTAGGAGTCTCCCTTTCTCCCCAGCTTTTTTTAATAAACAGAAAATACATTTTCAGGTCAGGATACCAATCTCATCCAGTAAATACAGGATGAACAAGTGCATTTGGAAGTGGTGAGAAAAAAAGGGAACACAAAGTTGGAACTGATAATGATCTTCATAGGTTTCTCTCTCATGACATTTGTGTAGCCCACTGGGGATATAGATTCCCTGTTACTGAAAACCCTATAGGCTACTAGCCATCAATAATGTTATGATTATGATTAAGACTGACATTTATCTGATTGACAAGTAAATATAGTTGTTGATTCACTCTCATCTGCGTACATAGACTAAACACACGCCGATACACTTGACGCTGAACTCCCTCTCACACACACTCTCTCTCTCTCTCACACACACACACACACACACACACACACACACACACACACACACACACACACACACACACACACACACACACACACACACACACACATATATATATATATATATATATATATATATATATATATATATTGAGTAGACATGGACATTGAGTAGACATGGACAGACACGCAAGATAGAAGGAAGAAAAAATCCTTCCACTTGGTGTAGTTGCAAATCCAATAAACATTCTCCAAACAGGGTCTTCAAAGGCGTTGTGAGCTTGTAGATTGGCTATTTTCACTTTTTCTTACAACTGTGGTGAACTGGGTTGTTATTAAATTACTAGATTTTCAGCCCACTATGCAGGCTTCAAACCTAGTCCTAAATTGGGATGATAAGAGTGTGGGGCATCAGCAATGCAATTATAGCCCCGTCCCTATTGGCCATCCAAGAGCACCCACCAAGTCTGGGGCCTTTAGCATGCTGTGAACTGGAGTTATGGCTGTTTAAAGCCCAGCCAATAGGAACACAGAGAGGGCGGGCTTAAGCAATTACAGCCTGTCCATATTGGCCGTCTAAGAGCACATACCAAGTTTGGGGCCTTTATCATGCTGGGAACGGCATGATAAAGGCAGATAACTTATACAATTGGGGTGGTAGAGGAAAGTTACATAGTCCACTCCACAAACTCGTGTTTTTCTTGTATTTCACATTAACCAATCTAACAAACTAATTATGAACATTATGCTGACTCTGCATTCCTCTTGAGTTGTGGATTTTTTTGGCCCTTATCATGGAAATGATAACAAACCTATTTTATTTAGTAAATATCCATGCTCCCTGCACACTCGCACGCTCGCTTCTGCAGGAGCTGAAAGGCGTCACAAAGGCAGTGGTGGTTCTAAACTTAATCATTTCAACAACAACCCCATACGTTTTATTTTTTTGCTCTACATCCAACATCTTCGCTGAAAATAGCCAATCTGCTATTCTCTGCGCACGTTTTCCCATAATATGGATGCTGGGGTTTCATTGGGTAATGCACATTTGAAAATATTTTGTGCCAGGGGCTCCCATACAAGATTAAAAAAATATTCCAATTTTTTCAAATTTTGTCAAGATGTTTTGAAAATAGCAGATCTACAAGTTCACAACGCGTCACGATGGTGGTAGTCCATAATAGGCATACTATATGGAGATCCAGTTTACCAGAACCACCAATCCGACTGCTATGCCCATATGGTCATGCCCATATACAGTATGTGGCCGACCAACTTATAGCCGATCTATGCAGCACATTTTGAGCTTGTAGAGCTGCTATTTTTTAATTGGATTCCTGGAAAGTAACAGTTTTAGACATAAGAGGTTTCTACAGCAACAATATTCTGTATGTGTGTAATAAACGTTAGACGTTGTCGTGTGATACTGCCTGGTGTCGTCTTGTTCTGCAATAAACAATACACTTTTTGTTTTAATCAAAAAAGATCACTTACAGCACCTTTAACGACTTTGAACACGACAATCAATACGTATGTTAAACAACTAACTGTGTTGCCTTAGGCTAGGCATATATCTATATTTTATGGAGCGTATTTTCTCTTTGATCATGTCCAAAGGGTCTTTCCTTCTTTGTTTTTCCAGACAGATATTAGAAGTGTTTTCTTATAATTTATTTGTGATGGGATAGGTGTTTTTGTCTGAGCCACAGGCGCACACAACCTGCACCCAAACTAGCTACAGCTGGTAGCTAGTTACCTTGGAATCTTCAAGACTTGAACCAAAACAAGTTAAAAAGGTGTCCAGATATTCAACCTGGATAACTTTAGCAACACCATACCTCACAACAGAGGTGCTTTTCTCCCAGCTGGCCACAAACAAGCTTGACATCTCTGAAATCAACTGAATCCCTTTGCAAACAGACACTAAAGCACTTGACTGAAAGGCCAATAGTTATCATCACTTCTATAATAGTAGAACGTTTAGTTTTAAGACATGTGCAGATGCTTGCCTCATCCTTAAGGTTTTAAATGGGCTTGCACCTCCCCCACTAGTTCATAATTCAGATAGATAGTGGCAGGGCATCAAGGGTAACTACCAGAGGGGACTGTGTTGTTTTTTAATAACCTGCCTGTGCTGTATAGAGTCCCCTCACCCCAGTAACCCTAACCCTTCCTATTAGGGGTTCATTGTATGTTGCGTTTATGATTTATGCTATTTATAAGCCGAAATAGGTCCCTGACACTACTTTTGAAAGCCAATTACACTAACAGTATGGAATATCACAAAACCCTTTTTGAAACACATTGTCCCCTGACTCCCAATATCATTTGGACCTATTTTTTGGGGGAAAAGCCTAGAACAACCAGTGACATTTGTACCATACCATATGGGCAGAAGTTAAAGTGCTTTTGGAGGTACAGTCTACAGAGGCCCCTCAACATGCCATTCAAATTCAGGGTTGATCAGATACAGTATATGGCACGTTTTGTACAGAATTTGGTATTTCGTAGCCAACCTACAGGCAAACAGGATGGAGTAGTAGCAAAAGGTGTGTTTTGAGGAGAGAAACAAAAAAAGGAAAATCTAATTAGGCGAAAATGGGCCTAGTGCGTCATGATCCAAGGATTCCTGAGGAAAGTGTTATGATTGTAAGGTCGGTTCCATTAGTTAGGCCAAAACATGAAGCTGGCTGATATAGTGCCACCATGTTACACAATTTGGTGTGGAGTGCAAGATTAGCTGTACACACAGAGACAGACAGACAGACAGACAGACAGACAGACACACAGACAGACAGACGCACGCGCACGCGCGCACACACACACACACACACACACACACACACACACACACACACACACACACACACACACACACACACACACACACACACACACACACACACACACACACACACACACACACACACACACACACACACACACACACACACACACACACACACACACACACGCACAAATCTCTGCCTCCCGGCCTTCCGCCCCGGCCAGAGATAATAACCTGAAATAAAAAAAACATTAAAAATATATGAGAATATGCAGCACAGGAGATGAATCAAAAACTTCCGTGAAATGCAGCAAACAAACAGAACAGTCTTCTGCTTTGATATAAAAGAAGTTGTGGCAGACCTGCAGTTTTGAATTAGTCACAGATAGAGGTGCATTGTAAAAGAGTTCCTTTGGATGAGGGCTAGGTAGACAGACTGACAAACCAACTGTTGTGATAATCCGGGTTTATTTTCTTTAAAGTGCACAAAAAGAAATGGTGTTCAAAAAAATAGTTTAAAAAAAAGTAATTAAAAAAAAAAAAAACAATAAACCTACATTGCTTCACACAAACAACATGTCCAGAGACTAACTGACTCAGACTGAGATTGACTGAGATACCGGGCAGAGCTTTAGCAGCCGCATTGTGCCCCTGACTTTCCTCCTCAGGCCTGAGACTAGACTGACTCATATCCTCTACCTGAATGGCTCTCCTTAGTGGCCTCAACCATGTCCTACAAAACAGGCAACCTCAACACATTCCCCAAAATTACAAGTGAACTCAAACAAAGAAAACATTTTCCAAATTTTACAGAAATTATTCAAAACAATCAAAAGGTAAGTATTAATCCTGTTTAACCACATACCTCTTTTCCATCATAATATACCTTATACAGAAAAATCCCACACTCCCCTGTCAAATGGTATGTCCCAATTCCCCTACCCTCCATATAAGGAGCACTGTGGTCATGTGTTACTCTTTCCAGATCCTCAGACCAGGAAGTAGTCTTGGCAAGTATGTGTGTTTGTTTGGGGTGGTGAGGAGCTTTAAACTGTTGATATACAATAAAGTGGTTATGTTTTAAACAAACAATTGTCTCTGTGTTGTTTATATAAATGAAATGAATATGAAATGAGTAGTATGATAAATGCATATGTTAAACAGAAAATAATGAAAATAATAGAACATGTGAGGCTATAAAGGTAAAGTGGGAAAGGCAGTGTCTGTCTTTACCACACATCCCCCCCTTTAAGACCTGTCCCCTACATCCCTTTGCGGGACAGGAAATCAGCCACCACATTGTCCTTTCCAGCACGGTACTTCACAGTGAACCTATAGGGCTGCAAAGAAAGGTACCACCGTGCTATTCGGCCATTTGTGTCCCTCATCCTATGGATCCATTGGAGGGCACGATGATCAGTCTCTAAAAGAAAGTCTTTTCCCAAGATGTAATACCTGAGAGTGTCAAGAGCCCATTTGATAGCAAGACCTTCTTTTTCGATAGTGGAATAACGTGTCTCTCTTGGGTAGAGCTTGCGGCTCACATACAGCACAGGTCTCTGGTCTCCTGCTCTCCCCTGCAGTAACACTGCCCCAAGACCAATCTCAGACGCATCAGTCTGCACTGTAAAGGGCAATGAAAAGTCAGGGCTCTGCAAGACAGGATCTTCACACAGACACTGTTTGAGGTCCTGGAAGGCTGCATCACACTCTGGTGTCCACTTGACTTTTGCAGGACAGGACTTCTGAGTCAGGGCTGTAAGTGGTGCTGCTCTATCTGAAAAATTGGCTATAAATCTTCTATACCATCCTGCTAGGCCGAGAAATGACCTGACCTGACGCTTGGTCGTAGGTGGTGGGCAGGATTGGACAGCTTCAATTTTGTCAATCTGAGGGCGAATTTGGCCTCTCCCTATTACATACCCCAAGTACTTGACCTCTGACTTAACTAACTGGCATTTCTTAGCATTGACCACCAGCCCAGCCTGCTGAATACGCTGGAAGATGTCAGAGAGGTGCTGGAGATGTTCTTCCCATGTGGAGCTGTAGATGATGACATCATCGATGTAGGCTGCTGAGTAGGCTTCAGCCCCTCTCAGAACATTGTCCATGAGCCTTTGGAATGTCGCTGCTGCTCCGTGTAGGCCGAAGGGCATCACTGTGAAACGATACAGACCAGAGGGCACTCGGAAGGCTGTAATGTCTTTAGCTCTCTCAGTGAGGGGAACCTGCCAATATCCCTTACACAAATCAAGAGTAGTCAAATACTTTGCATTCCCCAAACGCTCTATCATTTCATCTACACGAGGCATAGGATAGGCGTCAAAGGCAGAAACACTGTTCACTTTGATAAAATTGATACAAAACCTCAAGTCTGGACTGTCTTTCTTTGGCACCAGCACCACTGGACTACACCACTGGCTGTTGCAAGGCTCAATGATGCCCATGTCCAGCATCATGTCCACCTCCTTTTTGAGTGCTGAGACTAAGGTGGCTGGAATGCGGTAGCTGGACTGGCGAATTGGTGCTGTCTCCGGAGACAACACATGGATATCATGAGCAACCAGGTCTGTGCGTCCTGGTCGCTCACTAAACAGCCCATCAGGAAAACAGTCTTTTAGTTCATTTTGCTTGGAAGGAACAAGGTGACTTACATCAGGGAGTGAAAAGGATTCAGAGGATGCAGGGAAGTATTGCTCCTCCAACTCTTCCTCATCAGTGACAACTCGGGCCAGGAGCTGTTGAGACAGAGGGATTCTGTCCTTCCATTCCCTCAAGAGATTTAAATGATGTTTCTTCCGGCGCTCTGGCAGGTAAAGTTCATAGGTCACCGGTCCCATTTTGCGAGTGACCTCAAATGGACCCTGCCACTTGGCCAGGAGGCTGCTCTCAGAGCTGGGCAACAGCAACAATACCTTCTGTCCCGGTTGGAAAGTGCGTTGTTTACTGCTCTGGTCATAACCCTTCTTCTGCCTCGCCTGTGCCTTGTCAATATTTGCATGTGCCAATTCAGTTAGCTGCTCCAGTTTGTCTCTCATTTTAAGCACATAGGACATCACTCCAACCTGCTTGGCTGGCTGCTCTCCTTCCCAGGCCTCTTTCAGAATGTCCAAAGGCCCTCTGACATGACGTCCATATAAGAGGTCAAAAGGGGAAAAACCTGTTGTTGCCTGGGGGACCTCTCTGTAGGCAAAGAGCAGGAACGGAAGCCACTGGTCCCAGTCGGCACCCGTACTGGACACAAACTTGCGAAGCATTGCTTTAAGGGTTTTGTTGAACCGTTCGACCATGCCATCGGTCTGCGGATGATAGGGGGTGGTTCGTATTCCCTTAATACCTAAGAGACGATAAACCTCTTTCAAAAACTTAGACGTAAAATTGGTTCCCTGGTCTGTAATTATCTCCCGGGGGACCCCCACCCTTGAGAATAGCTGTATTAAACAGTTAACGACCTGGCGGCTCTTAACTTGTCTAAGGGGAAAAGCTTCCATGTACTTAGTAGCATAGTCACCAATAACAAGGATGAATCGGTTGCCTGATGAACTACGCTCTAAGGGGCCAACAACATCCATAGCGATGCGTGAAAAGGGCTCATCTATCACTGGCATAGGAATTAAAGGGGCCCTGTCACCTTTCTTTCCTGGGGCGGTTTGCTGACATTCTGCACAGGTCTTACAGTACTCTAATACTTCCAGGTACATTTGGGGCCAGTAAAAGCGTGCAGCTATGCGGGCATAGGTTTTTGTCTGACCCAAATGTCCTGACCAGGGTATTGAGTGTCCTAGGTGTAAAACTGTGGGCCTCAAACCTTTTGGTACCACCAATTGGTCCCCTGTACTGGTGCGCCTGTACAAAATATGTCCCTTGACCACAAACATTTCCTTGTCAAGAACGGAAACCTTTGTAGTCTCATCTACAAGCTTCTCAAACAGTTTCTTGAGTGTCTCATCCTGTCTCTGCAATACACTGACGTTACTGGGCAAAATGTCAAAGTCTATGTCTGGCATTGTTGGCTCGGGCTCTACTAATTTAGTTCCCCAAACCTTCTCCTGACGTTTCTGACTGCGGGTTTTCTTCCCCTTGCTCTGCTTGGCCACCTCCCCAGCAAAAGCTAGCTCCTCCCACCCCTGATCTAAATCCGAGCGTTGGGATCTAGTAACCACCAGGGCTTCCCTGTGGCTGTCTGAAACACAGTGTGGGGCACCAAAACTGTTAGAACCCTGGAACTGACTTAATAACTCATAGAGTATTGGCAAATCTCTTCCCAATACTACGGGATAGGGTAAATGTGCTACCACCCCTACTCTGAGGATGTACTCCTGTCCCTCTATCTGAATAGATATATCAGCTGTTGGAAAAGGCTTGCAGTCCCCATGGACACAGGTTACATTAACCTGCCTTGCCTGTACCAACATCTGATTGGGCAAATGGTCTTCTCTAATGAGAGTCTGGTCACTTCCTGAATCTAACAGAGCTTTGCAATAATGACCTGCTATACACACTTTAATCACACTTAGTATTGGCTGTTCTGTAGAAGGTGCATACACAGAACTCAAGTGAGATTTCTTAACAGCAATAACTGGGCATTCTACCTTAATGTGTCCTGGCTGACCACAGTTGTAACACACAGGGGGATCCTTCCTATCTGGTTTCCTATTAGGGGGATCCTGCTGTCTCGCATCTTGAGATCTATTAAAGTTCCTAGACCCACTACCAGAACCACCCCCGGGATTCCCATGGTAGGAGAGAGGTGTAGTGGTTGACCTTCCCATCGGGTAGCCTTTGGATGACCTCCGGGCTGCAAGGAAGGTCTCTGCCAGCTCAGCTGCTGCTCGTGACGTAGCCGGATCGTGTTCTTTGATCCACGTTCGCAGCTCTGGATTGAGGATGCGTTTCACCTGGCTGCTTTCACCTGGTCAAACTGCATCGCAGAATCAATGTCCATGGCTAGATAAGCTGCTCTTGCTTTGCCGGTAAGGAGGGGAACAAGATGAAGAGCCCAGTTGTCCTGGGGCCACCGACAAGCCAACGCGATGCGTTCGAAAGTGGCAAGATAGTGTTCGATGTCTTCATCCTCCCTGTAGGGCTGCATTTTCGGCCCTTTCCAATTAATCGGTGGTGGTGCTGCAGATGCGTGGCTTGATGAAGGAGACTCCGCCCCCTGCTCATGCAGAACCCCAAGAGAACCAGCCCTTCTGGCCGACTGCAATTCCCCGAGGTCAACAGGAGGGGGCGCTGTAGTGCCATCCGGTGTTAGTGCTCCCGGCGACCTTCGCTCCAATCGGTCCAGTTGTATTTCATTCTGCACCTGGCCAAACTGCTGCTGAAGGTTTCGCATCCGGAGCTCCTGGGTCTGATTATCCTGCTCCCTCTTTGCATCTCTCAGCTGTTGATTCAGGAGGAAGGCTTTGAAGGTGTGGCTCAGACTCTCCACCGTCTCTGGTGGTCCCTCACCCCTGGCTCCTTCCTCCTCATTCAGGATCGGTTCCTCTTCAATATCCTCTACAAAAGATGTCTGGTTGCCGCCCTCTTTGCGTATCCCGGATCTGGTAGTTGCTTTGGTTGTCATGGTGGATCTGTCACCCTTGATTGCCACTCATCCCACCACTGCCACCATATGTAAAAGAGTTCCTTTGGATGAGGGCTAGGTAGACAGACTGACAAACCAACTGTTGTGATAATCCGGGTTTATTTTCTTTAAAGTGCACAAAAAGAAATGGTGTTCAAAAAAATAGTTTCAAAAAAAGTAATTAAAAAAAAAAAAAACAATAAACCTACATTGCTTCACACAAACAACATGTCCAGAGACTAACTGACTCTGTCAGACTGAGATACCGGGCAGAGCTTTAGCAGCCGCATTGTGCCCCTGACTTTCCTCCTCAGGCCTGAGACTAGACTGACTCATATCCTCTACCTGAATGGCTCTCCTTAGTGGCCTCAACCATGTCCTACAAAACAGGCAACCTCAACACATTCCCCAAAATTACAAGTGAACTCAAACAAAGAAAACATTTTCCAAATTTTACAGAAATTATTCAAAACAATCAAAAGGTAAGTATTAATCCTGTTTAACCACATACCTCTTTTCCATCATAATATACCTTATACAGAAAAATCCCACACTCCCCTGTCAAATGGTATGTCCCAATTCCCCTACCCTCCATATAAGGAGCACTGTGGTCATGTGTTACTCTTTCCAGATCCTCAGACCAGGAAGTAGTCTTGGCAAGTATGTGTGTTTGTTTGGGGTGGTGAGGAGCTTTAAACTGTTGATATACAATAAAGTGGTTATGTTTTAAACAAACAATTGTCTCTGTGTTGTTTATATAAATGAAATGAATATGAAATGAGTAGTATGATAAATGCATATGTTAAACAGAAAATAATGAAAATAATAGAACATGTGAGGCTATAAAGGTAAAGTGGGAAAGGCAGTGTCTGTCTTTACCACATGCATAAAATGGGTACATTACCATCCATGTAAAATGTCACACTGATGTGGAACCTCAATGAGCACTGTCCCTGGCAGATAAAGACCTAAAGAAATAAAGGTAAGAGCATTCCACCATTATCCACGACCCTCAAACAGAAAGAGAGCCATCGTTTCAGAGCATACTAGATAGAGAGATGAATTAAGATAAGTGGTGTAAAGCAGGGTTCCCCAATAGGCGGCCCGCGGGCCATTTGCGGCCCGCGAGCGGCAACTGTGCGCAGATGTGACTTATAAGTGTTGGAATGCGTTCTGAGGGCAGCATTCAATTTCATTGGTCCTTGCGCGGTCCGCGACGAATCCTGGCATAAAACTTTTTTCTTTTTTTCTTTTTCTTTTTTGAAAAAAATAATAATAATCAAATTCACACACACTTACAAATTGTGCGTAAAAATTATAACAGACCCCCCTAAAAAGCACTACACAAGAACCCCAGGCCTAAAATAACTGTCAAATTAGCTAGATTAGAGGGGGAAAAAAATCGAAATAAAGTTGACAAAAACATAAATCAAAATCCACCCAAAACCGCAAAATGTTCGCCCAAAACCCGCCCAAACGGCCCGCAGGTTGAGAATCAGCGTTTTAGGGCATGCACAGAATCCGTCCAGATCTGACAACTCTAAATGGCCACTTAAGCCAAACACCAAACACGTAAAAGTGCTCTGTTGATGGAATGCCTTATAGCCATCAAGCCAAGTGTTGAGAAAAGTGTTGAAAATAATACAAAATTATACCCATTGAAAATAGACTGTATACTCTATAATGGCATGTGATGTAAATTAGATGAATGGATGTCTGGAGCACTGGTGGAAGAAATACTCTTGATTTTTTACTCAAGTGAAAGTAGCAATACGACAACGTAAGAGATGCAATGCGAGAGTGTGGTCTAGCGGCCAACACCAACTCTGCCCTCCACACACCCTCCTTTCCAGCATCAGGGTCTTGAGCTCTGCAGTGTTGTTAGCAGTGGTGTCATGGGGGGGGGGGGGGATTCATTCACCAGCCAAGTAGGCTACCCAAATGGCTACTTTGCATAACAGGTTTACAAGTGAGTGTGAAAATGTATCCTCACTCACGGTAAGCAACACACAGCATTTTGGCTTCAGTAGCCGCTGCTGCCAGTATCCTATCTGCACGCAGCAATGCCTCAGCCACCGCCAAAGAAGAGAAAGATACTCGTTCAAAGCAAACTTTTAGTTTCAGCTCCTATAATTCATGGCATGTCTTGAATTTGTATTATTTTAAAAAGACTAAAACTAAGCTAAAAACATTTCCTATACAAACATGTTTCCTACTTTAAGGTAAAATAATATGCGCGCGACGTCACTAAAATACCGTTCCGCCGTAAAACAAATCACAAATACACCCCTGGTTGTTAGCTCCACTGTCACGCTGCAGTGTATCTGGTGGTGTGCCTCTTTCCTTTCCTGGCTTGTCCCCTGGGTTGTCTCCCACAGTGTCAGTTTGCTTACCATCAGTTCCGGGTGCCTGACACAGTGCCCTGTCAGCCTCATCCTTCTCTTCCTGATCTTGTCTGTGACGGAGGCCTCCGTAGAGGTCCATGTTTCTGATGTGGCCATTCATAGCATTCTTGAGTAAAAGCCATGCAGGGCCTTTTCCTGTTGTGCTGTGAGGGTCCATGTCTCGGCCCCATACAGGCTACAGACAGACATCCATACCAGGTGGTACTACTTGACAGCTTTAGTTACTAGTTACTTTGTAGAAATTAGTACATTATAAAACATACATTAACCACTTCAGCCCTATTTTATACATAGGCTATTTGAAAATAGCAGATCTACAAGCTCACAGCGCGTCGCATCGCGACGCGTTGTGAGCTTATAGATCGACTATTTTCAAACATTTTAGTACTTTTACTTTTGGTACTTTAAGTACATTTTGATACCAATACTTTCGTACTTTTACTCAAGTACATTTTGAATTCCAGAGTTTTACTTGTAACGGAGTACACACATTGCAGTATTGATAAAGCCCTGACTGCCCTGAGTTCTCTCCTACTCCTTTCCCTGACTGCTTTGAGTGAACTCACCTGTGAGGACAGTTGGGACTGGTTTGCTGACTTGAGGGACTTACTGTATATAGACTCTGTGTTCATTCTTTGCTGATTTATTGTTTGTTTATGTGCGTTTAGTTTGGTTCAGTGTTAGTTTGAGGCTATGTTTAGTATTCAAGGATTATATTCTAGTGTTGTGAAAGTGAATGTTATGTGCAAACTGTGTGTGGGAGTGATTTTCTGTTGTTGTGTACTGTTTAGTGTCTCCAGTGTAAAGTCTTCGTTAAATGTAAATCTACGTCTCCTGAGTTTGGTTTTCCTGGGTTTTTTGCGTTCCTACGCTTTACACCTACGGTTGTAACAGATTGAGCCATCCATGAGCCCAGTGGAACTCCCAGCAAGCATCTCCTGAACCATTTTTTTCTACTTCGGCTCCACTGCTGCAAAGAGCCATTCAAGAGTCGGCTGAAGCGGACCTCGCAACGTTCAGCACCACTGCCCCTGCCAGAAGGTCTGGGCCCAGACGACCTGCCCTCTATATCCACCGTGATGCGTCCTTTCCGATGATCCGCTCATCATCCGCACCTGTCACAGTCTGACCCTGTCCTCAGCCCCGCCTCCTTTCTTTCCACCCTCCCCTCCCCCCTGTTGCTCTTGATGGAGAGACTGAACCCACCTGTGTGCCCAGCTGCGCGCTGTTGTGCTAATGACAATGACTTTATCACTGGGCTACCGGTGTTGGCTCTGTGTGCGATTATAACTTGATGTCACGCTACCGAGAGGTTGAGTGTTTCAGTTTCCAGTATTACTCCCTGTGTTACCTCTGTTCCTTGCTATCGTTTATTGCCCTCTGTGAGAGGTGTACATTGTTTCTGTCTTAAAGTGCCTTGCCTATTTAAAGTAAAGTCTTTTCAAGCAACTCTGGTTTCCGTCTCCTCTGCATTGGGTCCTACTGCTCTACCCGGGTCGGGTGCGTGAGAGCACCAGAACCCTTGGCAACCGTTTTCCTTGAGAGCTCCCTACTCCTGTCTGTCTGCCCCCCCCCCCCCCCCCCCCTTCTCTATCAATGTGTGGTTATTTTGGTTCAGTGTTAGTTTGAGGTTATGTTTAGTATTTAAGGATTATAGTCTAGTGTTGTGAATGTCATGTGGGAATGTAAACTGTGCGTGAGAGTTGTTCAGTGTCCCTAGTAAAGTCTTTGTTAAATGTCATCTACAGTACCTCTCCCGAGTTAGATTTTTCTAAAGTGTTCAAATAATTGTAGTGGAGAAAAAAAGGACAATATTTGCCTCAGAGCTGTAGTGGAGTAGAAGTATAACATATTGGAAATATGGCCATAGTAAAGTAAAAATACCTCAAAATATGTCAATGTACTTAGTTATTAAGGAAGTTGTATGTAGTTAAGTAAAAACGTATTTTCCACCACTGTGATTAGGTAAAGTATAAGGATGACTGATCCAAAGAGCCGAGCATGGGTGTCCAAACCTTTTTTCAAAGGGGCCGTATTTGAAAATATGAAAGTACCCTGTGACCTTGACAAAGTCACATACAAATGCATCCTTGCGTTACAACAATTTAATTTAACTACACTGCAATATGAACAGTTTTTTTTTGTTAACAGTGTAGCAAAATGTAAGCCACTCATCTGTGCGGTGAACAAAATAAACAATTCAGCCTTTTTTCACATGCATTCACTGCATTAATGCTATTGTAATTATAATGCTCTCTTTCATATCTTAAGAATGAGACAACACTTATATAGCCTTATTAACGAATAGTAACGTTAATGAGCATCTTATAAGGACTTATGAATGCCTCATTAACTGTTAATGAATCCCTATCAACAGGATGTTTGTCATGGGGCAAACCGTGCCCTATAGACATTAAAAGGGACATGCATGGACACATCTACACAACTGCTTCCACCGGCCGGTTTGGAAGTACTGTATCTCTTTAGGGTTGCATATCCCATAACATTTTCTGTACCTCCTCAATGCATTGTAAAATAACACACAAGGGACTAGTAAATAGTTTTAAACATGTCTTTTTTTAAAACAATGATACAAGTTCTGTTGATTGTGGCCACCTGGCTGTCCTCTGCACAGTGCTGGCAATGGCAATCCTGCTAGATTGGGAGGAAGGTGCTAAGCACTGTTGATGAGGAGGGGTGTTTTTCATGTTTTATCATGTTTGGTATTATATCAATAGTCTTGTGAAGGATTTGGCGCCTGGAAGTGTAATTTGAAATTGTTTGTTAATCATGGTAATTGTGTAGATAATTCATGGGTCATACAATTAACCTTGTTTGAATTAATTGATGCCAATTACTATTCATTTTCTTTTGATATGTCTCACCTAGCATAAAAGGGAGGGTGCAGAGTGTTAGTTTCCTAGCTTGGGTTATGGAGACAACACCCAGGGAGCGCTGGACCCTTGTGTTAGGGTTTAGCTACAAGTCTTAAGTGTTTGGGTGGTTGTTTGCCTTAGTTTGCCTTTAAATATTTATTTCTTATTTTCTACTTTTGTAAACCTTATCTTTTGGGCCAGTCTTACTTTTATTTTTTAAGTATTATTTTTGCCCGGGCTGCACAGTACATACCGGTGATTGATTTTATTTTGTGTGTTTGTTTTTTAGTTACATAACTATACAAAACCATGCATTCCTGGATTCTGTCTGTTCTTGAAGCCTTGACCATCCGACCAACTGTTACAATGTTAGTTTAAAGTGCAACCCAATTTTAATATAATCGTTTTTTTTTGTGGAAAAGATAGATTTCATTTTCTCTTGACATTATAGGCAACACATATCCAAAAGTAGCCAATCTACAAGCTCACAACTTGTGAGCTTGTAGATCGGCTATTTTCACATGACGCTACTGTATGTGTGACGAAGTATAAAACAGAGTAAGGTGGATAATCAATAAATAAATCAATACATAAATAAAAAAGTAATCGATTAAGTCAATTATATAGGCCATCAAATAAAAAAAGTAGTTTCCCACAGAAGTCCACATAAATAATGAATCAAACTTAAGGGTTAAGGATGTTTTTTTTAAATGCATTTTTTATACATAAAGTATGAAACAAATAAAGTAAAAAGAGCTGTTCATTTCACAAAATACACCAAGCTGTGGTGGCCATGAAATTCATGCCCTGGTAAAGTATACTCAGCATGATGCCATATGTATGCACAAGCTCTAAGGAAGTTTTCTGTTATTTTCCCACAGTGCCATATTAATGCTTGCTGAAAACAGTCTAGTTCAACATTCTGTGCAGAGGAAGACATGTTTGAATTAGCTGGAAGCAGTGCAGGTGGGGCATCAAGGCCGCTATGGCCTCAAGGCATATCATATTTTGAGGGTTATAAGGCCACACTGAAGGTGGCCTTCATAAATTGCTGCCCCGTGGCATGAGAACATATTGATTTGTTTATTGAGAAATCCATCCATTCCTTTCTTTGTTTTGTCCTTTATTTACCCAGGGACAGTTGTTGAGCACAGACGCTCATTGTCAGCTTAATTGCTTACTGACTTGCGTGTGTGTGGGCCTACTCATTCACGCCCTGCACTCAGACAGACACAGATATATCGACCTACTCCCTCACTCAGTAAATGGTGAAATGGCTGTTGGATCCTTGAGTTATGAAGGACCACACCATAGTCTCTCTTAGAGCACACCCAGCTCTTAACTTGTTTCATGGTAAAATATGAATACAAGCCCTACAGAGGGTGGTGTTGATAGCCCAGCAATGTGGGAGATGAGCTTCCCTCCCTCCAGGGAATATAAATATAGCAGTAGCACAATTCCAATATCTCAGCTCATTCCACACTCGGTCCTCAAGCTTAACTCGGAAATCGTCCTTGTCCCAAATGGTAATTTGCTTTTGGAGAGCGAGTGAGCTCTCCAAACCGCTTGGACCGTTCGCCGATGGACCGTCTGCTCGGGCTATGGGATTGAAACCATGGCTACGCTGTCTGGGGGATGGGGTCTAACGTGCTGTCTCGCGGACTTCAAACGGATGTTTTAGAGCAGACGAAGCTTTTAAAATCTGAAATGACAAACAGAGCAACAAATTAAATAATGGGTTGATCTTCATTTACACATGCATACTGTTTGTTGTACATGGTGTGATCAAACAGCTCATACATGAGAGAAATACAGCATCTAATATACAACATGACAGGGAGGAGGAGTGAGTGGAGGATGGAAGTGTGGAAGTTAGAGTATTGGAGTTTGACAAGTGTCTTACAGTAGCTGAGCGAATCACCAAGAACACTATCCCAGCTAGAATCTATTCATGCAGCTGCCGTGGCCATGGCCAGGCAAGCTCTACCATTGAATCCAAAGCCATATCATCAACAATTGAAAAAGCAAGGAGCACCATCTGTCACCACGCTGTCCTGACAACACAGGCTACCCCACAGTACTACTTTTGTGAGATATATATATATATATATATGATATATGTGATATATGATCAGCCGTCACGCAGATACAGGAAGGAAACCGGAGATAAAATTCTATGGGAACAGAGGTGTGGGAGCATGGTGGCGTGTTGATCTGTCAACAAAAAAGGTTCCATGGTGTAGTTCATATCACATCTGACCCCAGTTAACAAACAGGTTCTATGGTGTAGTGGTTATCATGTCTGCTTTACACGCAGAAGGTCCTGGGTCCAAACCCCAGTAGAACCTGTGTTTTGTTGTGTCAAGGGAACATAATAAAAGCCCTACAGAGGGTGGTGCCGAAAGCCCGGCGATGTTGGATATGAGCATCCCTCCCTCTAGGGAATATAAATAAAGCAGTAGCCAAATTCCAATATCTCTGCTCACTCCACACTAGGTTCTCCAGCTTACCTCAGAAATAGTTTGTGTCCCAAATAGCAATTTGCTTTTGGAGGAGCTGAGACCGGAGAGCGAGTGAGCTCTCCAAGCTGCTTGGAACTGTCAGCAAACGTTCACCGATGGACCGTCTCCTCGGGCTATGGGATTGACTGTCTGGGGGATGGGGGGGCTGCGTCGCGGACTTCAATCATCTCAGTGTTTTATACTGATATTATGGAGCTTGTATGAAAAATAATTTCAGACACTTTTTTCAACTGTAAACCTGTGATGTGACAATAAAGATGAGTTTAGTTACTGGGCAGGAAACTAAACAAGTCTGACACCAATTCAGGCATTTAGCAGATGTCCTTATCCAGAGTGACTCAGATTAAATGATGGAGAAATGAGAGTCTGAACATTAAAGCCAAACAGGTTCTATGGTGTAGTTATCATGTCTGCTTTACACGCAGAAGGTCCTGGGTTCAATCCCCAGTAGAACCTGTACATTAGTGTATAACTTGAATTTTCTAGATTGTTTTTCGAAATCTATGTTTCTCTGTATGAAAAGTCAAAGATCTGACATGCACGGTCACACATATATGCAAAAGCGGCCCGTTCATGTGTCAACAAAAAGGTTCCATGGTGTAGTTGTTACCACATCTGGGGCGGCAGTGGCCGGTAGAGCGGCCGGATGGCAACGTGAGGTTTCTTCCGCCATCTGTGTCTGAATGTAATGCACAATCTAAGTAAAGCTATTTGGATAAAAGCGCTATATAAATGCACCATTTACTATTTACATCTGAACCTTGTCAGTGAGCACGTTCTATGGTGTAGTGGTTATCACGCCTGCTTTACACGCAGAAGGTCCTGGGTTCAATCCCCAGTAGAACCTGTACATTGGTGTATTATGGTTGTAAGTTTACATTTCTGTTTGAGAAGTTAATTATCTGACTTGTACGGTATGGTCACACATATGCGTCAGCTGTTCTTTCACTTCCATTCTATTGGAACAGAGGTGTTGGAGTATGGTGGCGCGCTGATCTGTCAACAAAAAAGGTTCCATGGTGTAGTTGATATCACATCTGAACCCGGTTATCAAACAGGTTCTGTGGTGTAGTGGTTATCACGTCTGCTTTACACGCAGAAGGTCCTGGGTTCAATCCCCAGTAGAACCTGTGCTTTGTTGTGTCAAGGGAGCATAATACAAGCCCTATAGAGGGTGGTGCTGAAAGCCCAGCAATGTTGGATATGAGTTTCCCTCTCTCTAGGGAGTATAAATAAAGCAGTAGCCAAATTCCTATATCTCTGCTCACTCCACACTTGGTTCTCCACCTTAACTCAGAAATTGTCCGTGTCCCAAATAGCAATTTTCTTTTGCCGAGACCAGAGAGCGAGTGAGCTCTCCAAGCTGCTTGGAATTGTCAGCAAACGTTCACCGATGGACCGTCTCCTCGGGCTATGCATGTGAGACACAGCACATTAGACCCCATCCCACTGTCCCTTTATGGAATATAAATATAGCAGTAGCCACATTCCAATATCCCTGTTCACTCCACACTCGGTTTTCCAGCTAATCTCGGAAATCGTCCATGTCCCAAATGGCTTTTGCTTTTGAAGGAGCCGAGACCGGAGAGCGAGTGAGTAAACTACAAAAGGTGCTCCACGGAGCACAGGTCTCCGCCAGGTCAGGTAGGTTATTGTGGGCCAGCAATGTTCGGAATTAGCCAATCAGGATGGAATATGAAAAATCGGAAGGAACCATCTTGATCACTTGACTATAGAGATAATGTGTACCAATTTGCATGATGTTTGGACAAAATTTGTATGAGTAATATAAAAAAGAAAAGTGTTGCAAAAATTGGCCTCCTGTGGGCGTTATATTGGGCAATGTTAAAAGGGTGCCAATTGTTCTTCAACGTAGTACGTATGTGTGTGCAAAGTGTCACAGCAATCGGACGCTGCGTTCATGATTTGTGGCATTTTGTTCAAAACGGGCCACGCCTGCAAACTCTAGATGTCAATGTTAGCCAATCAGGATGCAATATGAAAAATTAAACAGATCCATCTTGATCACATCACTAGAGAGATGTGTACCGATTTGCGTGAAATTGAGATAAAATCTGAAGACTTAATATCAAAAACAATGTTTTACAGAAGTCGGCCTCCTGGTGGCGCTATGAAAGGCAAATGTGAGAAATGCAGGGCAGATGTTTTTTCTTGGCCTCCAGGGAGTGTGCGTGCAAAGTTTCACGCAGATCAGTGCAGTTATAGTTAAAAACGCAACGATTTGCGTGATGTTTGGATAAAATCTGTAGGAGTAGTGTCACAAAATGTGTTTTGCAGGCCCTTGTGAAAAAGTTGGGGCAGAGGTTCTGCTCTGGCATCCAGGGAGTGTGTGTGCACAGTTTCGCTGCAATCAAGCCAACGGTTAGCTGTACACAGAATGACAGAATGACAGAATGACACACGGATGGACGGACGGACGGACGGACGGACGGACAGGGGGTAAAACATACTCTCGCCATGCCTTTCGGCCTGGCGGAGACAATAATGGAGAAATCAGAGTCTGAACCTGATTAGCAAACAGATTCTATGGTGTAGTCGTTATCACGTCTGCTTTACACAGAGATGGTCCTGGGTTCAATCCCCAGTAGAACATGTGCTCTGTTGTATCATGGTACCATAATACAAGCCCTACAGAGGGTGGTGCTGAAAGTCCAGCAATGTTGGATATGAGCTTCCCTCTCTCTAGGGAATATAAATATAGCAGTAGCCAATTTCCTATATCTCTGCTCACTCCATATTCAGTTCTCAAGCTTAACTCGGAAATCGTCCGTGTCCCAAATGGCAATTTGCTTTTGGAGGAGCCGAGACCGGAGAGCGAGTGAGCTCTCATAGCTGCTTGGAACTGACAGCAAACGTTCACAGATGGACCGTCTCCTCGCGCTACGCGCTATGCATGTGAGACACAGCACATTAGACCCCATCCCACTGTCGGTCTCTCTAGGGAATATAGATAAAGCAGTAGCCACATTCCAATATCTCTGTTCACTCCACACTCGGTTCTCCAGCTTACCTCAGAAATAGTTCGTGTCCCAAATAGCAATTTGCTTTTGGAGGAGCCGAGACTGGAGAGCGAGTGAACTCTCCAAGCTGCTTGGAACTGTCAGCAAACTTTCACCAATGGACCGTCTCCTCGGGCTATGGGATTGAAACCATGGCTAAGCTGTCTGGGGGATAGGGTGTAACGTGCTGTGTCGCTGACTTCAATCATCTCAGTTTTTTTTAAACTGATATTAAGGAGCTTGTATGAAAAATAATGTCACCCTCTTTTTTCACCTGTAAACCTGTGATGTGACAATAAAGATGAGTTTAGTTACTGAGCAGGAAACTAAGTCTGACACCATTTCAGACATTTAGCAGATGTCCTTATCCAGAGTGACTCAGATTAAATGATGGAGAAATCAGAGTCTGAAGCCTAATGGCAAATCGGTTCTATGGTGTAGTGGTTATCACGTCTGCTTTACACGCAGAAGGTCCTGGGTTCAATCCCCAGTCGAACCTGTTCTGTACATTGGTGTATTATGGTTGTAAGTTTACATTTCTGTTTGAGAAGTTAATTATCTGACTTGTACGGTACGGTCACACATATGCGTCAGCTGTTCTTTCACTTCCATTCTATTGGAACAGAGGTGTGGGAGCATGGTGGCGTGTTAATGTGTCAACAAAAAGGTTCCATGGTGTAGTTGATATCACATCTGAACCCAGTCAACAAACAGGTTCTATGGTGTAGTGGTTATCACGTCTGCTTTACACGCAGAAGGTCCTGGGTTCAATCCCCAGTAGAACCTGTGCTTTGTTGTGTCATGGTAACATAATACAAGTCCTACAGAGGGTGCTGCTGAAAGCCCGGCAATGTTGGATATGAGCGTCCCTCTCTCTAGAGAATATAAATAAAGCAGTAGCCAATATCTCTGTTCACTGCTTGGAACTGTCAGCAAACGTTCACCGATGGACCGTCTCCTCGGGCTATGGGATTGACTGTCTGGGGGATGGGGATGGGGCCTAACGTGCTGTGTCGCGGACTTCAATCATCTCAGTTATTGATATATTTACTGATATTATGGAGCCTGTATGAAATAGAATTTCACCCACTTTTTTCACTTGTAAACCTGTGATGTGACAATAAAGACGAGTTTAAATACTGAGCAGGAAACGAAATAAGTCTGACACCAATTTAGGCATTTAGCAGATGTCCTTATCCAGAGTGACTCAGATTAAATGATGGATTCATCAGAGTTTGAAGCTGATTAGTAAAGAGGTTCTATGGTGTAGTGGTTATCACGTCTGCTTTACACGCAGAAGGTCCTGGGTTCGATACCCAGTAGAACCTATTTATTAGTGTATTACATAACGGTTGTAGATTGTTCTTTCACAGTCTATGTTTCTCTGTCTGAGCAGTTAAAGATCTGACTTGTACGGCATGGTCACACATATGTGTCAGATAAATAAGCTTCTCTTTCACTTCCATTCTATAATAGGTCTGTGAAATCCAGCTGAAGCAACGACTTATTGGTTTCATTATGTAGATTTACATTTCTGGGTTCAATCCCCAGTAGAAACCAGTGCTTTATTGTGTCATTCATGGTAACATAATACAAGCCCTATAGAGGTGCAGCCCAGCACATCGTGGTTGGTGTGCTTCCCTCCCCCCAGCGAATATACGAATGTGAATGTGTTGCGAATCATCAAGGACACTCACCACAGTTTAAACTGTTCCCCATTTTGCTGGGGACCCCCTGGGACCCTATGAAGGATACCTGGGGGTCCCCAGGACCCCACGTTGAGAGCCACTGCTTTAACCTCCTCCCGCTCACTAAACACCTCCCCTGTTCACTGACAAGTAACTCACTAACAAGTGAATCACTGACAATTGAATCACAGACAGGTGAATCACTGACAAGTGAATCACTGGCAGGACAAGTGACTCACTGACAGGTGAATCATTTCCAGATGAATCACTGACACGTGAATCACTGACACGTGAATCACCATAATAAACTTTATTTATATAGCACCTTTTAAACACTTTTTAAAGTGCTTATCAACACAACAGTGAATCAAAGATCATAGACAATTACAACAGTAAAAATAACACATAACAGTATCAGTGAGTAGGCCTATGCACCACATTTCTGCTGTTTAGGAGGTAAAGAAGGCCTTTCTATAAAAATGAGTCTTAATTTCGATTTAAAAATGGTGATGGAACTAGCAACCCTGAGGTCCAATGGGAGGCTGTTCCAGAGTGTAGGGGCCCTGACGGCAAAGGCCCGATCACCCTTAGTCATGCATCGGAGGACCTTAGTCGGCGGACAGGCACATGGGGTTGTAGCAGGTCAGTTAAGTATTGTGGTGCCAGGCCATTAAGAGCTTTAAAAGTTAACAATAACATAGCTTAAAATCTATTCTAAAAGTTACTGGCAGCCAGTACCGGGGTTATATGTTCTGATCTCCTAGTCCCAGAAATGAGTCTGGCGGCAGCATTCTGTACCAACTGCAGGCGATGTATGGATCCTACAGGATCAAACACCATGCAAGTAGATGCATGATCATATTTATTTACTCAAATACCATATTTATTTTTCAAGAACAAGAAAATCTCTTGTGGAAACATTTCTGAACCATATTATCGTCTAATAAGATTAAATCGATAACATCTGATTTTCCCATTAAAAGGAATGCCGTCAGCATAGTTCAATTTCATCCAGATGTGTGCTGTCAGACATGAACACATGAACACTGTCACTCATGTGGCACAAAGCAGTTGAAATGTGTTTATTAAGAGATGTCAAATAAGACAAACTTTACTTAGAGTTGCCAATATATTTCCCCACAGTTTTCTCCCAATGCAGTCAAATTGCCAATTCCCGAGTTCCCCAAATATTTTAGTATTGTCACTGGTACGTGGTGGAAGAAGTACTGTTTACTTTATTTCTGGAAGAACTGGGCACTTTTGGTATTGTTATTGACTATTAAAAATATATTATTTGGTTATAAATATCCACAGGTTGACAAACTAAACATAGCTACATGTTCTGGATACACTATTTACGTCATGGCAAGGTAACACAACCCAAACCTCTACCAAAGTGGTCTTGCCCTTTAACTGACAGCGCTGCCACAATGGAGAGAGATAGCAATGTGGAGAGAGAATAGTTGTCTGACCAAAAATGGTCAGACAACATTTCTTTGAACTGTTAATGGTATGTTGCTGTAGACAGGGGCGAGAAAACAGAGAACTGTGTGTGTGTGTGTGTGTGTGTGTGTGTGTGTGTGTGTGTGTGTGTGTGTGTGTGTGTGTGTGTGTGTGTGTGTGTGTGTGTGTGTGTGTGCATGCGTGCGTGTGTGTGAGACAGCAAATTGATCGAACAGTGTGGCTTGCCTGCAGTGCAAACCAATGCACAACTGTTGTATTCAATGAAAATATATATTTTACAAGCATGGAGATGGAGCGTCCAACTACGATGCAAGTTATTCAAGTAATGTTACGATGTGGTATACATAAGTTAAATTAGCCGGTCTACCCACATTTTCTAATTCCCAAATGTGGATGTGGATTTAAAGTTCCTTGTTGCACGAAGACCTATGTCCCCTACGTCCTATACAGTACCTGTTACACTGTTGTAGTGAACTGCACCTTATGAACACTGCACCTGCTACACTTACTACTACTGTATCTCGCCTTATGGAGGCACCTTATGTACACATATACCAACCACATATGATGCCAATGTTCTAAACATCATGCAAATACCTGCTACAACATATCTCTGCTTTCGGGCAGAAAACCAGCTATGTGAAATATAAACTTTTCAGGAATAAAAAAAAAAAGACAATGCTGCCTCAGTTGGTATGGTGACTTTATATACTGTCAGGTACTTGAATGTGTCCTTATATTATCATCACTTTACCCAAATACAGCGCAAGTGGAGTTTTTGACCATTAATGTGGACATTTGACAGTGTTGATTAGGGTCCCAGAGACACAACTCGTATCAAATGGGGGTCTATGAAATGAAAAAGATGGGGAATCGCTGTTCACATAGCTTCACTGCATTCTTGGCTGCATGCCTTGGCTCCTTCTTCAGCTCATTCTGAACAGTCCCCAATCCCCATTGATCCAGTGCTTGTTGACGGCATTGTTGGTTCTTGTGTTAGTGCGACTCATTTGTTCAGTTGGACATCATACATATTCAAACTTCAAGGCTTCTTTCACAGTTGTTTTATAGGTACTATTTGTTGCTGTAAAGTAGTATAAAACCTTGTATGGTAGGTGCACCCAAGCATCTCTCACTCTGTCATGTACATCCCACACGCACGCAGGCACGCAGGCACGCACGCGTCTCGGGGAGTCATGAGTAGCTGGAGACCAAGATGGCGCTGGGAGGGGAAGATCTGCCGCAGATCTGCCAAGGGAAGATCTTAGGGAGGGAGGAGGGGGTGGGGTTTAGGGAGGAGGGGGCGGGGTTTAGGGAGGAGGGGGCGGGGCTCCGTGACTGTTCACTTTTTTCTTTTCAAAACTTTATTGAACACTGTTATAAATCAATGTTACTTTATGGATAAGTCTTGTTTATTATTTTACAATGAACATGTTTTTCCAGTGGTAACCTATTTATATCATTGATATATTAAATAAGTTTGAAGAGGCTTAATGGTGATTATTTAGTGAATTATGGACAATTTGTTTGTTTTAACAGAACGTTTTATTAAATTAGTTTGAAGAGGCTTAATGGTGATTATTTAGTGAATTATGGATAATTTGTTTGTTTTAACAGAACGTTAATAAAATGTTTTCGCGATAATATATTTGTGTCTCTATAATATTAATATGTGATAATATATAATAATATATAAAGATGCCTGCCGCCCAAGGCTATCCAAAAATTATTCAAAGTACAAAGTACCACCAGGTCCCTGCAGAGGGGGGGTCCCCTCCACCCAGCCCTCTACCCAGGATCGGGGTGCCTTTGGCTGGGTAGAGAGGGGGTCCCCTCCACTCAGCCCTCTACCCAGGATAGGGGTGCCTTTGGCTGGGTAGAGAGGGACCTCCGAAGGGGTCCTCTGGTTGTTTTTGAAAAATACAAAAATTATTCAAAGTACAAAGTACCACCAGGTCCCTGCGGAGGGGGGTCCCCTCCACCCAGCCCTCTACCCAGGATCGGGGTGCCTTTGGCTGGGTAGAGAGGGACCTCCGAAGGGGTCCTCTGGTTGTTTTTGAAAAATACAAAAATTATTCAAAGTACAAAGTACCACCAGGTCCCTGCGGAGGGGGGTCCCCTCCACCCAGCCCTCTACCCAGGATCGGGGTGCCTTTGGCTGGGTAGAGAGGGACCCCCGAAGGGGTCCTCTGGTTGTTTTTGAAAAATACAAAAATTATTCAAAGTACAAAGTACCACCAGGTCCCTGCGGAGGGGGGTCCCCTCCACCCAGCCCTCTACCCAGGATCGGGGTGCCTTTGGATGGGTAGAGAGGGACCCCCGAAGGGGTCCTCTGGTTGTTTTTGAAAAATACAAAAATTATTCAAAGTACAAAGTACCACCAGGTCCCTGCGGAGGGGGGTCCCCTCCACCCAGCCCTCTACCCAGGATCGGGGTGCCTTTGGCTGGGTAGAGAGGGGGGTCCCCTCCACCCAGCCCTCTACCCAGGATAGGGGTGCCTTTGGCTGGGTAGAGAGGGACCTCCGAAGGGGTCCTCTGGTTGTTTTTGAAAAATACAAATATTATTCAAAGTACAAAGTACCACCAGGTCCCTGCGGAGGGGGGTCCCCTCCACCCAGCCCTCTACCCAGGATCGGGGTGCCTTTGGCTGGGTAGAGAGGGACCCCCGAAGGGGTCCTCTGGTCGTTTTTGAAAAATACAAAAATTATTCAAAGTACAAAGTACCACCAGGTCCCTGCGGAGGGGGTACTTTGTACTTTGAATATTTTTTGTATTTTTCAAAAACAACCAGAGGACCCCTTCGGGGGTCCCTCTCTACCCAGCCAAAGGCACCCCGATCCTGGGTAGAGGGCTGAGTGGAGGGGACCCCCTCTCTACAGCCAAAGGCACCCCGATCCTGGGTAGAGGGCTGAGTGGAGGGGACCCCCCTCCGCAGGGACCTGGTGGTACTTTGTACTTTGAATAATTTTTGTATTTTTCAAAAACAACCAGAGGACCCCTTCGGGGGTCCCTCTCTACCCAGCCAAAGGCACCCCGATCCTGGGTAGAGGGCTGAGTGGAGGGGACCCCCTCTCTACAGCCAAAGGCACCCCGATCCTGGGTAGAGGGCTGAGTGGAGGGGACCCCCCTCCGCAGGGACCTGGTGGTACTTTGTACTTTGAATAATTTTTGTATTTTTCAAAAACAACCAGAGGACCCCTTCGGGGGTCCCTCTCTACCCAGACCAAGGCACCCCGATCCTGGGTACGGGGCTGGGTGGAGGGGACCCCCCTCCGCAGGGACCTGGTGGTGCTTTGTACTTAGAAGATTTTTTGGATAGCCTTGGGCGGCAGGCATCTTTATATATTATTATATATTATCACATATTAATATTATAGAGAAACAAATATATTATCGCGAAAACATTTTATTAACGTTCTGTTAAAACAAACAAATTATCCATAATTCACTAAATAATCACCATTAAGCCTCTTCAAACTAATTTAATAAAACGTTCTGTTAAAACAAACAAATTGTCCATAATTCACTAAATAATCACCATTAAGCCTCTTCAAACTTATTTAATATATCAATGATATAAATAGGTTACCACTGGAAAAACACGTTCATTGTAAAATAATAAACAAGACTTATCCATAAAGTAACATTGATTTGTAACAGTGTTCAATAAAGTTTTGAAAAGAAAAAAGTGAACAGTCACGGAGCCCCGCCCCCTCCTCCCTAAACCCCGCCCATTTGTGACGTCACTAGCAAAGATCTTCCCCTGGCAGATCTGCGCGCAGATCTTCCCCTCCCGGCGCCATCTTGGTCTCCAGCTACCCATACTTGGTCTCGGGGGCACCGAAACTAGGGGGGGTATGATTATGTCCCTATCGGGACGTAAATCGAACGCCGCTGAGTCGTTGTAATTGGAAGGGGATCTGACTCATACAGTACATCTTGATCACATGTTTTGAAGAAAACGTCCCCAGCGTGGCTGGCTCAAAGCTGTGACAAATAAGAGAACACCAGGGTGTAAAATCAATAACAAATGTTTATTAAAGAATTAACCTAACAATCAACTACGGTATAAATGGATAGCATAACTGAACAGATGAGATAAGGATCCGGTGAGGTGGGGAGTCAGTAAATCAGTGGTGTATGAATGTGTATACTATGGATGTGTGGAACATGGTGTAGTGCAGGTTTGTGGATGGAAAGCAAGCATCAAGCCTGATTACAGGAATACTGACAACACCTTGCCCACCTAAGAATAAAGACACACGGCCGCCTACAAATTCACGCCCACTATTGAGACAGCGCAACCACTCGGGGTACGGAAGAATGATGTACTGCAGCTGTCAATGTAATCCATATGTTTTATGCTTTTCTTTTTTTTGCTTTATTGTTAAATTGGTTGTAACTGTAATTGTATTCTTGCTCTGTAAAGCACTTTGAGCTGCATTTCATGTCGTGAAAGGTGCTATACAAATAAAGTTTATTATTATATGAGAGGCATCGTAAAATATCGTGGTTTCACTGGTTGACTACTGAGGCTGTAGCGATTTGTTTTGTGTTCTAAGAAAGTGTCCCATTTGTTAGATGTGTCCTTTTTAATGTGATATACCTGCCATCTCAATATACAACCCACAATATATTATAATATACTCCATCAGAGGTCACTTAAACTTCAGAAATCTGAAGTTTAAGTGGCCACATGGTACGTCACAGACGCATCCCTTGAGGTTTTCAATACCCGTTTACTTTTGTATCTCTCATGTATATCACGCTATTTATTTTGGAAAGTTATTGCATGAAAATGTCGGGATATGTCAGTCCTGGGCATTTAGTTGGACTATTTCCCCAACTACATTCAGGTAAGTTAATACAACAACGGTAAACCCACACGTTTACATTTTTCATGTACCGTCGGAGCTCCACGGTAGGTAGAAAATGTATATAAGCCCGTATACTGACATGGACAAAGTCAGTCGGGACGGTCGGGATCTTCAATGTCGGCGCTCGTAAAGACAGTGATGTCACTGATCGTCTCCAGTTCAAGTAGGGTTATTTTAAAATTAGAACTACAGTTCCATTCAGTGCCTTCTATGGGTTGGCCTGCAGTACACCGTTCTCCCTTACCCTGAGTGGGGGCACTGTCTCAATTGTGGGTGTGAATTTGTAGTCGCCCGTGTGTCTCTATAGACCAATTATTTGTTTACAAACATTGAGACTGGACACACAGGTGACTGTTTCATGTAATCAATTCCCAACAGATCCGGGCCAAACCTTCTGTTTTGGGGTGCGCTGGTTTCACTTCATTCAACCTCCTATTATTGCGCACCGAGAACAGCTGACATACAAGGTCACAACCAGTCTACCAGTGACATCATCGATGGGGAATCCAAGTTAATAGAAACTGCAGGCTTTCTATTTCTGGAAAGTTGCAATAAGAAGCCATTGTTCTCGCGTTAATACAAATCTAAATAAAATAAAAAAATCTTGTTGGGAAAAAAAATCCTGCCTAACGATGATGTCACTGGTAGACTGGTTTCTGGACTGTCCACAGCCCTCCTATGAGACACAGACGAGTAGATTTTTTTTTTACCATTTTATCATGAGCATCAAGTGAGGACCAATTATATGAAGATAGGTTGAAAATTGGTGAAGTCGTCCTTTAACCACTTGAACCCCAGCATCCCTATTCTGGGGGGAACATTAACCAAACATAGCGGATCTACAAGTTCACAACCCGTCGCAAGGGCGACACGTTGTGGGCTTGTAGATCGGCTATTTTGGCAAAGGTATTTGGTGTAGATCAAAAAAGAACGCAGTGAGGTCCGTTTTACTAAGTCTAGGGGGTCTAAGTTAAACTGAAGTGATTTGATGAATTCCAAATATTATCAAAGTACCCACTTTGAGAAACCCTGCCATGGAAGGTAGTTAGTTATTGCTCCACGCTCCCCAGGAAGCAGGGAGGGAGGGGCGGGCTTTTTAAGTCCTCCAATTGTCGGCGCCCCTCCCCCTTCTCTCTCACACACACACACACACACACACACACACACACAGTTTGTTGCAAGCTCTGCAAAGTTTGGAAATAAAAGATCCAAATAAACAACTCATTATGTAGCGTTACTCCACATGAACGTTGAGTAAAGTTGTCAGTGTTTACCAGAGTGGTGAAAGCTGCTAAAACACACAGGAGTGCATGTTCTCCATCTGACCAAACTGGTGAGTTTCTGCAGGTGACTTGGCTTAGCTAATTAGCTGCTTAGCTTCAATTCAAAGGAATTGATGGAATTGTGTGTTTAATTTCACTTTTATTTTACTTGGTAAAGCAACAACTAGTCTGGATGAAGCATTGTTGTGTTGTGTGATGTGATGTGAAGTGAATATGTTGTATTGTTGAGCTGTGTTTGATTGTGATGCTAAGACAGGCTATGCACTGCAGGCCTGTCAGTGGTGTAAAGTAACTAAGTACATGTACTCAAGTACTGTACAATTTTGAGGAGCTTTTACTTTACTGGAGTATTAAAACATTTCAATGGGCTACTTTTTACTTATACTCCACTACATCCCAGTGACAAATATTTTACTTCTACTCCACTACAATATTTGAAAACTTTAGTTACTTGTTACTTTGTAGATTTGGATTATTACTACAAAACATACCACATTCAGCCCTATAGCCTATAGTTTGGCTATTTGAAAATAGCCAATCTACAAGCTTCGTAACGCGTTGTGCATAATGAGTACTTGTACTTTTGGTACTTTAAGTATATTTTGATGCCAATATACTTTTGTACTTTTACTCAAGTAAATTTTGATACCACACACACACACACACACACACACACACACACACACACACACACACACACACACACACACACACACACACACACACACACACACACACACACACTTTACTACTCTGTAGATTTTTTGGGATAATTACAAAACATACACTATAGATACTTAAGCTAAATAGCTTAAGTACCCACCATATAAACCACCATACTTGTAGAGTATATCTAAATTGCTGTATTGGTACTTTTACTCAAGTAAATAATTAGAGTATTTTTTGCACCACTGGGCCTAGTAAATCTCTTTACACATTCACCCTGTATAAGTGTATACAGGGTATTTTCACATTTATAAAGTTACAATGTAATGACTTTTAATACTAAATTGGCCAAATGGTCAAATATTACATAAGAAAGAGGGAAACATTGTGAAAATTACTGATCTACAAGCGCACGTATACGTATACTAGGCTGTGTATGTTGTGACAGGGTACGGTATACGTATACTAGGCTGTATGTTGTGACAGGGTACAGTATACGTATACTAGGCTGTATGTTGTGTGACAGGATACAGTATACGTGTATGTTGTGACAGGATACAGTATACATATATGTGGCTCTTGGTTATTTTAATTCATCTTTCTTTCTTTTCTCTTATTCTTTCAGATACTCAAGGCTGGCAGAGGTGTTGCAGGGATGACACCCCCCTCCTCTTCATTATAAGCCTGGACTAAGAACTGGGCTTCACTATACAACTAGGAGGTCTAGATGACTCCCTGATTTTATTTTTATAAACACACACACACACACACACACACACACACACACACACACACACACACACACACACACACACACACACACACACACACACCCACACACCCACCCACCCATACACCCATACACCCACACTCTCGTAACACTCTCCCAGACCATCCACCTCTAATAAAGTACTGGTGAAGCCAACCGGATGGAGATGGTGGGAGTCGCCACTGGAAGGGTCATCCGAGGATGCCCTGCCCTAGAGACCGAGATCTGGAGATCTCTCTCTATCCATGGGTTTGTCTGCATGGGGGATTCCTCCGAAGACGTGGTCCGCATGGTCGAACGGCTGAAGACCTCGTCCTTCTCGGGGGTTTCCCCTGAAGACGGCTGATGAAGACGGCTCAAAGTAGGAACCTCTTTAGGACTGTCACGATTATGACGTTTTACTTGACGATTAATTGCCGCTCGAATAATTGCGATTAACTAGGCCGAATTAATGAATTATTGCGTCGTACACTGAACATTGTGACATTATTAAAATGTGTCTGCCTTTTTAGGCTTCGTATTCAATAACTTTATACTTAGCAGTCTGTCATAATTGTGACATGCCTAATTTGTCCTTTTCCTTTGCTGGATGCTGCTGCTGCTGCTGTTTGTGTTGTATGATGTTTTTGTACATGCTGTTCGTGTCGTGTGCTGATATGGTTCTCAAGATATTGCTCTATTGCTGTCATGTTGGGGCCCGGTGTGGCAGTGAAACATGTTCAGTGACTGTTTGTTTGTGGCTCTGGAATTGAAGGCTGATATGAATCTACACTATGTTGGTTGTGTTGTGACTGTTATTGGAAGTGTGTGTGTGTGTGTGTGTGTGTGTGTGTGTGTGTGTGTGTGTGTGTGTGTGTGTGTGTGTGTGTGTGTGTGTGTGTGTGTGTGTGTGTGTGTGTGTGAGTGAGACAGAGAGAATTTGCATTAAATACTTTTTATACATAGGCCTCTGTAAATCCGGGCCTGGACCTGGTCATTTGAAAGGTCACTTTTTGGTAGGTACCAAAAGGTCACTTTTTTTCTGGTGTAAAGTCGGGTGGGGGGGAGGGAGGGTGACTGAAATATAGACCACAATTCCCACCCTACCTCAGCAGCTGCCAGACTAGTGGTGCGCTGTACTGGCTCCAATACAGTATATTGCACGAGGTGCAATACAGTATAAAAATGAAAGCTCGCCCTAGGACGTTTTGCAATCCCACTGCCTCCCCAGCATCCACCTGTGGGCTCTGTTTCTATACTCCCCTTTGGGGTCTTCTTAATCCATTCCCTGTAATTCTATTCTGCACATCCCTTTTTATACAATTTTCATGCTTACAGGGAATGAATAGAGACAGAGCCTGTTGCCAAACTATGCCTGACTGAAGCACATTTATTGCGTACTTCAGTTGAACCTTTTGAGGGAGAAGAAAAACAGTTGAGAGCCCCCATATTATAGATGTGGGTTTAATGGGATTAATTTAATAATACAGCATGTGGGATATTATGGAAAAGGTTGCTCAGCATTGAAGTGGTGAATGAAACCTACAGCATGACACAGAGCCACTGCATCACACACACGAACATGTTGGCGATGCAGTCCTTGCCGTCTTGTGTGACATCATTCAGGGTTCTAATTCGATAAGAACCCTGAATGGCCGATATAATTGCATTACTGTATCAGATATGCTTTCACAGGCTGCACTGATTAACAATGATTTTATCACCAAGAGTCCAGTCAAACACAATCGTTTCAGCACACCTCTGTTTGCATTCAAGACGGCTTTGCTGTTCCCTGTTCAAAAGGCTGTGCGTACAATGTTTGGTTATTAACGAGGAAGAAACTCGCTAAATACTTCACTTGCATATCGAAACTAGCTGATCCACAAGCTCACAACACTTATATATTTCAATTTTCACTATTTTTCATATACGTATACATGTATGTATATATATTTTTTTTACTATTTAGAATACTTTGGAAATTGTTCGCCTATAAAGACATGACAATGACATTTTAGGGACCCTAGGTTGAAAGTGGTTAACCGCTTAAACCCTATACCTTTAGCAGATCTACAAGCTCACGACGCGATGCGTGGTGAGCTTGTAGATCTGCTATTTTCGCTGAACGTTTGCCCCAGAATAGGTGTGTTAAGACCTTGTGTTGTGGCACACCCCGTAATGATGTGTTTGTGAGCATAAATGGGGCGGCAGTGGCTCAGGGGTAGAGTGTCCGGTAGAGCGGCCGGATGGAAGCCGAGAGGTTTCCAGTTCGATCCCGGGCTCCCCCGGAAGAGTTACTGTCGAGGTGTCCTTGACCAAGACAAGTGAGCCTGACAATAGGCTCTATGCACAGCAGCCATATTGGGAATGAATTGGGCCCCTTCCTTACTTCCTTCACAGGTGATACCAATGAAACTAATTAAGGCCCTGTTCCATTTAGTGTGGCATAGTGGTTGTCTTATTTTGAAGGTCCCCTATAGCTCTCAGAGTTACACACCCACCATAAGGGGCCATTTGGGAACCAAAATGGCGTGTTTCTAGTGAGCCAACATGCACGATATCAGCACCCTGACCAGAATGGAACAGAGCCTTCATTAGTATCATTGGTAACACCTGTGAAGGAAGTAAGAATAGGCCCAATTTCTTTCCAATATGGCTGCTGTGCATAGAGCCTATTGGGAAGGCTAGTGCTGAAATCGTGCACGCGCTTTTAAAAAAAATCGGATTTTGTTAGTTTCTTTTGGGTTTTGGTTACTTTATTTTGGTTTTGGTTACGGGTTAGGGTTAGGTTAGGGTTATGTTATTTAATTATTATTTTTGCCTGATTTTACTGATTTATTATAAAAACAAAATCGACTAAATAATGCTGCACACATATATTATATATAATTTGCACAATTCCCAGAACTTCCCAGCATAACGTTTGGGAAGGCTTAGCCTACCCTAGCCTTCATTACCTGCTGCCTATAGGCACTGAACCCCTAATTGCTCCCGACGAGCAGGTTGGTGCCTTGCATGGTTTCCTCCGCCATCGGCGTATGAATGTGTGTGTGTGTGTGTGTGTGTGTGTGTGTGTGTGTGTGTGTGTGTGAATGGGTGAATGCAATGCACAATCTATGTAAAGTGCTTTGGATAAAAGCGCTATATAAATGCACCATTTACCATAAACAATACTGTGGACACTGACAATGAAGAGCCGGTCACAACTCGATGCTCTGGTTATCAATATCGTAGAGTACATTATTCAAAGGGAAACACTTTGTATAAGGCCTCTTTTGTGAAAGTTATTTGAGGAACCAGAATAGAACCATTTTTGTATGGTTCTTTGAGGCACCTTTAACCACTAACCTTTGAGGCACCTTTAACCACTCATTTGGAATTTAACATTGAAAATGCCACCCCGTTGCTGTGGCAACTGGGGTGGCATTTCATTGACTTAATGGCAATATGGCCGCCGTGTGAATATGGTCTATATGTCACTATCATGAATTAGATTTTCTATATTTTTGTGCAGTTGTTTTGGTTGCACTGTTGTTTTGTCCAGTTGTCTGGGTGTTGAATGTCTAATGGACCACAATGGATTTGGCGTATTGTTAAACCTGTTGTTCTGCCTGAACATAAAAATCCTCAATAAAGTATCCAATCAATCTATCAAAGTGCCCCCCTTATCCAATATCAAGGTCCCTTAATCCCCTCAACAGCACCGCAGTGCCCCTCTATCAAAAACATTGCTTCCACCCCCACCCTCATAAATATGTTATGTAATATCGCTATACTTGCTAAATTTTGCCATATTTTTAACAGTTGATAAAAAAAGATTTTTAAAAAATCATCCAAGATGATTCCAAAACTGTTCCAATGTGTTATTTAACATTCTGTCAACAAGCAGTTGAAATATTCACCTCCACAGTTGCTTACTTCCAAGTATGACTCATTCTCATCCTGATGGCATTGCATCTTGAATATTAATAATGTTTGTCGGTCAGTTTATGGAAACTACTTTGCAAAGCAACCGTACAAGTACAATGATACATTAATTGGCATGAGAATTTTCCTGTCAAAAATCCTCCTGAGACCCAGCCTCTTCATTTGTATGCCGGACAGTGCTTTCAATTGCGTATCGTCGCTGTCGGGTAAAAGTACTCAAATGTTTGAAAATAGCAGATCTACAAGCTCACATCGCGACGCGTTGTGAGCTTGTAGGTCTGCTATTTTCAAATAGCCTATGTATAAAATAAGGCTAAAGTGGATAGTATATGTTTTAGAATGTAAATCATTTATATCTGCAAAGTAACTACTGTAGTACCTAAAGTTTTCAGATAATTGTAGTGGAGTAAAAGTACAATATTTGCCTATGAGATGTAGTGGAGTAGAAGTAAAAGTATAGACGATTGGAAATACTCCAGTAAAGTAAAAGTATATCTCACAATTGTACAGTACTTGAGTAAATGTACTTAGTTACTTTACACCACTGGTAGAAACCAGTATAATGAATATCGTCGGTGTCCAGCCAGGACCAGCTAACTCCATTTTCATTTTTTTTTTTCTTTCTCATAAATCAAGGCTATTGAACACCCTTTAGGTCTGTGTAAAATATCAAAACATTTGAACCAATGAAAAGTATTAAAAAGCGCCTCTGACGAAAACTCCCAACTCCATTGGATCCTCAAACTGTCCGTCAAAAACAAACAACTCCCCCCTCTCCTCTACAGCGCTGCTTTTCAACAGCATGAGTAGAGCGCGTTGCGCAGTGAACGAGGAGGAGGACCACATAAACAAGCTCCCCGTAGTCTGTTAAAACTATGCAGTGTACCTGTTTATCAAACTTAGCACTGACGCTAATGTTATGAAAACAAGTAATTATATTTCTAAAATCTATGAAGTGTTTAATGAGGAGAGCAATGTGACAAGAAGAAAGGCGTTCATAGCATTTCTGTCGGGCTATTCTACTACCTCTTTGCAGAAGTTATTGTAATATTTAAAGTCCTGTTTATTATTGTAGGCCTATATAATAAGTGGCATGAAGCATCAGGGCATTAATTCACACGTTGTTGTGATGCATTGTGAGCTTGGAGATCCATTGTTAGCTTTTGAGAATTTGTACCCTTTTGAAACCTCTCCCTCAGCAGCGAGTGGAGCTACTGTTGTTTGGACACCTAACTCCACTTCAGCTTGATTTCTGCTCGTCTGAAACTGCTAACTCCACTTGCGCTGGGTAAAGTGTTGATTTACCCGCGATTTGGTTAAAGTGTTGATAATATAATGACACATGCAAGTATCTGACAATATATAAAGTCACTATACCAACTTTGATGAGGCAGTATTGCTTTGTTTTAAAAATATAAGGTTTTCTTCATTTCCTGAAAAACGTATATTTTGTTTTTGCGTTTCCTGAACAATGAGCGTTTTGGAGTTAGCAGTTTCTGGCTGGACAGCAGAGATATACTAGTTAGTATATTCAGGGTTTCCTGCAGGAAAAAGGCTAGCCTAGGGGAGGCCAGGGGGAGCCCTGTGCATGTGTGCAAAGCGCACGTGTGCATGATTAATTCATTATTATTTTTGCCTTCAAAATATTAACGATATTGGTGTGTATTGTATTGGTGTGATGCTATCGTTATTCACATTTATTCAACATTGTGTTTGGCATCAAAACCAGTTTCAACCCTGTACATCGGCTATTTGAAAATAGCTGATCTACAAGCTCACAACGTGTCACACTGTGAAACGCTGTGAGCTTGTAGATCAGCTATTGTATTTGTATTTTTTTTAAATCTTGAAATAAATGTAACACAACAAAACTAATATTTTATGGGGGTCAGTTGGCACTAAATATTTTCAGATGGGAGTCCGTGGCCAAGTACATATTCATTTGGGGGTCGAGAACCACTGACCTATACAATATTTGACTATGGGTCAGGGCTGCCAACCCTCCTTGATTCTGCTGGAGTCTCCTTGATTTCAACCACATCCCCTTGATGACTCCTTGATTGTAATTTTGCAGTCATACAGTCTTGCCCCGCACAGCCAAAGTCCCATGAAATAACAGGCGGGCCCGCAGTCGTGCTCATCTCATGCACACGCCCGCCCGCACGTGCTGGAGTTAAATCATTCTGGAAGTTCTTCTACGGGACTGACGGGTAAAGATGAAGGTTTAAAATAGGGATGTCCGATATTATCGGCCTCCCGATATTATCGGCCGATATTAGCATAAAAATTGATATCGGGAAAATATCGGTATCGGTTTTTGAAAAAAAAAAAATTTTTTTTTTTTTTTTTTTTTTTTTTGCTTTATAAATAAGTTACAGGAGTTCTTACTGTATATGGTGTGTGTGATATGAAATTTGAGCTTACCCTAATCACAATAATCCCCGCATATATCGGTATCGGTTGATATCGGTATCGGTAATTAAGAGTTGGACAATATCGGTATATCGGTTATCGGTAAAAAAGCCAATATCGGACAACCCTAGTTTAAAACAAGCTATTTAACACTTAAACGTGAGGCACCAGGCATTGGCTGCCTTTAGCTTAAAGCCTAACCTCGCGTCACCAGGCCTTCCATCACGGAGGAAAAGCTGCAGGGTGCGTGGGGTAGGCGTAGCGTTTATCTACACTGTAGATAGTCGCAAAATGTAGCAATATACGTGGTTATTGACTTAATGCACGCATCATGCTCTCCTCCTGTGAGGGTGCACTGGACGTGTGTGATGAAAACAGAACTAGAACTATTGCTGTGCTGACGTGTAGCCCTTCGGTCTTGCCTCGGCTCTGGACATTTTAGCCTCGGTGCTCACATCAAATCTACAAGCTATCAGATTCATGTATATATACATTCATATAGATGTCCTTTCCTTCTTTTCATAACCTTGTAGGAGTGAGTATAGAGGAGCTATACAGAGCAGAATATAAACCTGACGGTGTGTAACATACTAACGATGCATAGTGCTGAATTATGTTAAAACTCCATGAAGTGGTATAGACATGAGATGACTCACTTAACAGTAAGCTATGTCCTTCCTTCACAACACAGAAATGTTCTGATACAAAATGTTGACTTTAGTTTTTATACAGTAGCTGTATGTGTCATTCTGATGTACAGAAGGTTACAATGAAAAGGTTACTTACATAAAATACTTTAATGCGGTTTAAACAACTTTTAAGTACTAGTATATATCTTGCCAGTTGTCTGACATTCACCACTTCATAGGTCACTTGTTAAACACTTGTTATGAATGTGGAGGCAGACTGGTTTCACAATAACAAACACTGAATATTTACTTAACCCATTAAAACCGGGAACGCATCTGTGTCATTTTAGATTTCTTTGGCTATTCAAAAATAGCAAATATATAATATAGCGCAGTACCGAGTACCACGCCATGAGCTTGTAGATCTGATGTTTTGTGTGTGCAAATCTTTGAATATATATTTTCTAAAGCAAACATTTGTAACTCAAATCTTTGCTTCTGGCGGTCCCTGGAACAAGATATTTTGAATTTTTAATCGGCCTCATAATCGGTTAAAGAGATTCAGCCAGCAGAAGGTATAAAAGTGCTCGTCGGTGCTCAACAGGGACGACTTGCATCAGAGAAAATAATAATGCATTCAGGATAGCCTACCCTAATAAATATACTGGAACACTTGACTGGTTTGCACACAACAGTATTAACCCTGTTTGACTCTGAGGAAACAATAAAACACGTGCAAACCAGTCGAGCGCTCCAGTATATTGTATTTGGGTAGTTATTATTTTCATTGAATATTTACTATTTGTGTCCATATACCTGCATCAGTGCAATGCAATCACGTAGTCAAATAGTAAATATGAATTGTGTCATGTCCAGGGGGTGATCAGGCTGCCTCATGCTAAAGAAACAGGAGATAGGCTCCTAACCATGCACTTACACGTTACACTTTGTAAACTGGACCTGAGTTGGCTATGTAGGTACTTGGACTTCGTTTTTTCCGTCTACACCAAATCTATTCGCCCAAAATAGCTGATCTACAAGCTTGTCGCGTTGCAATGCGCTGTGAGCCTGTACATGTAGATCTACTTTATTTGGCTAATGTTCCTCTGCCCCCAGAATATGCATTCCGGGGCAGTGGGGTTCGACTGGTTAACCCATTTTGGGCAGGAACCCCTTTGTAACTATACCTTTCAGGACGGGAACCCCTTTCGGGGGGTAGGAGTAATCGCTTTCAGTGTCGCTATAAGATACGACATCCCTTCCTGTCTATAGGATATTAGGCTGCCTCCCCCCATTTAAAACACAACACAAACAAGCATGGATCAGTGTAGCCAGCACTACTGCTCAGAACAGAAGTGTCATGTCTAATGGAAAAACAAAAGAGACGTCAGAAGAACATATTAATAGAACTGAGTGGGTGGCTAGAAAGAAAGTGTAACAGTTTTTACAGTCGAATCCATGAGGTCATTGTAAAAACATGGATCACAAGAAAAGTGAGAAGCAGAAGCAAGGGGGCACTGACACGGTTCCTTGTTTGCCAAGCGACCACAGAGGCTAACATGTGAAATAAGCATGAGGATTTTGTCTTTAAAACCCGCTTTTACTTAGGGTTATGCAAATATGCCAAGTTAAACTTGGGTAACCAGAAGAGTGGGCACATGAGAACGTAACAGGATAGGTGGGCACTAGGGACATCTGGGCACCTCGATGTAAAATTGGCTATTTTGTCCAAAATGTTAAAAAAAAAAATATTTGAAAAATGGTCTAAAATAAGGTATACATGTACGGTAAACATTTGACAATTAAGGTCTAATATTTCTACAATTGATACAAAATGTGTGTATCCAGTCATTTTGGGGCATAAACAAGAAGTTGAAGGATGCTTGGTGGGTGCTACGGTGTGCGGACTGCGGACCCATCCTTTTATTTTTGATACATAGTGCCTGCCTCATGCATCTGCCACCTGTACTTCCAACACTAACAGGTTGAGCACATGTTTTCAGGTAGAACGATACTGAAATTCTTGAGACTGTCATGGCGTGTGAGGTTAGAGGTGTGTAAGGTAACCGTTGTGGTTACATCATCCCTTCCCCTCGTTCCAGGTTGATTCCAGTGGGATGAGCTCACACACAGGAGTGATCATCCTGTGTGGTTTTAACAGCAGACGGTATGTCATCACAATTGTTCAATTGTTCACACATGCACAACATGTTGCACACACACACACACACATACACACACACACACACACACACACAGACACACAGACACACACACACACACACACACACACACACACACACACACACACACACACACACACACACACACACACACACACACACACACACACAGAGTGTGTCATCACAACTGTTCACACAGATGATGCACACATGCCACCCCTTAAGTAAAATAATTTGACTTAAGACTACTACGTAAGACTATAAAAGTCGTGTGTGTGTGTGTGTGTGTGTGTGTGTGTGTGTGTGTGTGTGTGTGTGTGTGTGTGTGTGTGTGTGTGTGTGTGTGTGTGTGTGTGTGTGTGTGTGTGTGTTTCTGGAGGCGGAAGAATTAGAATTAGTCTCTCCCAATTAAAACACCTAGGGGTCATATTGGATCCAAACTTGTTTCATCTTTGAAAGGAAAGAGAGCTCAGTATGCAGTCATTATGTTTGGTGGCAAACAATCTCAGCATGGTTGTTTTCCACGATCAATTTTGAAACCATCGCTGTGAACAGATCATTCTTCTACAGCAGGAGTATCAACAAGCTTTTGTCATTTCTATCTCAGTGGCCATGGGATGAAATAACAACACGACATGGTGTCATCTGAATCAATGCCAAGAATACTGAAACATACTTTGGTATTTTGTAATACATGTGATGTAGCTATTATGTGCTGTATGTGTCCACTGTAAGAAAACCAGCAGTTAGAAAACCAAGTTTTTTCAGTTTTTTTCAGAAAAAAACTCCATATTGTACATGAAAAAAAGGATTGAAATCCCGTCGGAATATGAAGCCGTTAGTCGGCTTCATATTCCGACAGTGGATGTCGGGGATGACTGTGGTGATCAAATGCGTAAGCCTAATTCTTCTTTCTCTCAAGTCCAGTCTATTCTGTTTCTATGGCTTATTGCACATATTGCATATTAGGCTACATTTTGCATAATGCATGTATTGCATATTGCAATGATTGACCCCCGTATTGCTGCTTGCAGCTATATTTTACCTTGTTGTTTATTGACTAGAGTTCATGTTTACTCTGCTTATTCCGATCTCACACTAAATGCCTAAAATGATGCATTATTATTATTATTATTAATAATGATATTTTAAATGATGAATTATTGGTTCTCTGTTGTTTGCCGAGAATAGGACTACATAAGCACTGTAAATATTTCATTCATTTTATTTAATGTCATTCAAAAAGTATCAATCCATCCACTTTATCATATGAGACTTAAGAACACGTGTAATGCTACACATGACAGGAGCATCTGTGTTGAGGTTAACGTACCCTACAGCATGTCAGTGAGTCTGACAGCAGCCCAACTAGAAACATATGGCAACAAGACTTCTTTACGAGCCAGATTCTTGGCTAGTCAAACCAATAAAACATGAACATAAATCACGGCATAACACAACAAGAACAGGCGTCGGAACACAGAACAAAAACAAAACACATAATGACCCTTTCATTTGGAATATTAAAGGACCACTTCACCCCACTTCACCCATTTTCAACCTTATCTTTGTGTAATTGGTCCTCAGTAATGCTCATTATAAGATGGTACCAACCATTTGAGGGCCGTGGACAGTTCAAAAAACGTGCCCACCAATGACATCAGTAGGCAGGTTGTGTCATTTCAAGCAAGATTTCAAACTTATTATTTCTATGTTTTTATTAATACAAGGGCTTTTATTTCAGCATACTAACTTTCCAGTTACAGAAAGGCTGTAGTTTCTATTAGCTTTGAATCCTTATCGATCATGTCATTGGCTTCTGAAATGTCCACAGGCCACCAATCAGACACAGAGTGAGTAAACAGTGATGGTGCCATCTTATAATGAGCATTACTGAGGACCAATTATGAAGGTAGAAATGGTGAATTGGTTGCAACACAACGTGTATTACCTATTTTTGAAAATATTTTGACTTAAATACTTGTGAAATGTGACATTCTGCATAATGATTACTTTTACTTTTGCACTATAAGTATATTTTGATGCACTTTTCTTTCCCCATTTTATCCCCAATTTAGTCGTTATGCCAATTTTAATTCCCATTTTCAATACTTTTACTTCTACTCCACTTCATCTCAGAGGCAAATATTGTACTTTTACTCCACTACAATTATTTGACAGCTTCAGCTACTAGTAACTTTGTAGATTTTGATTATTATTACAAAACATACATTACCCACTTCAGCCCTACTATACATTTCGGCCATTTAAAAATAGCCGATCTACAAGCTCACAATGCGTCGCGATGCAACGCATTGTGAGCTTGTAGATCTGCTATTTTCAAAAGATTTTTTATACATTTTGAACTTGTAAAATCGGACATTCTGCAATATGAGTACTTTTACTTTTGATACTTTAAGTACATTTTGATACCAATACTTTTGTACTTTTACTCAAGTGAATTTTGAATTCCAGTCTTTTACTTGTAACAGAGTACTTCTACAATGCAGTATTGATACTTTTACTTACGTAAAACATCTGAGTACTTTTTCCACCACTGATCGTGATGAGATGCTCATTAGCCTTGAGCGTTAGTGTTGAACGTGTAGAACAAGCCTTACATTGATTAGCTGCCAGCTCCTCCATAAAGAGCTGGCTGCATAGCAGCTAGACCTAATTATAACCATTAATTAGTTGAATTGTAGCAGGTTCGATAAACTTAAGTTGTTTTTTGTTATTTTAGTGGTTTTCATTGGAAATTGTATTGACTCCCCAGACACATTTGTGCCAAATTTGTGTAAAATTGGCACCCGGTGCAGACTTTGGAAGGCAATTATAGCCATTCAGAATGGAATATGAGAAATCTTAAAGATATATTCATCACCATATATATATCTCCATGATTGCCCATTGTCCAGAGACAATGGGCAGTGATTTGTGTGAAGTTTGTGAAATCACAAAATGCAAATGAAAACTTTGCAAAATGCCAGAAGGTCTACTTACAGTAGATGGAAATTGGGGAGTTGCGTCATGATCCACAAGGATCATTCATTTTTAATAGACCAATTATTTGTTTACTAACATTGAGACTGGACGCACAGGTGATTGTTTCACGCAATCAATTCTCAACCTGTTGTTTCGGTGTGCGCTGGTTTCAGCGCACCCCAACCCCCTCTTGTGTGTTGGCTAGTGAGGCGCGTCCTAGCGAGACCTGACAGAATGGGTTTCATTAAGAGCATACTGGTTGCACGCATACTGGTTCTTATCAGTGTGACGTCGTCTGTTAAGGGGTCTATTAAATCGGGCTGCATGCAGACCCCAATCTGAAAAGATTTTCTGCCTGGGACCCTCATACAAGTTGTGCTGGATGACTCCGTAGTAGAGGTTAGCTACCCTGTATTTCATGTACTTTTCACTGTATTTTTCGTTTTCTTCTCTTGGACATGATTATTTAGTGTTAGATTGTTCTCCCTCCACTCCCTCCCTCCTCCTCTTTCTTCTTCTCCCTCTCTGCAAAACAACAAGATGATGGAGCCTGTGCAGAAACAAATTCCCAAATTCTTCTTCTTTACACCTGTATACCAGAGACGTGACAATAAAGTTGATAATGTTGATTCTTGGCTGTCCGCCCTGCAGATTGGGAGGTCGGGGTCAGTGGTGGAAAGTGACTAAGTACATTTACTCAAGTACTGTACTATACAAGTTTGAGCTGCTTTTACTTTACTGGAGTATTTCCAATTGTCTATACTTTTACTTCTAAATTGTCTATACTCTACTCCACTACAACTCAAATATTGTACTTAATATTGTAAATATTGTACTAAACTTTAGTTACTAGTTACTTTGCAGATATACATTATTACGTTATAAAACATACATTAACCACTTTAGCCCTATTTTATACTTAGGCTAATTGAAAATAGCCGATCTACAAGCTCACAACGCGTCGCATCGCGATGCGTTGTAAGCTTGTAGATCTGCTATTTTCAAACATTTTAGTACTTTTACTTTTGGTACTTTACGTACATTTTGAAGCCAATACTTTTGTACCTTTACTCAACTACATTTTGAATTCTGGACTTTTACTCGTAATGGAGTATTTCTACATTGCAGTATTGACACTTTTACTTAAGTAAAGAATTTGAGTCCTTTTTCCACCACTGGTCGTCGGGGTTCAATCCCCGGCCAAGTCATACCAAAGACTCTAAATATGCGACCTATTGCCCCCGTGCTTGGCACTTCAGCAGCATCAGGGGTTGGATTGGGGGGTAAGTCCCCATGGGTCCTACTGGCGTCATGTCCTGGGGGTGTGCTTGTATGTCATGGCCGGGAGGGATGTACTTTGTACACCGTGCTGCCTCACACACTACAGAAACAGGAGATAGGCTGTACCTATGGTACTGTGGGTCACACGGCTCGGGAAACGATGGTTCCCAAGGATACTTACTTACTTACTTACTTAACCCATTTAGACCGGGGACGCATCTGTGCATGAGCTTGTAGATCTGCTATTTTTTTTAAATCATGATTTTTTTTTTGGGCATTTTTTTTTTCAACATTTCACATTTTCAACTGCTTTTAACATGTTTTACTTTTTAACATTTTTAACACATTTTTAACTTTTTCAACATTTCACATTTTTGACACATTTTTAACTGGGGATTCGACAAATGTCTTCTAAATATATATTTTTTGAATTTATGTTGCTATAAATCAGTGGTTCTCAAACATTTTTCGTGTCAAGGACCCCCAAAATGATATGTATTTGTCCGTGGACCCCCCCATCTCAAAATATTTCTTTCCAGGGACCCCCCCCAGAAGCAAAAATTTGAGTTAAAATGTATATATATATATATTCAAAGATTTGCACACATTTTCACGTTTTTTCAAAAATAGCCCAAAGAAATCCCAAAAATGACACGGATGCGTTCCCGGTCTAAATGGGTTAAGAGTTAAGATTTCATAACGGAGAGACACCTGCCCCCTCCTCTACAGCTTGAGGTAATCTTTCACAATTGGTCTCGGTTCAGCAGTTTTGGAGCATGGGTTCTGTTGCATTAGATATGCTTGCAACTGACCTGTGTGAAGAGCCCCCGCACAGGATACAAGTATCTAAATGGGACTTGACATGCAACTGTTGCATCCCAGAGAGACCAAGCTTGACCCCTTCAGTGGTGGAAGAAGCACTCCTATTTATGTATGTATTTATTTTTACACTTAAACCCTTTATATTAAAACGGACACGAGTTGCATTCTTTTATTCCCTCTACACCAGATCTCTTTGCCAAAGCATATAGCTGATCTACAAGCTGACAACACGCGTTGTGAGCTTGCATCCCAGAGAGACCAAGTTGACCCCCTTCAGTGGTGGAAGAAGTACTCCTATTTATTTATGTATTTAGTTTTACACTTAAACCCTTTATATTAAAACGGACATGAGTTACATTCTTGTATTCCCTCTACGCCAGATCTCTTTTGATTGGCTATTTTGGTGGCTAAGTATTTCAATGGTTAAGTAAAAGTAGCAATACCACACTGTAGAAATACTTTGCGGAACTAACTTTTTTTTGAATGAATAAAATATTTGTATTCTCCAATATGTATGGTTGAGTATGTTAATACAATATCACTTATACAATTGCGGTGGTTGTATTGTGTCTCCCTGCTCTTCTATTGAGACATTTAGATTGTGTCAAAGGTCATGTCTCACCTAGGATCTGACACAAATTTTGACCTGATGGTCAAGATTAAATTTCTCCCCTGAGCAAGCAGGCAGGCTGTATTAGCTCAATGGTAAAAATGTCAGCACTTGCGCAGGAAACTGGGTTGAAATCCGGGGTAGAAGAGGAAAGTTACATAGTGCAGCTTTAATGTCCTGTAGGTTATTCAGAAATGTACTTCAGTAAAAGTACAAAAGTGTTGGCATCATCAAAATATACTTACAGTACCAAAATAAAACTACTCATCATTATGAATGGCCTAATTCCTCATTTCTTTCAAAAGGTTTTCAGAAATAGCCGATCTACAATGTCACATTGCGACACGTTGTGAGCTTGTACTGTTAGGCTATGTCCGATTCAAATGATTGTGGTGGAGTCAAAAGTGCAATATTTGCCTAGTTGAGTAGAACTATAAAGTCTCGAAAAATGGAAATCCTCAACTAAAGTAAAAGTACCGTGTAAAAAAAAGTACAGTACTTGAGTAAATGTATGTTATGTTCCACACTGACTAAATGGGACTTGACATTGCATCCCAGAGGAGCCCATGAAGTTGACCCCAACCTCTGTAGCTGATAACATTTTTGTCTTGCTGGGTGGTTACGGAATATTTGGTCTTTTCACAGAGTTTCTGAGAGGAGAATTCTATGCATGCTTTTACAATATTAAAACAAAGTTAGCTTTAATAGGCTTTAGCTTTGGAATTTAGCTTGAGACCCCAGATTGATGTTTGCTTGTCATGATTGGTTAGTTGGGTTGACGGAGAAATAAAACTTTTGCAGCCCGTAGAGCGGGCGCTATCCCACCATATGTAAACAGTTTATAACTGTGGAACCAAAAGACAAACACCACATCAGAGAATGTGTAATAAAGTTACATATACCACCAGACATCTGACAGTCCTGTTTCTAACAAGATATTGATCTATTTGTACCATCAGCAGCTGTGCCCAATTAACACAAAACACAATACTATGCAACCGAAGCAGTGGGGTTGCATGCAAACTGTTAGGGGATGTGCCTTTGTAAACATTGGCCTCATTACTGGGATCATGATGTCAGTGCTACTTCAGTGGTGGAAAGTAACTCAATTCAGTCGACGATTTCATCACGATTAACTATTTTCCAATGATATTGCATTAAATGTGCCGGTGTGACTCTGCTCCTGTGATAGAGATTATCTGTGCAAGCATGACTCACGATCTGAGATCACAAACCCCTCTGAAGCAGAGCATATTAGGTATGGAGTTATTGCGTGAACATTGAACCCTTCAAGGGCATAAGTTGAGGTACAGATATAACATTGTACAATCCACAAAATCATACATTTAACTTAGATGGCACAGGAGGAGGCTGGGGAGGTGGAGGGACTTTGATCACAGACAGCTGCAGGAACAGTGCTGTGACCACTACGGAGCATGAAGTATGAACAGTGTAGATAGATAGATAGATAGATAGATAGATAGATAACCTTTGCTTTTTCAAAAAAGTAGATTTTCCCCCCCCTTGTTTTGAAATGTTATGTTGGTTATGTTTATATTGCGCAATTGCTATGTTTCAATTAAGTAAAGAATGTGAGTACTTCTTCCATCACTGTCTATCTGCACCATCAGCAGCTGAAACCAATTAAATCATAAAACACAATAATATTCAACTAAGCAGTGGGGTTGCATGCAAACTGTAAGGATGCGCATTTGTAAAAGTTGGCCCTATTACTGGGTTCAGTGCTAGTATTATAGGCTCATAATTCCATTACCAGGTAATATTTGGCTAAGAGAATGTCGGGCTGTAGAAGCAACATTGTTTTGGATTATAGGTTTTCCAATACAAATATTTGAGAGTCTTACAGAGCATATTGGAAGGTTTACAATTGTGTGTTCAAATTATATATATATATATATATATATATATATATATATATATATATATATATATATATATATATATATATTCTTTTCATGTAGTGTTAAGGGGATAGCAGTGGCTTAGTGTAAACAGAAAGGTTTCAGTAATAGCTATATATCAAACCCCAAGGATGTGGATGGGGGAATATCATAGCCACAACACGTCAACAGATAAAACAACTTAAAATATTTAATCACGCTAATTGAAATAGTCATTTAAGTTGTTGCTACAATGCAGCAATACAAGAACTACCACATCATGTCGTTCATAAAATAATATGTGTTAAACTACAAATATAATATATCTCTGCTGTCCAGCGCGAAACTGCTAACTGCAAAACGCTCATTGTTCAGGAAACGAAAAAACAAAACATACGTTTTTCAGAAAATGAAGAAAACCTTTATTTTTAAAACAAAGCAATACTGCCTCATCAAAGTTGGTATAGTGACTGTATATTTATTGTGAGATACTTGCATGTGTCATTATCAACACTTTACCCAAATCGCAAGTAAATCAACACTTTACCCAGCGCGAGTGGAGTTAGTAGTTTCAGACGAGCAGAAATCAAGCTGAAGTGGAGTTAGGTGTCCAAACAACAGTAGCACTCGCTGCTGAGAGAGGTTTCAAAAGGGTACAGATTCCCAAAAGCTAACAATGGATCTCCAAGCTCACATTGCATCACAACAACGTGTGAATTAATGCCCTGGTGCTTCATGACACTTATTATATAGGCCTACAATAATAAACAGGACTTTAAATATTACAATAACTTCTGCAAAGAGGTAGTAGAACACTAGCGCGACAGAAATGCTATGAGCGCCTTTCTTCTTGTCACATTGCTCTCCTCATTAAAGACTTCATAGATTTTAGAAATATAATTACTTGTTTTCATAACATTAGCGTCAGTGCTAAGTTTGATAAACAGATACACTGCATAGTTTTAACAGACTACGGGGAGTCTGTTTACGTGTTCCTCCTCCTCGCTCACTGCGCAACGCGCACTACTCATGCTGTTAAAAGGCAGCGCTGTAGAGGAGAGGGGGGAGTTGTTTGTTTTTGACGGACAGTTTGAGGATCCAATGGAGTTGGGAGTTTTCGTCTGAGGCGCTTTTTAATACTTTTCATTGGTTCAAATGTTTAGATTTTTTACACAGATGTGAAGGGTGTTCAATAGCGTTGATTTATGAAAAAACAAAGAAGATGAAAATGGAGTTAGCTGGTTCGTCCTGGACACCGACGATATGTTTTGTCACAGTACATTTGCACATACTGTACATAAACATTTGACCTCTGCATTTTCCCGTAGGGGCAGTGTCTGTTTGATTGATGTACTTTATTTAGTAAGACATGAGAACAACAGTACATGGAAGTACAAATTCACAATACAAGGTCTACTAAATGAAGTCTCATTAAAATTAAGCACTGAGCTTGTTTAAGATGAGATCCCCATTAATACAGCGCCCAGGGAGCAGTTACAGGTATTAGTGTCTTGCTGAGGTACACTTCGACAGGGGCCGAGTGGCAAACTGGGGACCTTCTTCTGTTGCCCAGATGGCCTCACTACCCATTCAGTTATGGCTGCCTGTTAATGATGTAGTAGTTAGCTTAGCGAACAAGTATACAATTGTGCTTAAAGGTTCAGGTCCAGTTCAGGTTCAAAACTACAGCAGGGTAACTTAAAACATGGCAGGTTACATAAGACTGACCTTATAGTACACCATGATGTAAGCAACACATCTGCATTTAATACAAATGTATAAGGGGCGTGTTAGATTTAGTTGTGCCAATGTGCATTGACAATTGCCAATAGGCCTACTTCATGACTACTGTGTCTATGCTTGCAAAGAGCAGAGACAGAGAGAAGGAGAGACAGAAAAGGAGACAGAGAGATCTCCGTGTGTGTGTGTGTGTGTGTGTGTGTGTGTGTGTGTGTGTGTGTGCGCGCGCGTCACCTATTCTTGAGAATCGGGACAAAACCTTTATTTGTGTATATATTTTTTAATATATTCTTCAATTATGCCGGGAAAATATATTTTAAAAGATCAAAGTGTTAAGTTACTCAGGTTCCATTAATGCTAATTTTTTTTTGGGGGGGGGGATTTAGAAGGACTGACCAGATAGTAATATTATTTAGTGCATTTATCAAAAAATACCAGAGCTTTCACAGCTTTACCGCCTTTTTTTAAACCAGGAAATGAGACAGGGAACCTTAGAATACAGCTAAAACCTGTTTGTGCTAATGAAATTGAAACTTTAAAGGGCAAAAAAGTTTACAAAATACACATTTAAAAAAAAGTTGTTATCAATAGTACATTCTTACACCTATGTTACCAATACACATGGATAGGTTTTTAATGCTTTTAACAAAACAAATTAAAAATAATGGTTGAGGTTGTGAATCCTTGTCTTAGACAAGGTGTTTTCTGGCTAAGTTTAAGTTTAGATGTAAAAAAAAAAAAAAAGAACCCAGACCAAAACATTGTATAAATCTTTTGTAATTAATATATATAAATCCTTTAAGAATATATTTTTAGTATTTTCTACTATTTACTCGAGTATACTTTGTCCACCACTGCTGACCGACCATAAATAATACATTTTAGGAAGAATAAAATCTGACCTTGAATCGATTGGCCCCTGCATGGGCCAGACTTTGGACATGTCTGGTGGTCAAGGGCACAACGAATGTTTCATCACAAGTTGCCACAATGGCAGTAGTCTGTGACTTCCCCCACCTCTCTCTCTCTCTCTCCAAAATCAATGACAGTTGTGGCTGTCGTGCATTTTACAGATATCACTCTCTGTGTGTTGCCAGCTCCCTCTCTCTCCTGTGACTTCTATCACTGTCTGTCTGTCTGTCTGTCTGTCTGTCTGTCTGTCTGTCTGTCTCCCAGATGCATACTCGGTTCTCCTAATAACTCCTCTCTGATGAAAACATCCCCATTGAAACTCACACATATCCATTTCAAGTGGGGACATACATTCATGAGGTACAGTGCTAAACTTCACAACAGGCACATAGTTCACTTATGGTATTATTTTCCCGGTGTAGTGTCTTAGTTCATTTTTTGTGCTCTTTGTGTGCTTTGTCATATTAAAACTCTTGCATTTGGACTGCCTCTTCGTTCTGCCGTTGGGTCCTACTACCTTCTCCTGACTCACACCCTGACAATGTTTTTGAGAAATTTAGCAAATTTGTCTCCATGGTTATTTATTACAGCGCAAACATACCTGGCAATTAAGACAATTATGATTCTGATTAAATGTATTTATATTTTGTGTTCGGTTTATTGTCCTTGAGCTGCAGAGCCATGAGAAGGAGTTCATCAGTTGACAGTGTTAAATCCCTTCGTTGACATAGCAAGTCGATCTGATTTGAGTGATAACAGCAGGGGTTCCTAAACCTTCTCAGCTCGTGGCCCAAAAGAGAAAGTGTATGCGTCGACACGCATATTGTTCTTTTCTTTATCTCAGTATAAAACATTTTAGACGACACATGGCGTGGCTACTCTTTCTTTACCATCTAACACAAAAAAGCCTCCCCCCTCGCTTTCACAAGGTACAGCTAGTTGAGAAAACATACTACGATACAGCCCGAACATCATTTTTATATTAATTAAAAGTTTCATTTCCCTGTAGACTTGTAATGTCTTTAAACAAAAAAAAGAAAAACAGTTATTTTCATTATTTTTTTTACAGGTTCTTACCTGTGTTTAAACACAGCCATGAGTGTATCCCTGGGACCCAGACTTACAAAAAACACATTACCAATTAACGACTTGAGCCCCATAAATAGTGAAACTATCTACAAGATGCACATCTAAGAGCTACGTACAAGATTTGCTATTTTCACTGTTTATTTATTTTAAATGCAGAACATTTTATTTTTGATGGATGTTTTTATTATTATTATGTTATAATATAAAGTGAAATAGCAAAATAGAAAACAATGATCTTGAGTGTTATGAGAGAGAGAGAGAGAGAGAGAGAGAGAGAGAGAGAGAGAGAGAGAGAGAGAGAGAGAGAGAGAGAGAGAGAGAGAGAGAGAGAGAGAGAGAGAGAGAGAGAGAGAGAGAGAGAGAGAGAGAGAGAGAGAGAGAGAGAGAGAGAGAGAGAGAGAGAGCAAGCAAACCTTGCAAAACTGAGGAATTAGTTAAATTTGACAATTATTTAATGGTGCAAAAATAGTCTCTTTTTTGCACCATTAAATAATTGGCATATGAGCGTACTCAAATATGACTATGAAGATATCATTGTTCTTTCTAGGAATTAACTTAACTTTTGACTCAAGATTCAACAGATGTATTTGCTATTTGCACAGTATAAGTAATGGCATTCTTGAGCATACTGTAGCTCCCTGAGTCAGCTTAAAAGTACAGAAGGTACAGAAAAAGGGCAAGAAAATCTTAACAATCATGCTGCAATACAAAAAACTAACACACAATGCATGAAAGTGTTACCCACAAAATACACACTTTACATTCATATTGCCCAGTCAAATTATTGCAGATTTGCTGGTTATCAATGTGGGGTCCGGGACCCCTCAGGGGTCCTTGACCTGGCTCCTAGGGGTCTCCAGCAAAATGATTGATGTTAGGAACCAACTGGTGGTCCCTTACAGGTCTGTAACTCTGGGAGTGTACAAACCAAATGGACCCATAGTTATGCGGTGTCCGTGGCCTAGTGCATAGCATTCTGGGGGTCATTGAAATAAAAAAACAAGTTTGAGAATCACTGAGATAAACATGTCTGATTTATACTGTGCATCAACATGAATGTTTACCTGTGTGATGTCAGCGTGACGCGATCTGATCAGAGATCTATCCTATATTAAAATTGGCTTACAGCCGTTCCTCCAACCAGGAGATGTTTGACAGATTATGTACAACATGTATATTTTACAGTAAATGCACAAAATCTCTCTACGTACGTACGTATGTCTGTCCGCCTCTAGTTCACGGATCTCGAGAACCGTCTCACCGACTAACTTCAAACTCGGCACACGTGGCGCTCCGACGATCCGAGGGAGTTGAGAATGCCGGTGTCGAGTCGGTCGGATATGCGGTTTTCCAGAACTGCCGATCCAATCTGATCCAATCCGACTGATACGCCCATATATAGGCATATATGGAAATCCGGTTGTGCAGAACTGCAGATCCACCCGCATTGCTCATATGGGACCGACCAACTTCAGATTTGTGCCCGATGCCGAGTTGTTCGGATAGGCGGTACTGTGAGGTTTTGGGTTGTTATAATGGGTAGATGACCTGAGAACATGGTGTTGTCTTTTCCAGTACTGAGTTGGCAGCAGTGCCCTGCCAGGGCTCCAACTGTAGTAAAAATAAACAAAACCACTTCGCTACTCACCGAAACAAAGGCTGTTTTGTGTTGTTGAAAATCTATTCTCGGAGGTCTCACCTTCTCTGTAAAATACAGTTTTTGGCCAGAAAATAAAATATTTCACCGGAAGGAAAACAATTTTTTTGGTTGCTCCACTGCGGCCTCTACAGATCTGGCCAATGGATTTTTTTCTATTGACCAGATTTTTCCTTCCGGTGAAATGTTTTCTTTAATGGCCAAAAACTGTATTTTACAGAGGTGGTGGGGTGCTGAGAGGCGGCCCACCTCCGAGAACAGACTTTCAACAACACAAAACAATCTTTGTTTTGGTGAGCAGCGAAGTGGTTTTGTTTATTTTTACTACAGTTGGAGCCCTCGCAGGGCAGTGGCATTCCTTGTCTATGAGCAGAGCCCAGCGCCTGGCAGGGCGTTAGAGAGAACTCACTAGCGCTCTGGACCAGGGCTACCTTTGATGCAGCCTTCATAGTTGACAAACAGGTCTGATGTCAAGGCATCTTTTTTCATTTAAGAATCAGTTAAGATCAAGGCCTAACTCTCTCTGAAAGACCTTGAGAGGGTTATCCATGAATTCATTTCATCCAGACTTGATTATTGCAACTCCTTGTACAGTACGTCTTTGCTTAGGCGCCTGCAGGCGTCAGAGGTTACCGAGCCTTTACAGCAGCCGCCTCCACCCTCTGGAACAGCTTGCTCCTTCATATCAGAACTGCCCAGATAACCCAGTCAATAGAAGTTTTTAAATCTCTATTAAAGACTCATTTCTTCTCCCTGGGCCTTCCTTCAGTGACAGTTGAGCTCGGCACCCTATGCTTCCCCCCATACTAGTACTGTACGTAATGTTTAGTTTTTTTATCCTTTGTCTGTATTATATCGTCACTGTCGGGTGGAAACCTTGTATATCCAAAACCGTTACTTTTCAGAAAATGGAAAATATATTCCCGAAATAGTGGAAATAGCAGATCTACAAGCTCACAACATATAAATATCATTAGAATTATTATAAGACATTATAAGACATACTGGTAGCCTTGCGGACACAGTAGCAGTACTCCAACCAAGAGATGTTTGACAGGTTTTGTACAATATTGTCATCTTACAGTAAATGAATGAAATCTCTCTGCTTGTCTGTCCACCTGTAGTTCACGTATCTCGAGAACCATCTGACGGACCGTCTGACTTTAAACCTTCCGAGGGAGTTGAAAATGCCGTGGTCAATGTCGGTCTGATGGGTGCAGTACGTTAGTCCGACAGCGCAGTTTCCAATACTAAACCCGAACCAAACCCGCACCCTAACCCTAACCACACGCGGATGCCACATAGTCGGAGAAAAGGTCTGTCGGATTAACGCATGCCTCCCGGTCTGATATGCGGTTTTCCAGAACTGCCGATCTGATCCGACTGATACGCCCATATAGGCATATCATGGAGATACGGTTGTGCAGAACTGCAGATCCACCCTTATTACGCATAATGGGACCGACCGACTTCATATTTGGCGCACGCATCAGTGAGGACTTGAGGGAGTGTGGTACCCGGTGCTGAGTCGTTTGGATAGGCGGTACTGGGAGGGTTTCGGGTGGTTATAATAGGTGGATGACCAGAGAACGGGGCTCTCGTGTTGTCTTTTCCAGTACTGGTACTAATAGTAGGAAGAGTTGGCAGCAGTGAGAGTTTACTTGTGCTTGTTTACTTGTACCTTAGTGTCACCTTTGATGCAGCTGTTATGTGCTTTCACATAGGCACGCCTCAGTCTACAGCAATGTTACTATTTGTTCACTAATGTTTCTTTATCCTTGTTTAGTGTCTACCCGGCTGGCTCTGCTGCCCTGGTCTATGGCTAGACACTCACATGTCAATCACCTGTGATTGTTCGGGCTGCCCCTCCCTGTCTAAGCTGTTTCTTGTGCATGATTAGGGCCTGAGACTATAAAGAGGAGCTGTTGCCAGCTTTCAATATCTCCCTAGCACCCCAGCAGAGCACACCAGTTTAATTGGATCATTTGGTTACTTTGAATTGATTTATTTCAGTTTTGATGGGCTGGTCGTTAGTGTTGTTTGACATGTTTTTCGTTATAGGTTAATTTGGTTTTATTTTGTTGTTCTGGTAGTTTATGGGCGTCTGGTATGACGACGGGCACATAGTGTTTGCCCCCCCCAGACTCCCCACTTTTGAGTTTGGCCAGCCCATCACTTTACTTTGTTTAGGACTTCAGTTTTGGTTCACTATTATCCTTGTTTGCTACAATATTCAGCATTTCGTGGTGTATAAAAACTAAAACACTGGATGTATTTTTTTTGTATTGAAAAATAAACCTGCAAACAAGTGTGAAACCTGACTGTGTCCTTTTATTATGTTTGTAGCCCCTTGGTGTTCGAGCCAAGTTCAAAGGCCCGTAACAGCAGCCTTCATAGTTGACAAACAGGTCTGCTTTTTTCATTTAAGGACCAGTTACGATCAAGGCCTAACTCTCTCTGAAAGACCTTGAGAAGGGTTACCCATGAATGGTGTTCACTCTCCATTCCGACATCTCACCACTCCGACTAGTGGCTTCCGCGTGCGGTTAGGGTTAGGGTTAGGTATAGGGTTCGTCAACGTCGGAAAGGCGACATGTCGGAAAGGAGAAATGCACCCCCCATGAATACATTTCATCCAGACTTGATTATTGCAGCTCCTTGTACGTCTTTGCTTAGGCGCCTTCAGGCATCAGAGGTTACTGAGCCTTTACAGCGGTCGCCCCCACCCTCTGGAACAGCTTGCTCCTTCATATCAGAGCTGCCCAGACAAACCCAGTCAATAGAAGTTTTTAAATCTCTATTAAAGACTCATCTCTTCTCCCTGGGCCTTCCTTCAGTGACAGTTGAGCTCGGCACCCTATGCTTCCCCCCATACTAGTACGTAATGTTTAGTTTAGTTCCCGTCTGTCTGTATTATACTATCCCTGTCGGGTGGAAACCTTGTATGTCCAAAACCGTTACCTTTCAGGAAATGGAACGGAAATGTTCCGAAATAGTGAAAATGGCAGATCTACAAGCTCACAACGTATAATTGGTATAAGACATACCGGTAGCCTTGGAAAGTCTTGGAAACAGATGATCCGCCGTTGTGACCCTAATATATGGGAATTAGCCGAAAGAAGATAAATCATGAACTAACTGTTAATGAAGACATTATTAATGAACTCATTATTAACTAGTTAATAACAGTATTTTTGGAGGTTTGGACTTGAGTCACAAATTTGATGACTAAAAACTTAAAAACAAATATAAAATAAAAACTGACGACCAGGACAATTGTCCCCATGCATGTATATTTCTCAAATTCTACTATACTTGATGAAGACATTTGGCCCTCATAAGTAATAGAGCACGCACGCACGCACGCACGCACGCACGCGCACACGCGCGCACGCGCGCACACGCGCACACGCGCACACGCGCGCACACGCGCACGCGCACACACACACACACACACACACACACACACACACACACACACACACACACACACACACACACACACACACACACACACACACACACACACACACACACACACAATATTAAATCACTATTCTCAATTATTTGGGTGACGATTAATCGTCAACAAAAAGGTAATGATGGTGACAGCCCAAATCCTTGGCAGAGGATCAAACACCCAGTATGATGCTTGAAACACATCCCACTCGGTTCAGGGGGTACAGGGGGTGACATAAAGCCCTGTTGTATCTTGGCATGTTGTGCTTGTGTTGTTTTGGCCCATAAAAAGTGTCCTTGTGGTGTCATTGAACGAGTGTCCTACTTAACCACTTTCAACCTGGTATCCCTATTTTGGGCATGTCATTTTAGCAAAACGTTTTTTCATTTTTTTTAATCTAAGAAACATATGTATTTTTTTCAGATCTACTTTTTCTTCAGATCTACAAGCACACAACGCATCCGATACGATGTGAGATTGTAGATCGGCTATTTTCACCATTTTGGAAATGGGGATTAAGTGGTCGCATTGCGATGCGTTGTTGTGAGCTTGAAGATATGTTATTTTGTCTCATTTCATTGCCATTTCTAAGCATAAATATCTATTTAACATTGCCCACATTAGGGATATCTGGTGCTGGGGTGGCGCAGCGGTAAAGTCCCTGCCCACCACCACGGAGGTTATGGGATCGAATCCACGGTGGTGCGTCCGGCTTTGTCGGGCGTCTATGGGAACACAATTGGCCCGTGTTCAGGGTAGGGTGATACTGGTCATTGCACGTACTCCTACGGACTGGGGCGGCACCTGTCGGTGGGGAGTGTTGGGCGGGAGGAGTAGGACGAAGGCCCTGCGTCCTCACGGTGGAGGCTCCTCACTGGCAGGTGAGTCTGTAGGATACAAAAAAAGGGGTAAAACATAATAAGCTACTAAAACTTTTTCGTTTTAACACATTGAGTGCCATAAACGGTCCGGACCGTTTTTGAGAATCCATGCGTTGTGTGCCATAACCGGTCCGGACCGTTTTTGGCCCATTTTTTTTTATACGTGGGGCCCACGTGGGGCGCTGTAACAGAACTTTGAGATCATCCAAGGAGTCTCTGAGAAGGAGAGGCCGGCTGTGGATCCTTGTCAAAAATCCTTCCGGTCGGCCGCTCCAATGTTAACTCCTTGACTAAAAGCTCCATTTCTTTTTAACGTGGTGGAAGTGAGCCGTTTCGATCGGCGATCACTCTGCAATGGAGGATGGCGTTAGAAATATTATTGTTCCAGGCGTTAGTCGGGACCCTCCGCCGTCTCGCACGCACGCTTTGTTTACATGCACTTCCGCGTCGGGGCTTCTACAGCACGAAACGTATCAACGTAAGTGGATGGAAGATATGCAGGCACTGAACGTACCCTATTTTAATAAACCTCTGGCACACAATGTGTTAAAAAGGAATATCTGACATATCTGACTTGTTTCCCAGTTGTTTCTTTTTCTAATATTTACCCCTTTCTTGAAAATGGAAAATGACAGAAATTAGTATGACAAAGAATTTCTCTCACTTTTTTTATAACTGTAAACCTGAGCTGTGACAATAAAGTTAAATTGGAATCAGAATCTATTTTCACAATACGTAATATTTTTTGCTTTTCACCACTTCTTTTTCTCCCCAATTTAGTCAATATGCCAATTGATTCTTCCCCACACACATTTCTGTGTGCCCACGCCCATAGACCATATTCACACGGCGGCCATATTGGAATTTAACATTGAAAGTGCCGCCACCCGGGGTGGCTACTTTCATTGACTTCATAGAAACATGGCCGCCGTGTGAATATGGTCTATGGGAGCTCACACACACTCACACACCGGTGCCCACTTCCACACCTGTGCCTGTTTCCACTGAGTAGCCAAGGTTATTTAGTGCCTCACTCTTGCCACTATATAGACCATATTCACACGGCGGACATGTTTCTATGAAGTCAATGAAAGTAGCCACCCCGGGTGGCGGCACTTTCAATGTTAAATTCCAATATGGCCGCCGTGTGAATATGGTCTATTCTCTGCCTGCTGATCAGACCAGTGTTACTCTAGTCTAGCTCGCTCTAACCCATTATTCGAAACCTGTATTCTCTGCCTGTTTTGACCCCTGCCTGTATCTGGATTTTCCCTCGCCTAACCCCCTAGTACCTCAGCCTGTTAGGACGGATTACCTGTGTTTGGACTTTGATCGGACCCACGGACTACGGCTAAGCTTTACCCCTTTTGGAGCAGGCGCCACGCTGACTGCTTTTTTCTGTGCCTACTTTTGAGTCCTATTAGGTTGTTAAGACGTGGCGTTGCGCACCGCTAGAATAACTTCCGGGTCCAAGTGTGTATTTTCCCAATATGAGCAGTGCTGTTTTAACAGATCTGAGACTAAAATAACAAGTGTCATTCTACCGCTTTCCTGGCCACGACAAAAAGAGGAAATCGTTTTTTGTATACATCTATATATACATATATATATATATATATATATATATATATATATATATATATATATATATATATACATCTATATATATATATATATATATATATATATATATATATATATATATATATATATATATATATATATATATATATATATATATATATATATATATATATATATAATAATGATAATAATAATAAACTAGAAAATGTAGGTCTCCGCCAGTACAGTTCCTGATTAATCCTGTCTTACCTATTTATATTACATATTGTCACGTGTCACTTGACCAATGTTAGCTATGCGCTATGCGGCCCGAACGTCTAGCGTGACGCGTCGTTCACTTTGCAGTGCCACCTTACAGGCACCTCACAGTGTGAGAGAGAGTTTTATGCTCTCCTAAATCCACGGCAGGCTTTGAAAGTACCCACTTCAGAAAGAGGTGACGTGCATCACCTCTCCAATGACCAAAACCCACTATGGAAGCCGTCGAACTGGTGCGATCTGACGGCATCCTAGAATTTATAGGTAGGATGTGATGTCATGTGATGTCATGCTGTCGTGAGATTACGTCACACTGGCGTTGTCATCGTGATGTCAGATTACGTCACACCGTCACACTGGCGTCGCATACGGACAACCGACATGGCGCAGGATTCAAATTGTATATATAGATATATATATTAGCCTACTTTTTACTGTCTATGATATTAGCATTAAGACCCTTATTAACCCTCAATGGTTCATTTCTGAAAAAGGAGGTTATTGTAAAAAGATTTGCGGGTTCCAACATGTTTGTTTACAATGAAGAGTGGACGGCGCTGGTTCCTTTTGGACCCGGACGTGACGTCGGACTACAACATGACGTCAGACTTAAGAACCGAATATCTGTTGGCACCCACCTGACAGTTGTCACTGATCTTTGGTTCATGAATCTGTGCCAGTTCCCACCTGATGTTGTGTGGGAGTTCCGACTGCTCCAGACCATACTGAATAACTGCTAGCTTGCATAAGGACTTAAGACTAGGACTTAAGTCAAAAACGTACAGGTCATCAGATTTGTTGTATCCTCCAAAGAGGATGACACGATCTCCCACAATGCAACGGCACATACCATACATCTGAGACGGGCCTCTCCCCTTGGCCACAACCTTCGTCCAGGAGAAGGTCTTGGAATTTAATTTCCACAGATTATTGAAGTTAGAACCAAATATGTACAGCTCACCATTGTAGGCAAAGGCTGATTGAAACCAGCATGTTTCTCCATTGTAGGCAAAGGCTGATTGAAACCGGCATGTTTCTTCAGGCTGTACAGAAGGCATGGTCAGCCAGTAGTTGGTCACTGTGTCAAACACACTGATGTTGTCATAGTACTCTCTGCGCCTCTGGTGCCTGGCCCCCAATACAAACATATTTGTCCTGATGATGATGGCAGAGTGATGCAGTCTAGTTGGTGGAGGAGTGCCTCTGGTGTTAACAAAAGAGCATGCCATTGTGGTGGTGTCCAACCTGTACATGTTCGTGCCATTAGTCAGCCGGTTGTATCCTCCGTAGATAATGATGACCTTCTCCAAGACACAGGCTGAGTGGTGGTTCGCCCCCCTGTCTGGAACAATCCCAGCAACCTTGGATTTGAACCATCTGTGAGTGTCAACATCAAAGGCATAAAGCACATTGCAGTAAGGATACCCGCCCCAGACGTAGATGATGTTGTCTACCTTCAGAAAAGATGTGTGGCCGCCGCGCATGGCGGCCTCACAGGGAGCCTCAGGGGTCACTGAGGGCAACGTCGTCCAGCGTAAAGAGGCTGTGTTGAAGACTTGCACATCGATCTGATCCATGTGGCCTCCACCGAACTCTCCGAAGGCATACACCTTGTTCTCCACGGCAACAGCAGCACAACGTCTAACTGCTTCTCGTGGTTCTCCTTTCAGTTGTACCGTCCAGGAGAACATTTTGTCACACTGTAGATCAAGTTAGATTCGTAAAGTCTTGCTCAGTAAGTCCTGAGTCCTAATGTGTGCGCTAACACTTATATTGCTTCAGTGGCGCAAACACGCCACACAAAGTTACAAGTCCACAAAGACGATCGGTTGGGTTGGCCAATCAAGGAAGCAAATTACTGTTGATCTCCCAATTTAGAAAATGGAATCCCCGCGCTACACAGCAGGCAGTCTGTTCAGCAGTGTTGACAATTAATCTTCAGGGTAATTTGCTACAGGCAGCTACGTTCGTTGGTCACACGTTGCTAAATCACGTTTGGTTTATTCATTTTAAAGGATGTGGTTGTGATGACAACACTGTGATGATGTTGCATGATGATGTCATTACATAGAATACCCAATGGCGTTACTCCAACTGTCGTCAACAGAATGTCATAATATTATCCATGGCGTACCTATTCTGGGCATGTCATTATAGGCACAAGGTTTTTCAATTTTGAAAATCACCCAATCACCCAAAAACCAGGGATGGGGGGAATCGAGCCTACCTTCGATGATCTCACTGAGCAGCCTGAAGGTACCCAAGGACCCACCCACATCAGTCATCAGCAACACAAAGAAAATCACATATGTTTAATTGTGTGGGTGAAAATCACCCGACGTCAGTGCTCTAGGGTTAAAGGAGTAGTTCACCCAAAAAAGACTTATTTTCTATCAATTACACACCCCACGAAGCCTTGAATTCATGGAGAGTTTTTATTTTTTTGTCACACTCCTAAACCAATAATTTGATCACGCATTGTGAGCTTAGTAAATCAAAAGAAAATTAATTAATTCTGCATTAATTTACCGAAAAACACAATACAAAATATGGAGATAAGAGGTTTCTGCCTGACAGCAACGATATATTGTTGTTCTCGGACAATGACCCAGTGCCTCTGTGTCACCGCCCTCCCCTTCAAAACCACTGAAAAAAAGTGAGTGAGACCTGGTGTTCCGCTCAACTCAAGGACACTCCAATTTCCTCAGCACAGTTTTTCGAACATTTGTTGTTCCCACGAATCAGACCTTATTTAACCCTCCCAATTACATAACTGACTCTCTACACGCTAATGCAGTGGTTCTCAACCTGGGGGTCGGGACCCCCAGAGGAGTTCCCACATGATTTTGGGGGGGTCCCATATGGCAGTAGGTGACAATTTAAGGTAATAGTTAATACCTACAAATAAAAATAATTAAAAAAATACCAACACTTTTGAAAATAGCTGACCTACAAGCTCACAGCGCTTGGCTAATTTCACAATATTTATCTGTGGAACCGAGTTGAACTAAATGTAATGCCTACAATTCCAAGTGCTTGTCAGGGTGGGGGGTCCCCAGTTCAAATATGATTATTCTGGGGGGGGGGGTAGTGGCCTGAAAAGGTCGAGAACCACTACACTTATCTACAGTCAAATTCACACACACACACACACACACACACACACACACACACACACACACACACACACACACACACACACACACACACACACACACACACACTCACATTTCAAATGTTTTATTTGATTCCACATTTATAAAATACATTACAGGGGCACAAATATTTTTCAGTTGCTTTTGATGTCCCGCACACTCGAAACAACACGTGTCCCAGTGCTTCAATCCAAACAAGTTCAGAATATAAACAACAAATGCGCATGAACTTATTCACAGTCAACATTGGTCATACTGTACACTTCAGTCTGCCATATTACCAACACCAGAGAAGAATTATGGGTACAGGAAGCACTTCTCCTCCAAATGGATCGACTGCCTATAATGGAGGAGATTGAGCAATATGTTGCAAGCTGCTTTGCCTTACACTTGGACAACCCCATAATCCTCAAGCCCCTGACCACCAACCTGTGGACATTAGTGGAGCGGCGTGGCGCGATATATCAGCCTAATCGTTCCCTTTCGTGATTAAAGCACCAAATTTGGCAGTAGTGTTGATTGATATATTGGGAACAAAACTGGATATTGGGCCATCACAAATTCTCACCCTGGTGGGCGTGGCAGCTATTTTTCAAAATGGCCACCAGCGGTTGATCAAATCTTCCTATAGTCTTTGTCCTAGTAGGCCGAAATGTTGCTCAAGTATGCGAGTATGAAGGTGTGTGGGTGTGTTCATGTTAATTACCTAAAAGGGGGCGTTGCAATGGGAGTGGCCTAGATAACAGCTACATTTGGGAGAATTGTTCAAATGGTAATACAAGCGGGACATTTGGTACAAATCATCTTTGGAGATCACGTTTCGATTTAGGAAACCGGGCCACTCATAAATCAAAGATGGCAGCCATTTATTTTCAAGATGGCCACCAAAAGACAGTATTTTCATTTCTGCATATCTTTACCTATAATTATATGAGGTCAATTACTTTATCATCAATTTAAAAATAAATGGGACCATAATTTCGCAAAACGCACATCATGGTGATTGAAAGAAGACTTTAAACTAACGACTGGAAGCATATAGTATTTATGACGATGTTTATTAAGGTAAGAAAATCAAGTCTAAAGTTCGTCAAAAACCCATCCACTTGAATGGAGAAAACATCTTTCTGACATCAGCAGGGCTAAAACAGCGAACCTACTGGCCATTCATATGAACTTTTACTTCCTATATAGACTATTTCAAAGCAGGAAGCTGGGCCCTTGGAGCTTGCAGTACTCAAGCACAGCTTGAGGTGTTAGGTGTGAAGATGAAGATAGAACAATGCTGTGTGGAGCTCAACCAAAGACAGTGTGTTGAGAAGATGGAAGGAGCACTTTGAGGAAACAGATGGAGGAAAATGTCAGGAGTTATTTGTAACATAAGTATACCTGAGAGGGAAGATGTATAAGACGGGAGGGGGACCAGCCATGATGCTGTACGTACGGCTTGGAAACGGTGGCACTGACGAAAAGACAGGAGGTGGAGGTGGCAGAATTGAGGATGCTACCATTCTCATTAGGAGTGACAAGGAAGGACATCATCAGAAATGATTACATTAGAGGATCAGCCCAGGTGACAAGGTTTAGGGATAAAGCGAGAGAGGCAAGGTTGAGATGTTTGGACACGTGCAAAGGAGGGATGAGGGGTACATTGGGAAAAGGATGCTGAAGATTTAGCTGCCAGAGGAAAAGAGGAAGGCCAAAGCGGAGGTTTAAGGATGCGTTGAGAGACGACATGCAGGTGGCTGGATTCAATGAGGAAGACACAGAACCAGATTTTGTTTTGCTTTAATCCCTAAGTTTGACTGTGAGCACAGTTGTAGAGCGTGTTTCTGAAAAGTTTTAATTTAGATGGTTATAAATGGTAACTCCTGTTTGAAAATGTTCAAAAACATACTATGGGAGTGCTATTTGGTGATCTGGTGATTGACCTCAAATGATTATAGGCAAAGATATGCAAAAATGCAAAAACAAATTTTGGCGGCCATCTTGAAAAAAGGCTGCCATCTTTGATTTAAGAGTGGCCCGGTTTCCTAAATCAAAGCGTGATCTCCAAAGATGATTTGTACCAAATTTCCCGCTTGTATCACCATTTGAACAATTCTGCCAAAATGTTGCTGATATCTAGGCCACTCCCATTGCAACGCCCCCTTTTAGGCAATTAGCATGAACACACCCACACACCTTCAAACTCACATACTTGAGCAACATTTCGGCCTACTAGGACAAAAATTAGGAAGATTTGATCAACCGCTGGTGGCCATTTTGAAAAATGTCTGCCACGCCCACCAGGGTGAGAATTTGTGATGGCCCAATATCCAGATTTGTTCCCAATATATCAATCAACACCTCTACCAAATTTGGCGCTTTAATCACAAAAGGGAACGATTGTCGCGCTACGCCGCCGCACTACATGGCCCAAGCTGCCAAATATAAAAACAATGAGCTGGCACTTGTAGCCTAGATGTATAATGGCTTGTACTAATGGCTGGTATTTTACTTGCTTAGTAAGGAAAGCTTCCTCTAAACTTGAATCAAAAGTACAGCCAACTTCCAATAGGAAAACCTCTCTGCTGTTCTCATCAATCACAATGACATCCGGTGTGTCTGCAGTTAAATTTGCAACATTACACACACACACACACACACACACACACACACACACACACACACACACACACACACACACACACACACACACACACACACACACACACACACACACACACACACACACACACACACTCTAAAACCTGGGGGCTTCAAGTCTTTTTAAATCACTTGATACCTTCTAACAATCTTAGGACTTGTTTGGGACTCAAACTAAAAAGTTTAGGTCTTGGACTTGGGTGCATTTCTCCTTTCCGACATGTCGCCTTTCCGACGTTGACGAACCCTATACCTAACCCTAACCCTAACCTTAACCGCACGCGGAAGCCACTAGTCGGAGTGGTGAGATGTCGGAATGGAAGGAGCACCCCCTTGGACTTTACTTGGGACTTGTGAGTCTTGACTTGAGAATTGCCCGTCTTAACTTGGCACTTGACTCGAGAGCAAAGACCTGATACTTACTTGACTTGCAAAACAGTGACTTTGTCCCACCTCTGTATTTTATGTTGCTTTATTTTTAATATTCACATCACACTGTTGAGGAAAGCTTGGAGTACAAGCATTCCGCTCTCTGCATTGCCGCTACTGGCTTCATTGTGTGTGCACACGGGACAATGAAGTAGTTGAACTTGAACTTGGATCTTTTCATCTGTCTATTTAAGGAAAGTATGTTGGCGTGTTTTTCCATTGTTAGAAAACGATGTTGTTAGGAAATGTTTCGTTGCTAAATGGTGTGAGGTAATTAAGCACGAGGAATGATTCTCTGCCAGAATGTTGTTATTAATACCTCACCAAAAACAATGACCGGATGTACACTGGATGCACAGTGTGTTTTAACTGTTTTCTGTACCGAGAGATATGATAAGCCTCTTGCTTCATTACAAGACGTGATCATTATTTATTATGAGCGTCCTCAATATTATGGATTATTTTCTCTGCAGGCCAGATGGCGTGCGCCCGTCCGTCCGTCCTCAGTCAGTCAGTCAGTCAGTCAGTCAGTCAAAAATAGCAGATCTACCAGCTCACAATGCATCGCAATGAAACACGTTGTGAGCTTTTAGATCGGCTATTTTTGCTATTTGTTGTACGATAAGATGTCCGAAAAACACAAGTGTGTGCGTGCATGTTGGGGGGGCTTAGGTCAGATGTAAGAAGAGGGGGCTCCAAAAGAAAAAGGTTTGGGAACTTGTAAAATGGGACATTCCGCACAATGACTACTTTCTACTTTTGTACTTAACGTATATTTCGATACCAATACTTTTACTCCGTTTGTACGTTTACTCAAGTAATGAATTCCAGACTTCTACTTGTAACAGAGTATTTCTACATTGCAGTATTGATACTTTTACTTAAGTAAAACATTTGAGTACTTTTTCCACCACTGTTTTACAGTATAATTGGATACAGGCAGCAACCATAAGCGAGTGAAGGGAGCACATCAGGGGGGAGACATGTGAAGACGTAGGGAGGTAGAAGAGCAGGTGTGCTGTGAAGTCACAACAAACATTACCAAGGCTCACGCCAATGGTTTATTACGTTAGCTAACGCTTAGGTAATGCTGTTTGTGTCTTTGTTTTTGCTTCCATCCTGTATCCCTACATAACAAGAGCCTGACCCATGAGCTTTTTGTGTCCGACGCCAATCCCGATTTTGGAGAGCCATAGATACCAGTGGTTCTCAACCTGTGGGTCGGGACCCCCAGGGGGGTCTTCCACGTGATTTTTTTTTTTGGGGGGTGGGGGGGGGGGGGGTCCACAGATGACACTGAAGTGACAATTTAACCATTTAAGACCTGAGGTGATTCTTTAAAAAAATCTAAATCCTAACAGTTTTTGGAAAAAGATCAACAAAAAAAAATGTCCCCGATTTTTGAATAGCCAAAGAAATCTAAAGCAACACAGATGCGTTCCAGGTATGCAACTATGCTATAAAAACTTGTCAAACATTGGCTAAATGATCAAATGATATAAGAAAGAGGCTATTTAAAAAGAAATATCCGATCTACAAGCTCACAACAACTCGAACCGCGAGGCGTCATGAGCTTGTAGATCTGCCATTTTCACAATATTTATCCGTGAAACCAAGTCATACCAAATGCAATGCCTCAACTCCTACGTTCCAAGTGTTTGTCAGGGTGGGGGGTCCTTAGTAGCAATACCACAATATAAAAAATGCTCTGTTACAAGTAAAAAGGCCTGTGTTCAAAATGTTACTTGAGTAAATATACAAAAGTACCACAAGTAAAAGTACTAGAATGTTTGAAAATAGCAGATCTACAAGATCACAACATGTCACGGTGCGACGCGTATGCTTATAGATAGGCTATTTTCAAATAGCATATGTATAAAATAGGGCTAAAGTGGTTAATGTATGTTTTATAATATCATAATTTATATCTGAGAAGTAACTAGTAACTAAAGTTTTCAAATAATTGTAGTGGAGTAAAAAAGTACAATATTTGTCTCTGAGATGTAGTGGAGTAGAAGTAAAAGTATTGGAAATTGGAAATACTACAGCAAGTACTAATATGTGATAATTGTGTTCTGTATCTCGGCTACATAAAAAATCGGGACACATTGAGACACACACACACACACACACACACACACACACACACACACACACACACACACACACACACACACACACACACACACACACACAAAAGAATGGCCGATACAGACTATATCGGCCAGACAGACATAGTGTCGGTCTGTCTCTCTCGCTAACCCCTTACCCAACATCATCAAATCACAAACAGGATGCAAACTTTGTTTGTGATCCAATCTTAAAGTCCCAGAAATACAAACAAGCAACATGAAAGAATCACAGCAAGGACTTGAAAGAAAGGATTTGGTTGCATTTGAGCGTACTTCCTGTGCAAAGTGGCCACCGGAGCGGAGTCCCATCTCCACAGCTTGTATATGCTCCAATGCTCCAAGCATGGAGAACAGAGGAGTTTTATCCACATCGAGATTGTTCCAGACTGAATCGAAATGAAAGCCCCGAACCAAGGTTATTATAGTTTTTCATTTTTCATTAGTTTGTATTTAATTGAATTCTTATTTTGTTGTTTTGACGTTTTTTATGTGTTTGCTAGTTTAGTTTTCATTTTGTGAAAAGGCTTTTTTTTTTGCGTAATTCTAATTAGTTGTAGTGTTAGTTTTTGTCAGGGAAGAGATTCAAAATGGTCAGAAAAAGTAGTGTCTAATAAAAAGTAAAACTGGAAAGGCTAGAACATTTGAATATATATTTCACATCCACCCAATTTACTAGTCTTACAGTATGTAGGAAACATAAAACATAAAACAATAAACATAAAACATAACATTTTGATCTATGATTTAGGTACTTTACTTGTAAGGGTGCGGTCACACCAAACGTTAATTCTGCCTAATGTGGCGGATTCTACCAATGCTTTTTAATGGGAACGGGGCGTTTTTTTGCGGATATCCGCGAATGGCAACAAACCACTCCTTTCCCATTGAAAATCATTGGCAGAATCCGCCGCATAGGCAGAATTAAAGTTCGGTGTGACCGCACCCTGAAACACAATACACTTTCATTGAGTTATTTGTATTTTTAAAGCATGGTTTCTATTTTGTTTCAAATGTTGTTTTATTTTATTTTTTTCCAACTCTAGTTTTCATCATAACGTTGGGCTGAACACTATTATGCACTAAAAAAAACGGGGGTTTGGGACTTACACCTCAATAATTAACCATATGAACCCATAGCGTACCTATTCTGGGCTGAACATTTGGCAAAAATAGCCAATTTACAAGCTCACAACGCTTTGCAACTCGACGCATTGTGAGCTTGTAGATTGGATACGTATTTAGTTTGGAGGGAAAACATAATTTGGCCTAGTAAAGACCTCTGGAGGACGATGGTCAACTACAGTAGTTACAGTATACAGCCACTTAAATCCTACTCTTAAATGATTGGAGTCCCCTAGGGCTTTATACTAGGTTTTCAATTATTTCCCTCTACACCACATTTATTCACCCATCTGTAAGCTCACAACGCATTAACTTGTGACCTATATTTGCCAAATGTTCAACCCCAGAATACGGACACTATAGGGCTCAAGTGGTATAGGTGGTTTACCACTTGTTACCACATCATTAGCCTATAGGCAACATAAAAAAGCAGATCTACAAGTGAGTTTGTCGATTCTATTTTCACCTTGTGACACTGTCGTACAACAATGTACAAACTAGTGCTTAAGTGGTTAATAAGGAGATGCTGTAGTACTAATCCGGCATTAATAATATGAATAAAAAACAAGCGTTACCTATCTTCAGTAGTTTATTACATTAGGTAAAGCTTAGGTAAGGCTGGTGCTGCTAAAGTCCTCTTCCATGTTGTTTCAAAAAGAAAAATGTTGTTTATCCCCCCAAAACTATTTTTTGTTTGTTGTTGACATCCATGATGTCAATACATGAATGCTGCTGCAGCATTGATTGTGCAGTTTGCATCCAAATGCCTCATTGTGAGCTTGGAGGTCTGTCTATTCAGCTGTTCTTATCAATGATGAACAAAACCTCCTAACTCCACTTTTTGTTTTGTTTTTTCATTTCCTGAAAATGTTACATTTTGGAGATTGTGCTCTGCTGTCTGCGCGACAGCAGAGATATATACATACGCAATCTCCCACCCATAGCAAAAATCTATAAAGCTGGTTCAGTCAGACTTTAATCAGGATTAACCACTTATATTGCATTCAATTTGGCGGTGTGCTCGTGTAGTACTACAGATTGTCAGCGGAAGCATGACACACGACCTGAGATCACAAACCCCCCTGAAGCAGAGCAAAAGATCTTGCTTGAACATAACATTGATCCCTTCAAAGGCATAAGTTAACATACACAGAGCTATAACATCATACAATCCACAGAATCATACATTTAAGCATTCAGCACTTCAAGGGCATAATACAAGATGTAGACAAAATCCACAGAATCACACATTTAAAGGTAGAGTAAGTGATATTTTTGTATTAAACAGTTAAAGCACTACATTCTGATAGTAATCATTGCTATAGAATGTTTGTTCAATAACATGAGTATCCCCATCTCTCCAGCTCTTTAATAAACGGAAAATACATTTTCAGGTAGGTGACAACATTTCAGCCAATCAGGAGAGAGTACCCATTTCTTTGTGTCACCACTTCCAATTTCACTTGTTTAATCTGTATCCTGACTGAGAGACATGGAGACTCCTGATACTGAACAAACACTCCATAGCAATGAGTACTATCAGAATATAGAGCTATTTAACACTTATTTTGACCAAAGAAAATCATTTACCCTACCTTTAAACATTCAGCACTTCCAAGGGCATACACGATACAAATAACATACAATCCACAGAATCATACATTTAAATTAGATGGCACCGGAGGAGGCTGGGGAGGTGGAGGGACTTTGATCACAGAGAGCTGCAGGAACAGAGCTGTGACCAATGCTGAGTGTATTGATTGTCCACAATCCTTTTTTGATTCCTGAAGGAGCACTCCTCAGCCTATCTATTGGCATTTGCTCTCTCTAAAAATCTTGTTTTGTGATGACAGCAAAGATTTCACAGAAAGACGAATAACAGTGTTTTTCCATACATGGGCAACTGGCAGGCCGAAACCAATACTTTTTTTGTTTACTCAAGTACATTTTGAATTCCAGACTTTTACTTAAAGACGTAACAGAGTATTTCTGCATTGCAGTATTGATACTTCTCCTTAAGTAAACAATGTGAGCACTTTTTCCACCACTGGTGACATGATGACCCAACAATACATTCTCTTCGGTATAGCGCACAATGGTCTGATTAAATCATGTACAGTTCTTTGACATGCAGCCTGATTAAAGCGTTCTCAGTCGATTCAATTCAATCCGCTATGAGCTTGTAGATCTGCTATTTTTTGAAAAAAATATATATATTTTTTGCTATTTTTTGAAAAAAAAAATATATATTTTTTGCTATTTTTTGAAAAAAAATATATATATTTTTTGCTATTTTAAAAAATATATATATATATTTTTTGCAAATCTTTCAATATATATTTTTTCAAAGCGAACATTTTTAACTCAAATCTTTGCTTCCCGGGGTCCCGGGAGCGAAATATTTTGAGATGGGGGGCCAAATATATATAATTCAGGGGGTCCTTCACATGAAAAGGTTTTGAACACACCACTGTACCAACATATTTTTTTTCAGAAAACTGGAAAAAAAAAATGTATCAGCCTCAGGTCTTAATGGGTTAAACTTGTTAGAGAATGGGAGAATCGACTGAGAATTTCTTTCTCAGTCGATTCAATCCGGGTGATTGAGTCAGGATGAACCATTAGATGTGAGGGCGTATGCGTTGGCTTGAATGAGAATGAAGAGGCGTTGAGCAAGCTGAGCGTGGAGCAACGCTGTGGGTATATGTATGTATTAAACTTGTTAGAGAATGGGAATGAAGGGACATAATGAGCGTGGAGAAACACCTGATTGCCATGCCTGCCTGAACTATCGCGATGCTCAATATTACAAAAAAAACGTCCGTGAAGTTTTAAAGAATCCAAACCTGGCTAACAACCTTTTTGTATATCTGATTTATTTACTGTTGGTCTATTAAGCACTGAATGGTTTAGGGACAAAACAATTTTCTGATCTTCTGCCATGTTATGGTAGAAATGAAAAGTGCGAGAAGCAGCGTTTTCATGCACCACATATCTGGAACAAACTCCATGTCTTTTTTTTTTTAAAAGGTGTTTCTTCTGCACTTTGTCTTCATGATCTTAAAGGTTCTATGACATTTGTTTATTTTTTATGTTTTAATTTCAAAGCAGGAAGCTGGGCCCTTGACAAATACATATTCATATATGTGGGTTCCTTGACATGAAAATGTTTGAAAAACATGAGGAAGTAAGTCCAAAGGAGAAACTACACTTTAGAAACAAGCCCAAAAAAAAAGCGACCCGCAACTTCCAATATCATATATAAGCGGCTTTACAGAGAAAGAAAAGCCCAAAGTCGCTAATAAGTGGACTTGGCAACATTGCTGTGCATGCCCACTCTGGCGTGGCAGTCATTCTTTTTTTTTGCTGCCGGCGCACACGTCTGGCACAGGAGCGGGGGACTGTCTGCTACTCGCAGTTTCCTACTTCCGTCTCTTCCCCTCCAGCGCCTCTCCTCGACAGTCTGACTCCAAAACGCCACGGCCCATTTGCAGCTTCCTCCCGTTTGTTGTGGTAGGATGCATGCTGGCTTCATTTCGTGTTTGCAGACATCCTTGAAGCCCAAGCAGGGGTGACCAAGAGGTCCGTCTGGAGCCAATTGATAGCTTTACCGTATACAGGATGGCTCTGTGCCTGTGGAGCCGGCTGGGGATCTCAAAGTGTTGTCCGTGTGCAGTGAATGCGTATGCATTTTTGGCTTAATCAATGCTGCATTCATGAAATAATATCTTATTACACTTGTACTGTAGACCAGTGGTTCTCAACCTGTGGGTCGGGACCCTCAGGGGAGTCGCCAGATGACAGTTAAATTGACAATTTAAGGACTTAAGACCTTTTTAATACCTAAATGAATTTAAAACATAACTTTACTGCTAAAAAAAAGTAATCAACGAACTATACTATAAAAACTGGTCAAACATTGGCCAAATTGTCAAATAATCTACATGGTATGCCTACTCACAACGCGTCGCCTCATGTAGATCTGCTATTTTCACAATATTTATCTGTGGAACCGAGTCAAAGTGAATGTAATGCCTCAACTCCCACAATTCCAAGTGCTTGTCAGGGTGGGGGGTCCCCAGTTCAAACCTTAGTATTTTGGGGGGGGGGTCACGACCTGAAAAGGTTGAGAAGCACAGCTGTAGACCCCTGTACTTGGCCCCTTTCTTGTTCTTTTGTGAGCTTGTAAATCGGTTCTTATAATCTTTTTGGTCTATAGATGCCAGTGTCTGTTGAGATTCTGAATTCTTAAATCTCCTTTTCTCCCCATCCCAGTGAACTCTGAATGGTCCAGGTCTGAGCGTGTATGAACGTTTGACTCAGTTTGTATGGTGTTGTTAATTTGTTAACACCAATGGATGATGTTGTTAAAGGAGTAGTTCAACCAAACAATGGCTTTTTTTTAAAAATCCTTCCTAACCCTTACATTCAAATTATTATTGATTAAAATCAGTGTTTGGCCTTTCTTTGTGCTCACTGACAGCACCAAAGGCCAAGCGGCCTTAAAATGACTGCATCTGAGTTGCTACCGCTTCCATCGCTGACTCTATCTCCTCAGGCCCCTCAGCCTGTGGTTGGTTGACTAGGGTTCATCATGGCACTTACTCTGACCTTACTTTGTTATTGGCTCTGGATTATATTAGAAACAAGTTGTACATTGTGAAAAGCAAACTTTAAAATTGACACACGCCTGGGGAAGTTTACAGCCCACAATCATGACTCCAAAGGCCTAGTTGTTGTTCGAAATGGGCATGCGTTAGAATACAGATTGGGGGCTTCAAAGACCCAACTTCTCCAGAGTGATTTTCATCATGATTCATAGGGATCAATATCTTACCTGTGCCTTGTTATTGTTTAGGGTCCTGACTTATTGATCAAAAAGCAAAGTAGGCCTATGACTAGCAAAGTAAAGTCTAAGCTCTTTCAAAGATTGTTTTTTTGTTGGTCTGAAGTTGTCCACAATCCTTTTTTGATTCCTGAAGGAGCACTCCTCAGGCTATCTATTGGCGTTTGCTCTCTCTCTAAAAATCTTGTTTTGTGATTACAGCAAAGAGTTCACAGAAAGACGAATAACAGTGTTTTGATAGAGTAGCATGCGGGGTGCATTAACTGCACCTTCCAATTCAACAGTATAGCATCTTCATTTTATACACGAGGCCATACATGGGCAACTGGCAGGCCGGGGGCCACATGCGGCCCCCACCTGCACTTAATGCGGCCCGCAGGTTATCGGAATACTGATATATTATTGATTTCAGCTGTTACAATTCCAAACATGCAAACATGACCCATGTATTTATGTTCAAAAACTTGACATAAGTATGACTAAATGCATTTGAAATTAAATACAAATGTTACTTTTCAGGATTCCAAAACAAAAATCTGGATTCCAATGAAAAAATAGCAAAAATAGCCCTCTGGAGTGAGTGTGGAAATATAGTGGCCCTCTCCATCATCAAAGTTGCCCAAACCCTGCACTAGGCCATGGGTCTTCAACAGGGGGTCCGGGACCCCTAGGGATTCCTCAGAGTGACTACAGGGGGGGCTGCTAAATCTTTGTGTGATAAGAACTTTACATTAACCACTTAACACCCTACACTCTTGGTACTCTGGTGGGAGCATGTGCCAAAAACAGCAGATTTACAAGCTCACAACACGTTGCACTGCGACATGTCGTAAGCCTGTAGATCGTCTATTTTCGGCAAAGAGGTTTGGCGTAGAGGGAGAAAGTACAGACCAAGTACAGAGCCAAATGTCGAGTTGACTAAGTATTGAGGGTTTAAATGTCACGATAATTGACTTCCCACTCAGCACATACAGTACACACCTCAGTTTGAAGTCGGTTGGTAGGACACTGCTCGAAACATGTGCATCACACACACACGAGCACGCACAGATTCTATACATTTATATACTGTGTACTGTGTGTGTGTGTGTGTGTGTGTGTGTGTGTGTGTGTGTGTGTGTGTGTGTGTGTGTGTGTGTGTGTGTGTGTGTGTGTGTGTGTGTGTGTGTGTGTGTGTGTGTGTGTGTGTGTGTAGAAAAAGAGATAGACCGATCGATCGCTGGTTAGCCTCCCGGCCCACCCGGCGTGTCGAAGTGTCCCTGAGCAAGACACTCTGATCCCTAATTGCTCCCTGTGTGTCATATTAATGGCACTCCATACTGTTCCTTTCACACAGTTAGGTTGGGACAAATTGCACATATTTGAACCGGCTAAAGTATAAATAGTAAATTATTTAAACAGAAGGAGAAAGCGCTGCCTGGGTTCAGTGGCTTTCTTGACAGGTGCTCTGTCTTCAACGAAACACGTAGGTATATAAAAGCAAAACAAATAAAGTTCTGCTTGTGGTGATGTGGACTGTCTTAGTTTAGGGAAAAGAATATTGAGGCACTCAGTCTTCCGGTGAAAAATATATATATATGTATCGCTGAGCGAGCGAGGAAGGCCCAACACGACCCACTTTTGGGTCAGACCCCGTTGAGGACCCAAGAGTCGAAACACATTGTTGGACCTTTTCTGTTGCCTTGCCTCAGCAATAAATATTTCTTTTTTTTTAACGGAGTGCCGCAATATTCTTTTCCCTAGAGAGTCTGCAGCGCCACAAGCAGAACTTTGGGGTTTTGTGCTTTTAAAAAAACACATTATTACTTGCACTTCTTAAATATTTCAAAATGTAATGGGAAACTTCCACATCCAAAGGCCAAAAAGGTCAACTTCACACACCATATCATCTCATAATCACATTGGCAGATTACCATGAGATTTTCTGAGAACGCCCACGCTCGCCCAGAGGAAGAACTATTTTTGATTTTGGTGACCCCATGACCACTTTTCAAGCAACACCCTCAGGTCAGAGATCGGTAGATCGGCTATTCTTGAATAGCCAGAAATATTAAATTAAACTGGTTGAGCTGATGTTGATGCTGTATTAACTGGAACCCCTTCAAGTAACCCTGGGGGTCCCCACTTTGAGAACCACTGTCCTAGGTGGGGCTTTGATTATCCTGTATTAAGGCAAGGGAATTGTGGCAGTTCACCCTGCCACTGGCACTTCATAACCACATCAACGCTACACAATACACCATATACACAATAGCCAGGTAACATGCTAAGATAGTTTGGTGGGTGCACACACTAAACTCCATTTAACAGCCTTTAGTACATTTCCTGTATTATTGTTCCCTTAACATATAGCATAAATGATTTCACACAACACAGCCACAGGGTTAAATGTTAAATTTGTTTTAAGTTGCAGGGAATGTTTTTGGCAAATGTTTGTCTCTTGTTTCTTTCTCTTACCACAGTGCTTCCTGGTTCTGGGCAGTGACGAAGGACCCGAGTGTAGCTTCAGGCTGCCTTATATAGTGCCCGTCTGTTTGTAGTGAGCATGCTCAGTCCATCCATGCTGCACCATACCAACTGTGGGTTTGAGTAAATCGTGTATTCTAATTATTATTATCATTATGAATTATTATTATTGTGGGAAACCTGGGTAATGTATTGACACTTTAACACGTGGATGTGAATTGAAATGTCTTTGGACATTAGGGAATTAACTGGTTTGGGTGTAAATTGAGGAGTCAATTTAAGATTGGTACGGTCCAGTGGGAGGGGCTTAGCTTTTAAAAGAAGGGTACCTGCCACTGCCCAGGTAGTCAGTGAAGGACTGCAGTACAGAGCAGACCTAATGCCAATCTGGCCAGTATTATGCAAATATTATTTTGTGCTTTATTTTTTGCTTCAACACCATTTCCCTGGACTTAATGACAAAGGTGAAAAAAACATTTGATTTTGCATCAAAGGACTGAGTTTTGATTCCAGTTGTTTTCGGCAAATACCCACAATGTGACAGAGTGTGACATTTGGTGCCAGTGGTGCGATATGGCCACCCGAAAGAAAGTCCCCATGGGGAATCCAAACGAGAAGCAAGACAGCAGAACCAGAGCCTGAGGCAGAGGATCAGGAAAGGGAGGATGATGAGGATGAAGGCCCATCATCTCACCGTCACCGAGCAGTACCGCCCCCCAGCAGGAGGTGGTGCGTCGGTTTATGGGTTCACAGAGGAACCGAGAAGAACTACTGGTGGGGGAAATGCGAGGCATACGGGCAGCCATCCAAGGTGCTAGTCAGCCATCTTACGCCAGGGGCCAGCTTCAGTCCAGACATGGGGAGCGTAGCCTCCCTAAGAGCACTCCCCACACCGCGACCTCGTCTACGTGTCCTATCTGGAGCCACTCTTCACACCTCATCAGCAGCACCGCAGCCGCAGCCACCAGCTGCACCACCAGTAGGCCTACTACAGCAGCAGCCACTAGCATCACCAGCACCACAGCAGCAACCACCAGCACCTCCACGTACGTAACCTTTACTAACAAAAGAGCCATTCTGGGACAAACAATAAACACAACATCTGTCTGGAGCCGCAACACATTCTAATTTTTCATGTTTTCACCCCTTTGTGAATGGTCCACACCTTACTTAGCCTGACATGGCCAGACTAATATCACAGCGTAGATATTAGTCTGGAATGTCTGTGTGGAACCTGCATTTCCAAGGGGGGGCCTCCGGTGATAAACCCGCCCCTTAGTGCATAGTGGGCCCTGATTGGTCCCTCACTACTCCGGAGGGAGTGAAATCCAATCACAACTGAGCAGTGCCGGACCAAATCTGCCGAGGGCATTTTTCTTTTGCAATGGCAGATTCGTCTGGTTTCCAGGCAACACCTTAGGCTACCATGTCCTGAGCTTAAAAACGACACACAAAACACAAAAAGTGCTAGTGAAGCTTAGAGCAGTGATTCTCAAACGTTTTAATGTCAAGGACCCCCAAATTAATATGTACTTGGCTGCAGACCCCCATCTGAAAACATTTCGTGTCAGGGACCCCTAAGAATTGTGTTGTAAATCATTATTTTTTACGGTCTACAAGCTCACAATGTGTTGCGACGCAACTCATTGTGAGCTTGTAGATCAAACCGATTTGAATGTGACATTAACTCGCTGGCACCCCATCACAGACCCCTGGGGGTCCCTAGACCCTACTTTGAGAACCACTGGCCTAGAGATGTAATCCAATTCTTATAAAGTACATTTGTTCTGCTCTGATTGCACTGACATGGCTGATTATGCTGCTAAATGATGTCTTATTATGTCTGCCTCTTGCCATTTCTTCTAAACATGCAACTTATTGGGTTGGATGGTCCTCGTTGGCAGAGAGACGGGAATTGCACTGGCATCTGTTTTTAAAGCCATACTTGGAGATTGCCGTAGTTACTTTTCATCACCTTTGGAGTGGACCTCTGGACCCCACACCCTGTAGTAGATGTTAAATCACTCTGTAATTCACAGCCGGACACTTAATAAATGCAATTATGCTTGTTCTGGAATATTATGGGGACTATTAACTCCCATGCAGTGGTCGAAGAACCATTCCGATTGTAAAAGTAGCAATATCACAATGTAGATATTTTACCTGTATCCACCACTACCAGTGGTGGGAAAAGTACTCAAATGTTTTACTTAAGTAAAAGTATCAATACTGCAATGTAGATGTATATACTCCGTTAAGTAAAGTCCGGAATTAAAAAATAACTTGAGTAAAAGTACAAAAGTATTGGTAACACAATGTACTTAAAGTACCAAAAGTAAAAGTACTAAAATGTTTGACAATAGCAGATCGACAAGCTCACAACGCGTCGCAATGCGACGCGTTGTGAGCTTGTAGATCGGCTATTTTCAAATAGCCTATGTATAAAACAGGCCTGAAGTGGTTAATGTATGTTTTAAAATGTAATAAGTCATATCTGCAAAGTAACTAGTAACTAAAATGTTCAAATAATTGTTGTGGAGTAATATTTGCCTCTGAGACGTAGTTGAGTAGAAGTAAAAGTACAGACAATTGGAAATACTCCAGTAAAGTAAAAGTACTTTACACCACTGACCACTACTACCTGCTTCCGACTATAGAAATAGATCACCCCCTGGACCAGTCTATTGTGAGCATGAATAATTGCTATAGGGAAGTTAATGTGCAACCCCATATTCCCCCTGCATTGCTAGAGGCATAAATAACCAGATTTCTGTTACTAATCAGTGAGCCCCCACCCAATCCCCCCAACTGATCCCTGGGCTGGAAGCTGCTGAGGTAACTGTCAGATGACAGGGTGGGTGGAGGAGGTAAATCCTGTGGAACGGATGCATTCTGGCCCAGGAGATGCCGGTGAGGGTGTAGCATAGGTGCCAAAATACCTCTTGCCGATGGCTGGGATTCATTTCTAATTTCGGAGGGTCTCAGAATTCAGCCCCAGCAGATCTAAGTAAAGAGACATCACATGCATGGCAGGGATAATGTATGGACACGGACTTGACTATATAAAGATGTTTCGATATACAGTAAGGAGAATAGAGTCTCAACTAAACTGTTTTTTACAGATTTGATGAAGATGAGCACCAGCTCACTATCATACACTCTTCATATGCTCTATATGCTGTACATGTACAGTACATTACCTTTTTATGAATCATTATCTCGCGATGCGACGCGTTGTGAGCTTGTAGATCTGCTATTTTCAAATAGCCTATGTATTAAAAAGGGCTAAAGTGGTTAATGTATGTTTTATAATGTAATGATTTATATCTGCAAAGTAACTAGTAACTAAAGTTTTCAAATAATTGTAGTGGAGTAAAAGTACAATATTTGCCTCTGAGATACTCCAGTAAAGTAAAAGTACCTTAAAACTGTACTTAAGTACTTGAGTAAATGTTCTTTACACCACTGTCTACATTAAATACCTTCACAGAAAATAGCCGATCTATAAGCTCACAACGCGACGCATTGTGAGCTTGTAGATCTGCTATTGTCCTGCGAAAGTTTCCCCCACAATACGGGTGCTGGGGTTTTAAGTGGTTAAACCCTAGTTGACCACGGTCGCCCGTAAAGGTCTATCTATATACATGGTCCCCTCCTTTTTTTCCCACTACATCAAACCTCCTCTGTATTTGGCGTTCAATAGAGTTCCAAACTGCACTGTCAAGTACAGGTCAAGTTGGATTAAACATAGTTAACATGTCCAAACGGAAATGTACAGGTCAAGTGCACTGTGATGTACAGGTCAAGTGGGATTAAATAGAGTTAACGTGTCCAAACAGGTCATGTAGAGTTAAAGTGAATTATTTCCGCTTAACAGGAATGAAATCCAATCCGACGTCTGAATAACTTCAGGAGAGGAGCGTCCATTCTTTGGTGTTTAACCATTAAATCCCTATTCTATACTCCCTTGTACTGTCACAGCTTGCTCGTCATTTTTTTCCCCTTTTTTCCGCTTCTGTTCTCATGTACTGTTGTTTAGGTGTTTAGTCATGTTACTTGTTAGTTTCTGTAACTCTATGTTTCTATAGTTAGTGTTTAGGTCTTGTAGTTCTGTGTTAGTCTGTAATTCCCCAGGTGTTGTGCATCTTATTTTGTAGTAGTGTTCTTGTGCTTCCTGTTTACCCTGGTTTGCTGTCTCTTCTCTTCGCCCTGATTATTTGTTACACCAGTCACCTGTGTCCTAGTCTCGCGTCACCAGACAACTATTCCACAATCTCTGAAACATTTGTAAATTGTGGGAGGCAACAGTCTGGCCACGCAAGACTACCTGTGTCCTGTTTGTCCCAGCCTATCCCTGATTGTCCGTTGATTCACTAGCTGTGTCCTGTTACCACAAGTTTCCGAGGGAGCTTAGTCCAAGACGTAAATAGCCAAGACCCACCATCTCCGGTTTACTTCCCGTATCTGTGTGAAGTGGGCGGACGCCTTTTTAGGAGACAGGAAGCAGGTTGGAGTCTATTCATTTCAATGGGAGAGTGAACGTGATCAAAGCTTCTGAACCATTCTTTAGCCCCATGGTCACTGAACTAAATATTGGCTTATAAATATTATAAGCCACATAATATATTCAGAACATTTTGAAACTAAAATGTAATTTTTTTTCAGAGAGACAAATCAGGAGAAAATCAGCTTTATTATCAACATTTCTCTGTCCCAGCGACACAGTCTCGCGGGATCTAGCACCAGTCACAACGTTCACGAGATTTGCTGCCAGACGCCGGCACCCTCTTAGGAGACCATTTGTAGGATTTGTGTACCATGTCGCCTGTAGTGGCTCCAATTGGGATGGTGTATCTTCCTAAATTAACAATCTTTGGCTTAGTGGGGAAAAGGGGGTGTGTTGAATTATGGGCGTCGCTTCCTGCTGTCAGTCATTCAATTAATTTGAGTGATCCGTATCAGTCAACAAATGTGGTAACACAACCTGACATAAACCTAAAGGGGTCACAGTCTGCACTTATTCTACAACATCTACCTCCACACAGCTGATTCAAATTAAGGATCAATATGCTTATTATCAAGTGCTGAAGTCACTTAGCGAGCACCATTTAATCCTCATGCAAAGATTGAGGTTTCACAGCAGCAGAGGCAGCCAGTCAGAATGAAACACAGGACAGGAGATAGACTACTGCTAAGAGCAAGTGTTAAGAGCCATTGATCATTCATTTGAAGCAGACTCCTGTACATGACTGACATACCGTATACACCATAGCGGTGATTCTCAACCTGTGGGGGGGACATGCCGGGGACCACTGGTGGTCCACGAGGGTATCGCAAGTTGGCCCCCAAATAATTGGCGAAACACTGCGAAACACCCTTTAAAATATTGAAAAATGGGTTTTAATTGTGATAGACACTTTGATCGGCTATTTTCAGCAAAAGCCTTCCCCACAATAACATAAATCAGAAAAGACACTAGTATAGAGCTCAAACATATTGGTTTTAAGTGATTAAAGTATGCTACTGTACGTTGATCCAAGCCGGAACCCAATCGATTGATTGATCATTAAAACAAGCATGCTCTGAAATTACACACGGCCCGCCCATTTTTGGCTGCCACGTTTAGTGTTCAGATTCATGGGTGGGCCGTGAACGCTTTCGAGATGTTCTGGCCCTGATCCAGAAAAGATGGAGAACCTCCTGCACTACAGTGCATGCTGTGACTCCACCACTAAACAGATAGAAATAGCAGAGTGAGATTTGATACAGATAACGTCTGGGGGTGGAAGACAGGGACGTGCACAGATAGACTCTAGGTGGTGCTAGAGCACCTGCCCTTTACCCTCTTGACCAGAAGTGCCCTTTTGAAAAAAGGTTTACAGCAGGGGTCTTCAACAGGGGGTCCGGGACCCCTAGGGGGTCCTCAGAGTTACTACAGGGGGTCCGCCAAATCTTTATGTGATATTATTTTTCTTTTTACATTAACCACTCGAAACCTAGCATCCCTTTTCTGAGGAGAACTTTAGCCAAAAATAGCAGATCTACAAGCCCACAACGCCTCGCAGCGCGAGGCGTCGTGGGCTTGTAGATCGGCTATTTTTGGCAAAGAGGTATAGGTGTAGAGGGAAAAAAGAGCAGACCAAGTAAACAAAAAAAAGTGTCATTTACTTGAGCACCTGCCCCTCAAAATGTCTGTGCACGCCACTGGTGGAAGAGGTACTCAGATTATTACTTACTGTAAGTAAAAGTATCAATGCCAAAATATAGGCAGAGTATTCCTGTTAGAAGCAAAAGGTCTTTATTCAAGTGTTTTCAAACCTCTTCCAGATGTGTCAAAATCTTTCAAAAACCTTGCAGATTTACGAGGTCACAAGTTGTCACGACGCAACATGCTGTGTGCTTGTAGATCAGCTATTTTCAAATAGATGAAGTAGAGAATAGCGCTTAATTGATATTGGTTAATGTATGTGTAACAGAATGGTTCACTACCTCAGCCTGATGGCCTGAAACTCTAATATCTCCCCCCAAGCGATATATGGATACCCCTTTGGCTTAGTCTTTAAGATGTTGGTTTTCCAAGCGGGACACCCGGGTTCGAATCCCGGGCGCTGCATGTGTTTTGTAATAATCAAAATCTAGTAACTAGTAATAAAAACATTAAAATAATTGTAGTGGAGTAAAAAAGTACATTATTTGCCTCTGAGAGTGGAGTAGAAGTATAAAGTATTGAAAAACGGAAATATAATATAAGTAAACGTTCCTCTAGTCTAAATTGTACTCAAATACTTAGTTACTTTACAATCGTGTGTATATATATATATATATATATATATATATATATATATAAATATATATATATATATATATTTACATATATATATATATATATATATATATATATATATATATATATATATATATATATATATATAGCATTGTGACATTTGATACGGATTACCTTTCTCAGGTCCTGTGAGTGCCAAGGGTTGTGGCTCTGATTTCACGGATATCGCCTGTCTCCCTGTTTCACATCGTTGCTGTCCGGGCAGAAACCTTGTATCTCCATATTTCAACTTCTTGCACATTTTCCGTAAATGAACGCCCTACTTCATCGTCCAAGAATGTTGTGCGATAGTAGTGAAACGTTTTTTTTTTTACTATAAGTGAAAGTGTGGTGTGTGTGGGTTTCTATGAATACTCAACCAATGAAAAGTATTAAAAAGAGCATGTGACTAAATAATAACTACATTGGATTCATTGGAGCACAGGTTCTTTATTTGTTTTCATTCCCTGAAAAGCAACCATGTTGGAAATACAAGGTCTCCACCCGACAGTGAAGATATGAGATACAGATGTGTTGTGAGATTCCTCTCCCACATCTGAGCCTGAGAGCGTGTGTGTGTGTGTGTGTGTTGTGAAAGAGCGGGCTATTGTTTGTTGGTTTTACAGTACATGTGGGGCCTTTCTTCCTGCTGTCAAAGACACGCAGTGGGGCCCCTGATCAGGGCCCCTGTGGCATGGTGCTGCTGCTGCATGACATGCATTTCCTGGCCCCCATGGGCCAGGGAAGAGGCACTGACGTAATTGGGAGTGCATTTACACACACACACACACACACACACACACACACACACACACACACACACACACACACACACACACACACACACACATACACATACACATACACACACGCAGTGTCAGTGTCAGTTTGACATGTGATTAGAGTTCACGCAGCAGCACATTAATCAATGCACTAATTGAAGCCAGTGATAACCCATCAGTGCATGTTCAACACATTGCACAACATAAATCCCAGTCAGTGACTGTAAATGGCATTAAAGTTAATCTTTTCATTTTAAAACGGCTACGCTGATAAGAAGTAACAATAAACACATTCATTATTATGCCAGTTGGTCTCAAACTATTTCATGTCAAGGACCCCGAAAATGTATTTGGGTGCGGACCCCCATCTGAAATTATTTAGTATATCGGGGACCCCAAAACAACATTTGTGTTAGGGTTGAGTTGTGTGTTTCCAAAACAACATTCAACATTTTTCGCATTTTTTTACAATTTTTGGAAAATAGAAGATCTACAGATCTCACAACACGTTGAGAGCTTGTATATACTGTAGGGTTAAAGTGGTTAAACTGATTTCGATGAACTCATTTAGCTGTCCTCGGACCCCACTTTCAGAACGACTGCGTTATCGTGTTACGACACGTTGTCAAAAGTACATCTGTCATTGAAAGGTATAGTTATAAGCTTCCAAACAAAGAAATACTCAAGCACTGTACAGTAGATACTCACACATATACGTATACCACTTAAACCCGTTACATGGTTGACCTTCCTCAGGGCTTAATACTAGTGACTTCTCTGTTTTAGCTGTACTAGAGGTTCGGCCCTCAATCCTACATCGCACCACCGATCCAACCAATATGTCTGAGTCATAGTGTTGGGGACGTCGTACCCGTTGTACCCGTCTGTCTGTGACCCTTTTGTGCTCATATATGGAGATCCCTGATGTCATCAGTCCATATGGAATGCCTATATTTGGGCATATTGATTGGATCGGTGATTTTGGACAACAGGACATCCCAACTACTCGACGGCCGACACCGCACTCCCTCGAGTCCTTGCTGCTGCGCACCGAGTTTGTCAGTCGGTCAGACAAAGTCTGTCCCTCTTGTCCATATATGGACGAAAGAGGGACAGACAAAGCCTCATGTAGGCCGACCTTCTGGGTCTGGCAAAAAAGAAAGAAGATCTACAGACTTGATAATCAGCAGTGCCCGGTTAAGTCTTTATCACAATATGCCCAAATATGGAAATGTCATAGTACTGACAAAATTCTGATCATAGATTTAGCTCAAATAGACATTCAGGTTGAGTAACGTCATTAATAATCCACATAATGATGTCATCACGCAATGATATCACAACATCATGATTACATCAGATGTAATTGTCCTTTTAAATGTCGTTATAGTATTTTCTACCACAACACCATTCAGCAACTTCTGGGAATAAATTCACCCTGCCTTCCAACAACAATTCTGTAAATTATTTGCACTGATTCACAGGGGTGCTGGTGTGTGAAATGTTTCACTGGACGATACATCTGAAAGGACATGATAATGACTCCCCAGCTGCTGTGGTAGTCGGACACAAGGTGTACTCATTTGAAGGAAACTATTTTAAGAAGACCGGTGTTAAGATGGAAGTCAACATCTTTAACACGGTGTCCCTGCGCTGGAGGAAGTTGCCCCCATGGACAAATGGAAGAGGAGAAGGTCACCCTGATGTTCCCTCCAGACACGTGGGCCACACAGCTGTACTTATAGCAGAGTGCGTCTACATCTGGGGAGGGCGTCCTTACCGCAACCTGCTCTATGGATTTGATGTCGACTCCCACAGATGGTTCAAGCCCGAGATCTCTGGAACTGTTCCAGAGGCGAGGCGCTTCCACACAGCCTGTGTCTTGGAGAAGGTCATGTATATCCATGGAGGACGCGTCAAGCGGACTGGAAATACTAATGACATGTACAAGTTGGACACCGCCACAATGGTCTGGGCTTTAATTAACACCAGAGGAACTCCACCACCTGTTTCATATTGTCACTCTGCCACCATCATCGGGACAAAGATGTTTGTATTTGGGGGCGGTGGGGACCAGGGGGTCTACTACACCATCAGAGTGTTTGACACAGAGACCAACAACTGGCTGAACACACCTGGACAGCCTCTCCCAGAAGGACGCTGGGGCCATGCAGCCTTTGCCTACAATGGAGAGCTGTACATATATGGTGGCTACAACAACCGCGACAAATTCTTAAATGATGTGTGGAAATTCAACCAAGTGACCTTCACCTGGAATAAGGTTGAAGTCAAGGGAAACGGCCCTTCTCAGATGTATTGTATGCACTACTGTTGCATGGTGGGAGATCGAATCATACATCATACTCTCTGGAGACAAAGTAAACAACCAAGTCTCTGATCTGTACATCTTAGATTTAAGTCCAACACTGAAGACATTATGCAAGCTAGTAGTTATTCAGTACGGTGTGGAGCAGTCAGAACTCCCTCACGACATCAGGTGGCCTAAAAATTGTACTTAATATAGGAGGATAACAATATCTTTGCTGAAAATAGCCGATATAGCACACAACACATCACGTTGCGATGCGTTGTGACCTTGTAGATCTGCTATTTTCTGTGAACGTTTTCCCCAGACTAAGGACATTGGGGTAATGGGTGTCCACCGTTGGCCACTGCCAACCAGCATTCCTCGATAATCAATAAACCAATGAGACAAGGTGGTATAATTATAAAAAAAAAAATCCCTCCAGGAATGATATGAAAAGCGGTGCCTGATCTCAGTCATGATCTCGGTGCTGTGAGCTTGTAGATCTTCTATTTTTCTGCGAATGTTCCCCCCAGAATAGGAATGCAAGGGATCAAGTGTTTAATAATTACGTTCCTATCACAAAGATTTGTGACTCTGCCAACCTATAGGGAGAGCTCAGAGCCGAGCTCATGCCTCCTTCAATGCATGAGGAGCTAACAAGCCTTCTGGTCACATGACAGGGGTAGAGTTTCCCTGGTTGGACGTAGCGCGTGGAAGGAACACGTTAGTCCAACCAGTTCCTTTCCCCTCAGGCGCCCCGGCTGGCCAGGGGGAGGCAGTATAGAGCATAGTCATATAAAGGTAGACGCCTCCTTCGGCTCTGAGGCATTGGTATCTCGGGCGCCATTTTCGCGTAGGCAAGCTGTAGGCAAGCATCCGCGTGTGTCACAGAGGGGGGGGGGGCGTTCGGTAGGCCAATCAGAGGCAGGTGGGGGCGGGACAACTAGATTCTGAAAAGTCTTAGAAAAGACGCACTGTGATTGGCCAGTAGTCAACGTGCTGTGAGCACTGTGATTGGCCAGTAGTCACTTTGAGTGTCCGTTTGCCTACGAGAAAATGGCGGCCGCGATACGAGTTGCTCCAACGAACTGCAGAGGCCAATGAGTTATCTAGGTTTCTATCTATGGTATAGAGACCAGGATTACTACATGTTTTTGTGAGGGTACCTACCCTATAGGGAACACGGGGAGAACATGCAAACTCCACACAGAAAGGCCTTTTGGACTTTTGGACTTTTACTCAAGTACATCTTTAATTCCAGACTTTTAATTGTAACAGAGTATTTTACATTGCAGTATTGATACTTTTACTTAAGTAAGAAATGTGAGCACTTTTTCCACCACTGCCCATAGTGAAATACTATTACGCCGTAGTATTTCCTCATATGTGTGTGTGGTATTTTGTTTTGGTAAATGCAAGTCCCATGGTTAAGGATGATCATTCAGTCTTTTATCTTTGATCAGTCTTTGATCTCTGAACAGTCCATCATGCACCAAAGCACCCGGTTGGCTCTCCCACCAACCCTTGAGGCGTCTAATGTGTTGATCCAGCCTCTTATTGGCTTAGACTCAGTCGAGCGAGAAGTACTCCGTTTTTCTTGTTTAAGTACCTATGCCACAGATATAAAAACACACTGTCACGAGTATTCAACATTTTAATTGAGTAAAGGTACAAAAGTGTAGGAATCAATATAAAGCCTATACTTGCAGTACCAAAGTGAAAGTAGTAAGAAAATAGACAATCTACAAGCTCACAACGCACAGAGTGACACGTGAGTTTGTAGATCGGCTAGTCTTAAAAGTCTTAATTGGTGTGAATGAATGTGTGTTTTGTATCCATAATCTAAATCTAGATTTAAAGGAGAATTTCGCCCGACCGTTTTCTTACCTTTCTTTTGACGTTATGATATCCAAGGTGGAGTGGTGCAGCACAGAAATGCCATAACTCCGCCACAGTTTACCTGTGCCTATGGTCCTTAAATCGCGCATTTTAACTCATCCAGTGCCACAGGACGTAAAATACGTCCTATGTAATAAGCCCTGTGCCACAGGACCAGGGCCGCATTAACCGTGGAACTTAGTGGAACGCTGCGCGCGCGTGCATGTGCGTGAAATTACGCCACTGGGGGGGCCTTTGATTTTGTGGTGTTCCACGGCCCTGAGGGTTCTTAATGCGGCCCTGCACAGGACGTATAAAACGTTTAAAAAAAATTCAGAACCAAAGATATGATGATTTGAAAATGTTCTGCTCCATTCACTTCTCGTTTAACTTCTTACTGAAAAAGGCTGTATCTCGGCTCCTAAGCACTTTTTTTTTACAATGAATTTTGGCTGTGGCACTGAATGGTTTTCTTTTACAATGAATTTTGGCCAGTGGCACTGAATGAGTTAATAGCTTTTTTGTTTTGTTTTTTCGGGAGAGAGCTGACACTTCCGGAAGTGTCGCAAAAGCGCGGCTTACGGTGAGGGACATTCAAGACGGACACGTTGTATGGTGTTGTCACTATATGAACATCAGATCTCTCCCGGGGAAAAACAAGAAGAAAAGCTATTAAAATACACGATTTAAGGCAAGGACCATAGGCGTGGGTTTTCAACTGTAGCGGATCCGTTATGGAGTTATGACATATCTGTACTTGTACCACTCGTCCTAGGATATCATAACGTCTTAATAAAGGTAAGAAAACGGTCGGGCGAAATTCTCCTTTAAGTAACTTACTAAAGATGTCAAATAACTTGTGCAATAAAGTGCAATATTTGCCTCTGAGGTGTAGTGGAGCATACTGTACATACAGCATACAATTTCAAAAATGTTAAATACTTAAATAAAGTAAAAATACCTCAAGATTTGACTTGAGTACAGTACTCGAGTAAACCACTGCTGAGCTAAGCCAGTAATGGAAGTGACTGTGTAATACATAGGTTAAGTGGAGCATTTTAATTGCTCTAAGCCTAAGAGCATTTAAAGTGCTGGAGTTAAGTGCTTTATGGTGCATACGTTAATTGGCACCCTAAGCCCAGCGTGACGTGCGAGGGGAAGGGGCTCCACTTCAGTCCCTATCAGTGATGCTCATGATGGACAATGCACATGTCAGATTCTAATCTAAGTAACTCAGTACATTTACTCAAGTACTATATTTAAGTCCATTTTGCAAACATACATTGACCATTTCAGCCCTATATACACCGTATTGACTATTTGAAAATAGCGGATCTACAAGCTCAGTTGTGAGCTTGTAGATCGGCTATTTTCACGATTTTGATACATTTTGGAAACTATTGAAATGGTTTAATGATACTTTTACTTAAGTAAAAATAAATTGAGTACTTTTTCCACCACTCTCAGATTCCATTAGGTGTGCGTGCGTGCGTGCGACTGTGTGTGTGTGTGTGTGTGTGTGTGTGTGGTGGGAGGGCCTCAGACACGTGGGGTCAAGTTCAAGTCTTTGTGTGTTTTTGTAAGTTAATAAATGTAAGTCACACGTGTCTGAGCCTGGGTTTGTAGGTTACCCTGTGTATACAAACATAGCACAAAAGGTTATGCAATTTGTGTTTGGTCCATTATTTCTCTATAGTAGCAATGTTGCTTTGGCAATAACTTTTATGCCGTTGGAAAGCCTGTTTATTTCCCTTTTAAATGGTGGCCCATTTGTAAGGAACAGGCATATAGGCACAGGCTCCACTCTAATACAAGGGTTACCAAACCTTTCAGGCCGCGACCCCCCAAAGTAACCTATTTGAACTGGGGACCCCCCAAAATAATCATATTTGAACTGGGGACCCCCCACCTTGACACCAGCAGGCCACAATAGCCTACCTGACCTGGCGGAGACCTGTGCTCCGAGGAGCACCTTTTCTAGTTTGTATAATTATTTTAGTCTTTTCCAAAAATGTTTTATAAAATAAGCTACAATTTCACAATGCGTCGCACATTGTGAGCTTGTAGATCGGCGTTATTTTGTGCCATGCATGGATACACGTGCGCCATGAGATGTTTATGACTTACCCATTGGTGTGCCTCGCGGCACAAGACATTTGAAAACCACTGCACTAATAATGCTATGTTCATCCTGCAAAAACAACTTGTCCTATTCTGGCATGTAAATATTTAGAATATCATATGCAACAGAGTGTTGGAAAGGCCATGAAGAATTTCAAGTGCACATCCTTTCCCCTCCCTCCCCTACCCATACATCCAGTAAGGTAAACTTTGTTGAGCGGAAAGCAAGGGATGTACTGTAGCTGTTAACACTGTCCAGAGACTCCCCTTCCAGCCCCCACACACATGTCATAGCCTACTTGAAATAAGATATCGTTGCTGTCGGGAAGAAACCTCCTATCTCCGTACTTTAGCCCATTAAGACCTGAAACCGATTCTACTTGTCTCCTAAATCACAACAGTATTCTGAAAAAAACATATGTTTCTATATCAGTGGTGCTCAATCCTTTTCATGTCAAGGACCCCCAAAATGATATGTATTTGGCCGCGGACCCCCCATCTCAAAACATGTTGTTCCAGGGACCCCCCAGAAGCAAACATTTGAGTTAAAAATGTTCGCTTTAAAAATATATATATTCAAAGATTTGCACAAATGTTCTTGATTTTTCAAAAATAGCCATAGTGTAAAATAATAGCTCAAATCTAAAAATGACACAGATGCGTTCCAGGTCTTTTAACATATTGTGTATTTTCGTAAATGAACACCCTGTTGATCATTCCACAGTACAGTGTCACACAAAAGTATCCGAAGTAGCAGATCCACAAGCTCTTTCGAGCCGCGTTTCGAGCTTGTAGATCTGCAACTTTCGCCGTTTTTGAATTTGAATCCTGAAAAGTTACAGTTTTGGACATAATGAGGTTTCCACCCGACAGAGACGATAATATAAGAACCACCAGTGGTTCTCAACCTTTGCCGGATCAGGGGGGCCCTCTTGAGAATCTCATAAAGCATGCGCTGCCCACCCCTTATGACCACTTAACACAGCAGCCTAATACCCGGCTGCTGTGTTTCTGCCTGACAGAAACACGGTCTCTGCTCGACAGCAGTGACATATTTCGTGACACCCCTGGCCTGTACAAATGAATGTAGATTCTCACACAACCGGTCCTTTTCCCACGGGAGCTCCTAACGTTTGTTTTCCCTTGGAGACCCCCTTCTTATAGCTGACAAAAGCTGTGAGACCCCCCGCATGTGCACGCATGGATACGCACGAGTGCACAGAATCCTGAGAGCACACAGACACACACCCACACACACACACACACACACACACACACACACACACACACACACACACACACACACACACACACACACACACACACACACACACACAGTGGTGTAAAAAGTACTCAAATGTTTTACTAAGTAAAAGTATCAATACTGCAGTGTAGAAGTACTCTGTTACAAGTAAGAGTCTGCAATTCTAAGTTTACTTGAGTACAAGTACAAACGTTTTGGTATCAACATGTACTTAAAGTACCACAAGTAAAAGTACAAAAATGTTTGAAAAAAGCAGATCTACAAGCTCACAACGATGCGTTGTGAGCTTGTAGATCGGCTATTTTCAAGTAGCCTACTGTAAGTATTAAATAAGGCTAAAGTGGTTAATGTATGTTTTATAATATAATACATAATTTATATCTGCAAAGTAACTAGTAACTAAAGTTTTCAAATAATTGTAGTGGAGTAAAAGTACAATGTTTGCCTCTGAGATGTAGTGGAGTAGAAGTAAAAGTATAGACAGTTGGAAATACTCCAGTAAGTCAAAGTACCTCAAAATTGTTCTTAAGTACAGCACTTGAGTACACACACACACACACACACACACACACACACACACACATACACACACACACACACACACACACACACACACACACACACACACACACACACACACACACACACACACACACACACACACACACACACACACTTTAACCATATACTTGTACTTGGTCCTACTACGAATAGTGAAAATAGCTGATCTACAGGCTCATAACACGGCGCGATGTGACATGTTGTGATCTGATCTAACCTGATTTGACTTTGAGAACATAGGCAGACAATGGATGAAAGCAAGTTATAATGATGTACTGTACAAAATAAAACAAAAATCACACCCTGTGTGAAGGTAGCGGCACCTTTGATACATTTTGTCATCAATATGTGTTTATAATGTGTTTATAGCCACGTGTCACGTGAAGCTTGACCAATCACTTTGTTGACGGGTCTGACCAATCAGAACGTTGACGGGTCTGACCAATCAGAACATTGACGGTGAACACAGACAAAGTCAGGTATAGAGCAGGATCCGCTCGCGCCGCTAAAAATGACGGGTCTGACCAATCAGAACGCTGACGGGTCTGACCAATCAGAACGTTGACGGGTCTGACGAATCAGAACGTTGACGGTGAACACGGACAAAGTCAGGTATAGAGCGGGATCCGCTCTATACCTAAAGGTGTAGAGCGGCTAGCGCCGCTAAAAATAAAATTGACTATCTTCAAACACACTCACTTTCATTTTCAACTGATTAGCTGCGGGGGTTTTTTAAGTGGGATCTGGGAACCCCCAGGGGTCCTTGAGGGGGTTCCAGGGGGTCTGTAACTCTGAGAGTGAACAAATGGAACCATTTGTTTCCATGTGTACGCTCTCAGGATTCTAAAGGGGTCTCTGACCTACTACATACCAAACTGGTGGTCCTTGAAATTGAAAAAGTTTGAGAATAACTGCATTATATGACATGCAACACGCCCACGAAAGCAAAACATACTCTGGTTAAAATGGGTCTCATAGCCTATTTGAATTTCTGGGGTCAGACCCAGAGGGAGAGTTGATATTTTCTCTTTTTCTTTTTTTTAATAGCCAGATTTGGCTTTTGGGAAAGAAATGAACAAACAGAAAAATAACCTAAAACAAATGACAAGCGTTCTGCAGGGATCTGTCGAGGGTCAAGCCTCAGCTCTGAGAAGGAAGACTGTCAAATCACAAGATACAAGAGCATTGAAACAAGAACTGAAACATTTACACAAAATATCTTCATTGTGGTCTTTGAGGCATAATATAGCAGAGACTCCCACAAACAGTTTCAGCTTGAGACCTGGGGGAAGGTTGTGTTTCCCCAGGAGCCAAAGGTCAATATAGTAGACCAGACCTGGAAAAACTCATCCATGCTTTTATTTCCTGCCGTAATTCCCTGTTTCCCACCCTGAGTCGCTCCTCTAATAAACCGCCTCCAGCTGGTGCAGAATGCGGCTGCTAGACATTTAACTAATACATATAGAAGGTCACATCACACCTGTGCTTGCTGCATTACTGACAGGCAGCCTCTGTATATGGCTTTAAAGCACAGCTCAAGACTTTCTTCTTAATTCTTGCTTTTAGTTGATTTTTAAATCTCTGTGTTGTTATTCATGTCCTCTCTGTTTTGCTTGATTCACTGCCTTTTGGTCTCCGCCAGGCCGAAAGGCATGGCGAGAGAGTATGTTTTGCACCCTGTACGTCCGTCTTTCCGTGAGTGAGTGCATGTGTCGTTCTGTCAATGTACAGCTAATCTCCGGCACCGTTGGCTTGATCGCAGCGAAACTGTGCACACACACTCCCTGGATGCCAGAGCAGAACCTCTGCCCCAAAGTTTTCACATGGGCCAATAGGCTCTATGCACAGCAGCCATATTGGAAAGAAATATGGCCTCTTCTTACTTCCTTCAAAGGTGTTACCATTGATACTAATGAAGGCTCTGTTCCATTCTGGTCAGGGTGCTGATATCGTGCATGTTGGCTCACTAGAAACACTCCATTTTGGTTCCCAAATGGCCCCTTATGGTGGGTGTGTAACTCTGAGAGTGTACAAAAGGAACCAAATGGACCCTTACGGGTCCATTTGGTTCCATTTGTACACTCTCAGAGTTATGGGGGTCCTTGAAAATAAGACAACCACTATGCCACACTAAATGGAACAGAGCCTTAATTAGTATTATTGGTAACACCTGTAAAGGAAGTAAGGCAGGGGCCCAATTCATTCCCAATATGGCTGCTGTGCATAGAGCCTATTATAGTGCCACCAGGAGGCCGATTTGTGCAAAACCAATGTTTTGACAGTACTCCTACAATTTTTTTTCCAAAAATCCCACAAATCGGTACACAGTATCTTGAAACGGGTCTTTCAGATTTTTCATATTCCATCCTGATTGGTTAAAATTGGCTTCCAAAGTTTGCAGGAGTACTCCGTTTTGAACAAAATGCCTCAAATCATGAACACAGCATGCAATTTCATTCCCACTAGGCCGAGGAAGAAATGCCACTTGAAAATGTTTAATCAGCCTCATGGTGGCGCTATAACAGGCCAATTTGTGTTTTTACCTACAGTATAAGTGCACCGATCTGTGTAAAACTTTCTATAGTATGCGCACTCCCTAAACTGCACCGATCTGCGTGAAACTTTGCACACACACCCCCTAGAGGCCAAGGAAAAACATCTGCCCTGCATTTTTCACATCTGCTTTTTATAGCGCCACCAGGAGGCCCACTTTTGTGAAACACATTTTTGGATGTTACTCCTTCAAATTCTGTCAAAAAAAATCGTTACACGGTACACAGTATCTCTACGTTCATGTGATCTTGACGGATCTGTCCGATATTTCATATTCCATCCTAATTGGCTAACATTGGCTTCCAAAGTCTGCAGGATTGGTCCGTTTTGAACAAAATGCCTCAAATCATGAACGCAGCGTGCGTGTGTGAAATTATGCACGCACATTCCCACTAGGCCGAGGAATAAATGCCACCCTTTTCACATTGGCCTGTTATAGCTCCACCAGCAGGCCTAATTTAGCAAAACACATTTTTGGAACAAAATGCCTCAAATCATGAATGCAGTGCCTGCTTGTCGTGCAAGGCCTAAGAAGAAATGGCAACATTTTCACATTGGCCTATTATAGCGCCACCAGGAGGCCACAATAACCTGCCTGACCTGGCCGAGACCTGTGCTCCCGAGGAGCACTTTTTTCTAGTTTTCTACTCTGTCTGTGTCTCAGAGGAGGGCTGTGGACACTTCAGAATCCTGCCTACCAGTAACATCATCGTTAGGCAGGTTTTTTTCAAAGATTTCAAAATGGTTTTATTTTTCTGAACGCGAGAACAATGACTTCTAGCATGCTAACTTTCCATGAATAGAAAGCCTACAGTTTCTATTAGCTTAGGCAGCTTTCTGAACTCTTCACAGCCGCCCTCTGAGACACGGACCAAGTAGACAAAAATACCATATCATAATGAGCATTAGTGAGGATCAATTATATGAAGATAGGTTGAAAATGAGTGGTCGTCGTCCTTTAAGCACTTAATAAACTGGACTCAAACATATTTACATTGCTTTGCAGTGTCAGTGTTAAGTTAAATGTAGTCTATTAGGGAAACAACTATACATGAAAGGAGTAGGGGAAAAATACAGAGCTCTATGACCAAAAGTGATTGATAATGTTTGATGGATTACTAGTAAACGTAAAATCTAAAAATACTGTGGTTGTTTTCAACAGCCAGAAAAGTAGCTGGTGCAATGGGTGTTCATTCATTGTGATGTAAGGAGAGGCCCAGGTCGTTTAGAGGTCACAACTAGCTCATACTCTGGTATGAAGCTGTGAAGTGTGACATTGGCATGCTGCTGCCAGCACCTTCCGTTACAAATGGGGGGTTATGACTATACTATATCAACCTCCCAGACTGGTTAGAGCAGTGGTTCAGGCCTAGCTTGGGACCAGACGAATCTGCGAGTGAAAAAAACCGCGAGATGTTGTGATCTTGTACTGTAGATCGGCTATTATAATTTTTCATTAGGTAATATTTGACAATTTGACCAATGTTTGACAATTTTGAAATAATATAGTTTTTTGATTACTTTTGACGCAGTAATCGTCTTATTTTATTGTTATTATTATTTTATTTCATTTTATTATTATTTTTCATTTTTGAGATATTAAAATGTCTTAAAAGTCCTCAAAACTTGTTTTGAGGACTTTGTGTTTCCTGTTTCAGACCTAGCTAGAAACAGTGTTTCCTGTTTCAGACCTAGCTCTCCATCAGTGTCACGTCTCTTTATCAGCGGGTGGGTACATAGCACACACTTCTACTTGATCGCTAGGCTCCCTATTTTGGGCATGTCATCATGTCAATTTTACTTATAAAGAACATTTCAACATCCAAAGTTGACCAAAGTATTTACAACATGTGATCAGCATAAAAAATGTAACAGATTACAATCAGCATTAAAGCAAGAGGAGAATATGCATTCTGCATTAGATGAGCTATATAAATTAACTTTAGATACAGTATGCATTTCTATAAAATAGCATTTAAATGATTCTTTAAAAATTAAAATGTGGTCATGCTTGTTCTTATGTCATTGAGGCATTGTGAGTCATGTTTTGTTTTGTTTTTCAGGATTTATTTATTTAGATTTACACGTGAGTTTTGCACTATTGATCCATTCTTTCGCTGACTTTTGGGAGATACACTTTTTTTCCCCCTGATGCTTGCAGAAGAAAAAAATACAAAGTAATCTTGAAATCTTGAATCTTGACTATAATCTTGAAATCTTTACATAGAACAGAAAGAACAGAAGATAAAAAGGAGAGTGCATGAAATGGAAAACAGTCTAGACTGCTTCAAAAGCTATAGGAGAAAATGTTTGTTTTGAGTCTTGATTTGCAAAAATAACACACCTACAGTGTAAGCTCACAATGCACTGCAGCGTGTTGTGAGCTCATAGACCGGTTATTTTTGTCAAAGAGATTTGTTGTAGACAGGCAGAAAAAGGAATGGGCCAAGGATAGCGCCTTGGGGGACATTGGTCAACGAAGTATAAAGCGTTTAATTGGTTAAAGCTGTACAATGTAACTTTCCTCTTCTACCCAGATTTGAACCCGGTTTCCTGCACAAGTGCTGGAATTTCTGCCATTGAGCTAATAGAGCCTGCCTGCTTGGGGATACATTTAATCTTGACCATCAGGTCAAAATTCGTGTCAGATCCTATGTCTAGGTGAGACATGACCTTTGACACGATCTAAATGTCTCAATAGAAGAGCAGGGAGACAAAATACAACCACCCCAATTGTATAAGTTACATCTTCATTACGTATCAACATATTCTACCATAAAGATTGGACAAAATAGCGTTTTATTCATTAAAAAAGTATAGTGCCGCTTTTAAGGAATAGTTTAAAGCGGCACTAAAATGATTTTGTTTTCTATCAATTACTCATTCCGTCAAACCTTCATAGAGAAATGTTGTTTGTGTTGCATTCCTTTGCGTGAATGAAGAATCCAAAAGCAACAGCAACAGCTAAACTATGTCACATATCTGTTTATAGACTCCAAAACAACTCTCACAGTATTGAGTAAGTGTAATCTATCCAGTTTGTGTCCCCATTACTCACAAAACTGTTTTTCATTGAACGTTTACTATTGAATACACGTCCAGGATCAACAGTCTCATGCACGAAAGAGGAGCGTGCCGACACAAACAAACATTATCCATGAATTTACAGGGTGAGTAACCCATGAATTTACAGGGTGAGTAACCCCACGCTAACCCCTGCTATATACTGTAGTGGTGGACAGTAATTGGGTTTTTGGGAAGCTACATTTCTAGGAAAGGAACCCTGGGGAGCCAACAAAAAAAGAAAAGAAGAAATACATGAACTATCACCCTATATTTCAAGTTTCAGATATTTTCTGTCTCCCCCTCAATACAGCAAAGCACTGCTATAACAAAAAAAATGCCCAATGTATTTTTTACTTTTGAACACTTAAGGGTTTTTACTCAAGTAGGCCTACTGGAGTACCTTGTACGCCACTGTTTTACAATTTTGTGTGCACTGCACACCCACGTACGCACGCTATGACAGCTTCCATGTACTATAAGTGGCCCACTGGTCCTCATTCACTAAGCTCGTTTGCGCACATATTTTGTACTTTGTACTGCATTTAGGCACTTTACCACGTTCCAAGAGTATAATTCATTAAAAATAATTTGACCGTGGATTCTGACGGACGTCCACTCTTTCTGCTCGGAGGCAGACTTACATGGGACAAAAGCTTGCGTATAAGCCATTAGAATGCCAATCTTCATCCAACATCTAATGAAATATGTGTGTGCCCAACATGGTCAACACATATAAAAGACAAGAAAAAAAGATGTCTGTCTATTGCTTGGATGTAGCCTATATCATAGATATGAAACAAATTCAAACCGATTTGTATTCATTTATCAGTTGCATTTAGAGCTAAATGATTAGGTCCCTCTGTGTGTTTGCCAGTGTCTGCCGACTCTGCCACAGTTTCACGTAATGATGAAAATAGACTATCTTGCCTTAATGTTGCAGGAGGCAACAGACGCCCCTCCAATGCCGCGGTATTCATTTATAATGTATTGATCACATGAACGCCACACGCAATAGCCTACTAAGTCTTATCATGATGAGGATACAGTATGGATGAAATCTAGCTGTACCCAGAACAGATCCCTTCCCCATTCCCCGTAGGACAGTGATATGTTATCCAAAAGACGCAAAGTTCAGTGGAAAGTCAATGTATAATGACCGGTTTGAATGCTTGATTCTGATTGGTCAATCATAAGACGTGTAATAAATCCATGTAATGTCCTATCCACGTTTTATTAGCCTTTTATTTGGTCGTGGGGTTCAACTTTGTGAACCTTTTATTTTCATTACATATGAGAGCATTACTTTCTTAACGTTCAGCTGATCCATCATGCAATCGAGGGACTCTCTTTCGGACTGAATAAATGTTGTCAAGGCGTTACGACGCCGTCGATGTCTGTTGGCGAGAGACAAAGCATGGTGAAGTTGGTTTCACGTTGGGTGAAGTCATTTTGAAGTTGGATATTTCCGGTTGCCTTTTATGGTATTAAATGGGGCGTGGAACAATGCAAATGATATTGAACGAGCTTCTCAAATACGAACAGCTGAGATTCATCATGCCATACACCTGCGATACACACATATCAGGGCTCACACACCACCTTTCGTCACACGTCAATCTCTGCTTAGAGAAAATACACACCCCTTTAGTCACTTTATTTACACACTATTTACGAACAGCTTAGTGAATAATGCCCATGTCACTGTTGGGTACTTTGGGAAATATTGCAAGTTCTGTTTTGTATCATACTTTATCAGGGGTTTCCAAACCTTTCCATGTCAAGGACCCCCAAATAGCCATAGCCTCTGACAATTTTTGTCTGCTCATGTGCGTGCGTGTGTGCGTGCGTTCGTTCGTTGATTGCGCGTGTGTGTGTGTGTGTGTGTGTGTGTGTGTGTGTGTGTGTGTGTGTGTGTGTGTGTGTGTGTGTGTGTGTGTGTGTGTGTGTGTGTGTGTGTGTGTGTGTGTGTGTGTGTGTGTGTGTGTGTGTGTGTGTGTGTGTGTGATCACTTCTAATTTAACTTGTTTATCCTGCCTGAGTTATCTCTCTTGATTGGATGATTTGGTATCCTGACCTGAAAATGCATTTTCTGTTCACTAAAGTACTGAGAGACAATGAGACCCCTGTTACTGAACAAACACTATGGCAATGATTACTATGAGAATATATAGCACTTTAACACTTATTTGAACAAACAAATATCACGTACTGCACCTTTAAGGTTAAAGACACTTTTGTGCATTCCCATAAAAAGCCATTTAAGGACATTGAAAACATTATTTACTATGTTATAATTAAAGAAAACGTACATCATGATTAATGGCCAGTGTGTACCTTTGTGCTATGTCTGGAGTTGTGAGTAGGATTTGGTTTGACATTGATGCATTATATTTATGTTTCAACGAAGATGAAATTCTCACTGCTTTCATCGTCAGTATGTCGTCGACTTGTCACTTTTGTGTGAAGCAACGCTTAATTTAGACACCCTCAGTGGTGGAACAAGTACTCAGATTATATTTTCTTTACTTAAGTAAAAGTATAGCACAATGTAGAAATACGCTCTTACAAGTAAAAAGCCTGTATTCAAACATGTTCTTGAGTAAAAGAACCAAAGTATTGGCACCAAACTATACTTGCTTATTAATTCATTTTCAAAATGTGAAATTTCTTTCTAAAATAGCCGATATACAAGCTCACAGTTTGTATAAGATAGGACATAATTAGATATTTTATGTTTTGTAATAATAATCTAAACTTGCAACTAAAGTTTCAGTGTAGTGTAGTGGAGTAAAAACTATTTGCCGCTGAGATGCAGTGGAGTCAAAGTATTAAGCATTTAAAATAGAAATGCTCAAGTAAAGTTCTTGAGTAAATGTACTTAGTTGCTTTCTACCATATACACGACAAACTGTAAATCAGTGGTGCCCCAGACTACACAGAAAAGTGTTTATGCGCCCATGGTAGTACAATATATTTATATATATTTTATCATATGTATTTAATTACATAATTTACTTACATTTGACTGACATTAAACATTCATATAAAATGTTAGTGTAAGGTTTGTAAGAAGAAACAAATCGTCACGGTCTGGGTTAGATAGATAGATAGATAGATAGATACTTTATGTGTCCTTGCGGAAATTCATTTTGTGCCAAGCAGCCATCAGGATACAAAAATCACAAACACATAACATAAATACAAAATACATACAAGCCAGAAAAGGCCACCAGTCATGATTCAAGAGGCATCACATTACATTTTATGCACAGAACTGAGATGGGGCCTGTTTGTTCAGGAGTCCTATGCTTGTAGGGACAAATGATCTTGAAGGCCTAGCCTGCAACATTGGCACTGTGTACCGTCGTCCTGATGGTAAAAGGTGGTATTGACTGTATAACGGGTGCGTTCTATCCCTAGCAATAGCTCTCCCCTTCCTAAGCACCCGGGTCTCATATATTGCTGCCATACTCTCATGTCGTACCCCAGCTATCTTGCTGGATACATTGATGATTTTATAGAGTTTGTTCTTATTAACCAATGATAATGAGCCATACCAGGAAACAAAACAGAAAGTCAGTGCACTCTCCACAAAGGCTCGATGGAAGAATGAGGTTTTCCTCATTAATTTAGTTTTGTCTTAAATATAGTCCAGTCATCCCAGCACTTCTCTCTCTGCCTGTACAGCACCGTTAGGGGTACCCCTCATACAAGCATCGCATGCTTCACCTCTCTCTCTCTCTCTCTCTCTCTGTCTCTATATCTGTCTCTCTGTCTCCGTAGCAATTTAACAGCCATATTCAACATGACTTCTGTTTCAAGGTGAATCCAATCATGCATGATGAAAACTTGTGTCCTCCTGTGGTGCATTGAAATTGAAGCTGTCTTTAAAAAAGATATTTTGAATTCATCGAAATGTTTGAAGTGCGTGCGTGTGTGAACCACATTTTCCATTCATGAGCTTCTGTGTGGTGTAAAGATGTTATCAGTGTGCAGGATGTTTGAGAAAGGGGAGTAGAGTTCATCTCTCCAGAGCCCCCCCCCTCTGGGTCCGGCCCGGGTAATGTTCTTCTCCTGCTCTACATTGCATTAGTTGAATGGAGGGACACAGTTCCAGCCTCAACATGCCCTTTCCCCTTCACCTTTGTACAAGCAAGTGTGTGACAGCAAGCCGCTGGATTTTCAGGGACTTTCTCCGCCCACGTTGGAGCCTTAACCACTTAAATGAATAGTTCACCCAAAAAAAAATCTTATTTTCTGTCAATTACACACCCCATGAAGCCTTGAATTGATGGAGATTGTTTGTTTTTTGTCGCATTCCCAAGCCAATAATTTGATGACCGGGTGTATTTCCGGTATAGACTCAAAGAGACTCCTTTGAGTCTCCTACGGGATACATTAGCATCTTTCCGCCGGTAATCAAATTATTGGCTCAGGAATGCGATGAAAAAAACCAAAAACATTTTTTTGGGTGAACTACTCCTTTAAACCCCATATGGCTGAGCGGAGTCCATCAGGGCTCTATACCAGTGTCTTTTCTGTTTTCTGTTATTGTGTGGAAAGCTTTCGCTTGAAAGTGGCCGATCGACAAGCTCACAACGCGACGCAGCGCGTCGCGTTGTGAGCTTGTCGATCTGCTATTTTCAGCGAAAGCTTTCCTGAGAGATTAGGGTTTAAGTGGTTAAAGTGTGCCAGTTGATGTCATTCTGTCATGTGCAGGAAGCCTTTCTTTTGGCATAATGTCAGACGCAAATCAGGCTGTTTAAATGCAAATTCAGTGCATCTCTCTTTCTTAGCTCTCTGTTCACATGCATGCTCGGCTCGCGCTCACGTACCGGGAGCAGTTAAGGGTTAAGTGTCTTGCTCATGGTCACTTTGACACACATAGGCTACTGGGCTGACCGGGGCGCCAAACGGTGACCTTCTTATGACCAGACGGTCTCTCTCTACCGACAGCCACCCATAAAAATAGATATTTCATTTGAAGAATAATAGTCGTTTGTCAAATGTCATTTTATATAAAAGAAAATAAACATTTACAGAGTGATAAATGTGTTACTGAGGATGTTTTTTGCATGAATATGAACACAGCCTTTTTGGTGATTTAGATTTTTCTCTTTGGTGTGCTTTCAAAACATAACCCTAACCTGTGGCTACAAGCTTCAACGTTGACGCGGTGACATGCAACGTGTCGGTGGTTTTCAGAAATGTACAATGCTTGGTAACATTAATTATCTGTAGCGCTGTCGCCTCACAGCTAAGGTCCTGGGGACGCTGTGGGAGCTGGGGGTGTGTCCTCTCCTCCGCCTCATCAGTGCCCAATGCCATACCCTAGGTGGGGCTGGTGAAAGGGCCTTTCTTTGTGGAGTTTGCATGTTCTCCCCGTGTCTCCTAGGGTAGTTAATACCCTCACAAAAAAACATGCAGTAATCCTGGTCTCTATACTGCCTCCCCATGGTTAGCCGGGGCGCCTGATGGAGGGGAAAGGAACCGGTTGGAATAACGTGTTCCTTCCATGCGCTACGTCCTACCGGGGAACCGTGCATTGAAGGAAGCAGGAGCTCAGTTCTGGGCTCTCCCCAGGCTGGCAGAGGGAGAGTAGCGCCCAGGATTACAGGCAATTGGCACTGGGTGAAAAAATGGGTTACAAAATCGTGGGATAAAAATGTAAATACGAAAAAATATAGTTCGGGGTAAGGGTTAGGGTTGGTTATGTAATATCTATTCTATAGCTTTGAGACCGGATGGTCCGCATCTGGACAAGTTTTTTTCTCTTTGCAGAAACGTACAGTGACAACTGCCTTGGGCACAACAAGTTTGAAAAAAAAAACCCGCTGGTTTAGTCAAGTGAATGTGCCTGAGAAAGGGAGTAGAGTTCCAATTTCGACTGCTCCTCTGAGGCGGCAGTTCGTCCCTGGTAATGTTCTCCTCCACTAGATTCAATTAGTTCAATGGAAGGACACAATCCCAGCTCTGCTGGCCTCGAGCTGCCCTTTCACGTTCACCTTTGACAAGTAAGCGGAAAGGTGCATCTGGCCCCCAAGCTAGTTTGTGCAAGACTCAGTTTAAAACCTAGTTTCACTCAACTCACTCAACTGTGTTGGTTGACGATATATGAATTAGCCTTGAGGCTTGTTGAACTCATTAAAGTCAGGACAAATCATGAATGGATTAAAATAATTTGAATGAATATACAATGAGCTATCCGTTTATTTTGGTTTTGCCGTTGAATGGGTCTGCTTTTAGGTACTCTGAGGGAGCACTATTTTGGGCTTACGAAGACCCCCACAGCAAATTAAAGCAGATCCAAAACAACAGGTGGTGGCTGGGGTGGTGGAGGGTGAGTAGCAAGCTTTAAAGGCAGCAGCAGCACAGACAGCAGTAGCAAAACAGCAAGCAATGAATGAGCGATTCAAACTTCTCCATTTAAATGGGGTGCTCTATCATTGAAGTGGGTATATGTGATTGGATGACAAAAGAAGCAAGGAGCTGAGACCAACCAACCAATGGTCGGCCACCAGCAAATACACTGAGTTTCCTGACAGAACTTGCTCTGCGCATGTGACATACGCGATGCTCATTCGAATTCACAAAATCCGTTCCCTGCTCTCATCATCGGCGATCACTGACGGTCAAGTATTGCTTAATTTATGCCCTGCCGTACGTAAGATGTTGTGTGTAGAAAATAACCCATCTACAAGCTTGTGAGACGGTGTGAGTTTTAATTAGATCCGCTATTTTCAGCGCAGCATAATGTGTGTCACCGATGTGGTAGGTGGAGGCACGGTTTTGGTGGTGGATCTCTGTGTTCTGACCAGAGGTGCAACACTTAATAATTGCATAATAATTTAACTAGACCTAAATTATTTGATCCCGCGGGGGAATTAAAGTTTTCAGCTTCACTTTAAAAAAATATATTTTTAGGCATCTCAGCCTATATATTTATGGTACACGCCTTAACCACTCAGCCATCTGTGCCACTCAAGTGGACAGACTTGAGTGCAGGGGGGAGCAGTTAGGAGTAGGTGTCTTGCTCAGGGACACCTTGACACATTGTGGATATAAAATATGTGGATTTTTTTTCCCCATAACACAAACAGGCTGCAGGCCGTGATTGACTGCATGCTAAAACGTAAAAAATATTAACCAAGGTAACTAGCGACTGACAGCATTGTAGTATTTATTCAAATGATTACTAAGGTAATAAAATCAAGTATAAAGTCCGGTCAAATCTCCATTGTATTAAATGGCGTGGTAATCCTTCTGCAGCCACCAAGAGGGGAAATAGCAACACCTATAGGCCATTAATGAGAACTGCAGGGAATTCTGCACTTCCTTATTGGCCTCGGATGCTCACCAGACCAGGATATGGAGAAAAGGGGATTTGTGTTGCCCTAAGCAACGCTAGTGATTACCCTTGAAATGTTCCAAACATGAACCTGAGCAATGAGAAAACTATAGCCATGCATGGATGGATCCATGAATGATAATTTTTCTGTTATGCAAAAGTGCAAGGCCTTCATGGTCGATTGCATGAATCAGAGATAGGGAATGGACTGTGTGTGTGTGTGTGTGTGTGTGTGTGTGTGTGTGTGTGTGTGTGTGTGTGTGTGTGTGTGTGTGTGTGTGTGTGTGTGTGTGTGTGTGTGTGTGTGTGTGTGTGTGTGTGTGTGTGTGTGTTTGTCTGTGTTTCATTATGCAGAAGAAAGAGAGACAGAGTGTGTTAACTTGTATCTATGCTACAGCTCTCATTCTAAGTGGAGGGCAGAGTCCACACCGCAGCTAGAACAATGAGTGCAGTGAGCAATATAATATGATGAAAATAAACTTTATTTGTTTTTCTCACAAAAAAAATGTTTTAATATCAATGTGAACTATTATGTAAGGAGTTCACATTGGCATTAATATTAACTTTTATTCTGTGAGAAATAAAAAAAAACATGAAAGAAAGGGGAAAATGCAAGAAATATGAGTTGCGCAAGAAACACAATAAAGTGCATGAGAGGATATGAGAGTCCATGAAACATAAGAGCATAAAAAGAGAATGAACTGCCTGATCTCCGCGGGCAAACAATGTATTCCAAAGTCAAGGTGATTCAAACGTTTTAATTTCAAAGGCCACCATAACTCAGAGTGTACAAATGGAACCAAATGGACCCGTAAGGGTCGAGGGCATATTAGAGAATGTGGTACTTACCATTCTTTCATAGGGCTACTGAAGATATGGCTTCTTAATAGTCAGATGTGTACGTTATTAAAAAGAAGGGATCTGGGCACTGAAAACATGTGGATGAGAGGATGTAGAGTTCAAAAGAACTTTAATGTTAGAAATGCCAACATGTTTTGACCTAGAAAAGTCTTCATCATCTCGGCATTTTTTATACATTAAAGTTCTTTTTAACTCTACATCCTCTCCTCCACTTTTTGAGTGCTCTGATCTCTTCTTTTTAAGCCTTCATTCCCGTTGATCCTAAAAGCACCTTCAGTATAGTTTTTAAAATGTTTTATCTCCTTTGAGCACCTGGTTGGCTTCTTTGTTTGTGGTAAACGCTGGTGGCCAGACCCCCCTAGGGGGCCCTCAGAGTTACTACAGGCCAGGGGGGCCGCCAAATCTTTGTGTGACGGGAACCTTTTATTTTATTTACATTAACCACTTGAACCCTGGTGATGAGTCACACATTGTGAGCTTGTAGATCGGCTATTTTCGGCTGAGAGGTTTGGTGTAGAGGGAAAAAAGAAAAGACTAAGGTCACAATTTAATTGACTAAGTATTGAGGGTTTAAGTGTTTAAATCTCAGAATATTCACATTAACCCAACATATAATGTATAATCAAACAAACGAAAACATGAATGTACACAACACTGATGATAGTGCTGTCAAACAAGTATGAATCTATCTTCATACAATGTTGTACACTACGTAGGGTCCCTGTCTCATCTCTCAGTCAGCTAAGCAGGGGTCCTTGTAGCCTGAAAAACATTGAAGACCCCTGAGCCAGAAGGGATCTCAGGGTACGCTCCTGCTTATATAGTGTAATTATAGTTAAAGCTATATAGTGTTTGGTGTCGACGACCCGTCAGGCAGAGTCTGCGAGACACGGACAGGAAACACAAATGGGAAATGATTACATACATCTATTGCAGCGTGTTGAGTCAGCGAGGTGCAATTTGTCTGAAATTGAGTTTCCGTTTGAAAGCAACATATATAGACCCAAGTTCCCACCATACAATCTGCTATAATGATTTTCTACAAGGACACAGGGCCTATAAGCCTTCTAAAGCCTTCTGCCCGTATCCCCCGCTGAGTGCGCGCAGGTCACACACTTTTCTCCTCATCGTCTTTGAGACGAATGTAGAAATTCACCACTTTCAACCTGACATCCCAATTCATTTCATTATGGACATAGCTCCTGCTTTGACGAGTAGCAAATGCTGTGATCTTAGTTTTATATTAGTTTATTAGTTTTATGATGTATTGTTGTTATTAGCCTTTTAATAGTCTGTATTTGGTGCTATTGGTAGTAGGTTTTTTGGTATTACGGATGTCATGTTTGTCTTTGTTATGTCCTGTATTGTTGTTACTGGCAGAGCTGTGTAACATTTATTTGCCTCTTCTCTTGGCCAGTGCACACTCGTAAAAGACATAAGAGACATTGGTCTCAATGTGATTTTACTGGTTAAATAAAGGTTAAATAAAAATAAAATAAAAAAAGGAATCCCCATACAAAAATTGTTAAAACGCGTCACATGTTGTGAGCTTGTAGATTGCCTATCTTTGCCATTTTCAAACAACGAACTATACAGGCCTTAAGTGGTTACAAGTAGGGTAAGCGATTTTCTTTTGTTAAAATAAGGTACTTGTGTAAATATGTAGATAACTTGGTTGTTTCTTTTTTGTTCTATTGTTTGATCTCGTTTCCCACTTGCCCCCCCCCCCCCCCCCCCTTCTCTCCTTCCCCTTCTTTTTTTCTATGGAAAATGATGATGTTACGATGGGATTCTGAAGTGTTAAATAGCTCTATATTATGATAGCACTCATTGTTATAGAGTGTTTGTTCAGTAACAAGAGTCTGTTAGCCTGGAAACCAGACAAATCTGCCAGTGCAAAAATATTAGTCTGACCATATGCCAGGCTATGTCTCTCCAGCTCTTTGGTAAACAGAAAATCCATTTTCAGGTCGGGATACCAATTTGATCCGATCAGAAGAGAGAACTCACACAAGATTCAGGATCAAGCTCAATTTGGAAGTGATGACTCAAATAAATTAGCAGACAAAACTGGAACTGGAACACTATAAAATGAAGCTCCTGATTGGCTGAAAATGTATTTTATGTTTATTAAAGAGCCGGTAAGACAGGGAGACCTCTGCCACTGAACATACACTCTATAGCAATGACTACGATTAGATTGTAGTGCTTTATAGCCTTTTAACGAGAAATGTTTTGTTTTAACCAAAACATCTCTTACCCTACCTTTAACAGCCATTGTGTTTTTTCAAAGGTGGTGTAAATGATATTGTGTTGTTAAAGTAAATAATGATCTAAAAAGCAATCGTTGCTATAGAGCAAAGATTCCCAAAGTGGTGCTTGAGCTGTCTCAAGTAGCGGTGGTTTAATGCACATAATAATTACACCACTACAATTTAATGTTTTCTAATTAGATTTTTGTGGAAGTAAAAACATGCAATTGAAACATTTGCTTTGTAAACTAACATTTCAATAATTCTATTAACGTACCCAAAGTGCACTTTAGCTGCAATTTCAGTCATTTTAATGAATGAAATTACTGCTGAAAATGAAATTGGGGGCGGCCATAGCTGAGTGGTTAGTGAGCCCGCCTGTGCATTTTTTTGAAAAACGAGTTAACTCGATCTAGGCAATCAATGTGTATAGCATCACAACAGATCTACAAATACGAGGGGCTGCTATTTTCCAAAACCCTTGACAAGTTTGAAAATCTGGGAATATGTTTGCATGCAGGTCCTAGCTGGCACAATATATTTTCAGGTGGGGTCAGATGGGGCCAAAACCATATTAATTTGGCATTGACATGGAAAAACATTGAGAACCACAGTGTTGGTGTGTGTGTGTGTGTGTGTGTGTGTGTGTGTGTGTGTGTGTGTGTGTGTGTGTGTGTGTGTGTGTGTGTGTGTGTGTGTGTGTGTGTGTGTGTGTGTGCGTGTGCGCGTGCGTGCGTGCGTGCGTGCGTGCGTGCGCACGCCTCTGTGCGAGTGTGTGATACTAACTGAACCATAAATTCCATTAATGTGCTTCTGGTGTAAAGATATTATCAGCAGTGGTGGATAGTACATTTACTCAAGTTTCACATTTTTCAGTAGTATGTCTTCCACCCCTGGTTCTCAGGGGGTGATCCTTATCTTCATGTGGTTTATTCAATGTTCTTGAGAAAGAGAGTAGAGTTCATCTTCACATCTCCTCTGAGGCTGCAGTCCTCCTGCTAATGCTCTTTTTCTCTATAAGATTACATTAGTTGAATGGCAGTGGTGGAAGAAGTACTCACATTTCTTACTTAAGTAAAAGTATCAATACCACAATGTAGAAATACTCTGTTACAAGTAAAAATACTGTATTCAAAATGTACTTGGGTAAAAGTACAAAAGTATTGGTATCAAAATATACGTAAAGTACCAAAAATAAGAGTACTCATTACCCACAATATCTCACTTCACAAGATTTCTAAATGTATGAAAATATTTGGAAAATAGCAGATCTCGAAGCTCAGAACACGTCGCACCGCGAGGCGTTGTGAGCTTGCAGACCGGCTATTTTCAAATAGCCAAAGTATATAGGGCTGAAGTGGTTTATGTATGTTTTATAATAATAATACAAATCTACTATAAAGAAAACATCACATGGATGCACCTGGGACGTATCATCAGTGTTGTAACCTGAGGTCATCGGGTGTTTCGGGCCTCGCAACAACATACACCCTCGCCCAGGTGACCCAGCCGGGGTTGATCAAGCCCCGACTTACGTCCCAGTAGCTACCCACGGCTAGTCCTCTTAGGGCAAGACAGGGCCACTCAGTCCACTTATCCGGAACTACTCTGCCGGGACTGGGGGAGGCTCTGGCACGTGGAGGGGCTCTGTGGATGGCCTCTTGGCCGGGCTCCTCCTTCGTCTCACCAGGTCCAGGACCTGAGCACTGCACCAGACTCCCCCCGTTCCAAACATTTACTTCTGGCGTGATGGTTTAAAGTAACTAGTAACTATTACTAAAGTTTTCAAATAATTGTAGTGGAGTAAAAAGTACAATATTTGCCTCTGAGATGTAGTGGAGTAGAAGTAAAAGTATTGAAATTTGGAACTACTCCAGTAAAAGAAAACTCAAAATCGTATTAAGTGTAAATTGAGTAAATGTACTTAGTTACTTTACACCACTGGTTGAATGGAAGGACTAAGGACACAATTCCAGCTCTGCACCTTTGACCCATAAACAGCCAGGTGCATCTGACTGCCCCCAAGCTGTTTATGTACCTCATTGTACAACAGTGTCACGTGCCGGAAATAGCTATTTAAGCTCACACCGCCTTCTGCACGTTCTTGATACAGGCATCAATCCAGTATGGTCAAAGTCTATTCTGGTGTTTGGGATTTCATTAAATGGGTCTTATCATTAATTAACGTTAGCGCTTTCATTGCACATTACATGGACAAAATAATGATCATTATAATGTAAAAAAAAAGAACTCCAATTTTCTTTAATGAAATATTTGCCTCAGACATCTGTATATATGTTGCTGGCAATTATTTAATATTTTAACTCAAGTAACATTTTGAAAACATGACTTGTAATTGTAAAGTAAGCGTATTTCTACTTTGTACTACTTTGGTGCAACTTTTACTTCTGCCACTGTCATTACGAGATACAGTATCTTCTGTGTAAATTGACATTTTGACCTAAGGTTGGCGAGAGGTCACATCAGTTATACCTCATCGATCCCGTTGGAGAAATGTTGTCGTCCTTGTCCGCATTTGACCCGTCTTAACTATTAGAAGCAGTGGGCAGCCACTGAGCAGACCAATGTTGTCCATAATGGTCTGCTTATTTCAGCTGGGTCTAATTTTAACCTCTGTGTTACAGCGTGGCGACAGGCATTGCACAGCGCTTGTTCAACATTCTGATACATTATCTGTTATATCTGCTGCTGTTTTTAACTGCCGCATTCCATTGCTATTCTAGCCATGTGCCTCATGTATATATATCATACTGCTCATATATAGACATCTCAGACATATCATATCATGAATAATTGCGATGCAGCCAATTATAGAGCAACAATTTGACGCTTCAAATTCTCCCACATTCAATGTGAACAAGTGGCCTACACACGTCGTTCACACCTTGTGTGTGTGTGTGTGTGTGTGTGTGTGTGTGTGTGTGTGTGTGTGTGTGTGTGTGTGTGTGTGTGTGTGTGTGTGTGTGTGTGTGTGTGTGTGTGTGTGTGTGTGTGTGTGTGTGTGTGTGTGTGTGTGTGTGTGTGCGCGTGTGTGTGCGTGCGCATGATAGCATGGAGAAAGGAACACAGAAAAAGCTCTACTGTAGGAGGATGAATGTATAACCAGGACGGTGGACCTGTTACTGGGGCAGTATCAGCCAGGTGCAGCTAAGGGTTGGGGTTATTGGCACACAGGGTTTAAAAGGGCTCAACTGCATTCATTGGGGGGACGCCCATGCTGTAAGGCTGGTGTGCCTCAAGGACAAGGGCACCATGGCACGTCTTTGTGAGATGTATCAGCATAATGCCGCCTAATGGTAACTCAGTAAGTAGGGTGAAATATGCATGTATATAGCTTGAGGAACAGAATATAACAGGGCACAACTTCTCCATTGAACTCAATGAACGCAGCTGTTCTTTTCTGTTGCCCTATTACTTTGAATCCCAATGTATGGTTTTGTATGTGTTGGGCTTATATGTGATTGTTGGTTTTAGTGTCTGTTTGTTTTAAAGCATATCTACAAGTCCATGTGCTAAAGGAAACAATACATAAACAGCTTTTGAATTCATTCCATCCATGAAATCAGTAGTTGTCAAACTGTTTCGTGCCAAGGACCCCCAAATTGATATTATGTTTGGCCGTGGAGCCCCATCTGAAAATGACCAAATTATTTTCGATAACGTTTCAAATATTTTCAAAAATAGCAGCTGTACAAGCACTGTGAGCTTGTATAGTTGGTATTTTTTAGATCTACTGTTCTAAACCACTGTTCCAAATCCTAAGAGTTTTCTGAAAAACGTATGTTGCTATACATTACCTTATCTCTAGAAAAAGGTGTAGTCAAGTAGGCAGTTCTATTTAGTATGACAATCCACGTTTTACTATTATCCCCCTGCTACATACTGTATGTACCACTGGCTGATGTGTGTAGATCAACATGGACCGATCCTAGTATTCTAAGGCTATAGTTTTTCATCACAATTCCTTGCTAGTCGGTCAGCCGTGGCCTGTATTTGAACTTCTGTTTGCCAGGCATTTCCCAGTCTACCCATTCAACTACAACAGTCCCGTTTAAAACAGTTGAAAAGCATAACGTCTTGCGCCATGCCCATGTTTCACTAGAACATACGTCACAAATTTGAAAACAAATACTGTCAAAACACCATTTCATCTTGTCTTTAAAAAGTGCACATGCATTAATGAATAAAGACATGATTTCTGTGCGGCAAATTTTATTTGGAATGGATAAGATGGAGTTTGAACCAGGAACCTTCTGACTGATAGGTAGACACTTTACCGACAATTACCGAGTTAGCTGGTTTCTGCCGGACAGCAACACATCTACAAATACAAATAGCTATATTAAAAGAGGACTAAAACCTTTCTTTTTAACAAGGCATTTGCCTAGATGGACTCAGTCATGTGTGTTTTGTTTAACTTTTTTTTTACTTTTTCTTAGCTACAGTTTGTATAGCTGACCTTTGATCTGAATTTTATGAATTTCACTGTTATTATTATCATTATTATTTTTTTGTTTTAATATATAGCACTTGAAATTTGGTTTAAATATAAAGTGTGTCACAAATAACATTTATTATTATTAATATTATTTACTGTGGGGGGAAAAAAGGGAAAACTATGATTTATCATTTCAATGGGAATTAATATCTATTTCCACTTGTAGCTTTCAGATAGTTGCTTTTTCAGGCCAGTTTTGAAAGAAATAATAATAATAGATCTTTATTGTCCACAAGTGGAAATTTGTCTTTGGCTCACCAGACACTATACAGACATAGACAAACAACATTAGAGGTACAGCACAGCAGTGAGGATCACATCACAGAAATACACAAAACACCTCATCACAAATCAGTGATTCACATCCTTTAATGGAAAATACAAGCAGATACAAGGTTTCTGCCCAACGGGAAATATTTGTAGCCATGACCTAGTTTGTTCTAGCTTCTATATCCATGGCAACTGACACAATTCTAAAACCACAGCAACCTGTTGCATGGTTGAGAGGAGCCATGTGGCCAGTGGTGCTTGAGTCAAAGTATAGCTACTGCAAGTATAGTCTTCTGGTCAACTGCAAGTGAAAGCTGCTCAGTTACTGTAAATTTGTACTTGAATTAAAGTACTGGAGTGTGCTCAGCATTCAGAAGTACAAATACGAGAGTACATTTTCTTTCTAATATAAATGCATTGCTATCAGAGGTTTTCTTCAGAATAGGTAGGACACTGATTTAATTAATGCAGATACAGTATACCAGTGGTGTAAAGTAACAAAGTACACGTACTTTGTTAAAATACTTCTATACTGCCCTACAAAGCGAAAGTGCAGTGACTACGCAAATAATTTAACTGATACAAGGGTTTAAAAGTGTTTCAATTGGTCAGCCAAATGTGTTATCAGCATATAAGTGATATTACCGTACTCTAATTGCATATCTGTTCTTGAGATAATTGTTTATCCCCCAAAATCACGAAGGCTAATTTGACCTTTGGATACACAAATAAGTCAGTGTGTCCAAAAACACATATTTACTGCACTTTGTGTTTGTAGGGCAGTATGTATACTTTACTTGAGTTTATAGCCTACTCATCACAACTTTCACTTTTGCTTCAATACATTTAAATGAAGAAAAATATTATTTTACTCTACTATATTATCATTGGACACCTCGTTACTCAAATCAAATCAGAATATGAGTGCAAGTCACTCAAGACACAATGTCTACTGTCCATTGTTTTATGCTGATGTATAAAATAGGTTTAAAGTGGTTGAAATTATTTTGATGCTAGCTATTAAGCAATTTTGCTGCAGGGACCCCCTGGAACACCCTCAAGGACCCCTGGACACTTTGAGAACCACCGATCCAGGGTGCCAGACAGTACACCCAGAAACGCCACTGCAGAGAACCATTCAAAAACAATGTCTTCCATGCCAATGAATGACCTGATTTTAACTTGGTTTAACAGGATAAGAGCTGGGTTTCGCAAATGCCCATTGACATTAACACTCTAATAAAGACACTGCCAGACAGGTATTCAAACCTTGTTAAACCAGCTATCTTTAAAACAGTGGCGGATACAGATAGTGCCTAATGACTGGGCGTGGACATTTTTTTTGTTTTGTTTTTTTAAGCTTATAGTAATTTACAATTCTTCTCACTGTCTCTGATCGTATATAATGCTTTGAAAATTTCAAAGCAATCAGTTCAATTAAGAAAGTGAAGAAAGTGAAGTAGTTCAGTCAGACAACTCTTGGATTGGATTAGAATATATATTTATTGAGCAAGCTTGAGCATAGATATAGAAAGCATAAGAAGCATAGTTTGGCGTCAGGGCTCTGAATCCATTCACTCCCTGTAAGAATAACATTTTTAATAAATGTTACATGCCAAATAGCATTACGGGGAATGAATAAAGACCCCCATGGGGACCTAGAAACAGAGCCTACAGGTGGATGCCGGAGAGGCGGTGGGATGACTATAGGCTCTATTCACAGTAGCCATATTATGAAGACATTCACAGGTGTTACTAATGATACTAATGAAGGCTCTGTTCCATTCTGGTCAAACAGAGTCAAGGTGCTGATGTTGTGCATGTTGGCCCACTGGAAACACTCCGTTACACCAGTGGGTCTACAGTTGGGGTCATGGGCTTCCAAATGGCCCCTTACAGGTGTGTAACTCTGAGAGTGTACAAATGGAACCAAATACGGGTGCATTTGGTTCCATTTGTACACTCTCAGAGTTATGGGGTCATCGAAACCAATGTGCTAGACTAAATGGAACAGAGCCTTCATTAGTATCATTGGTAACACCTGGGAAGGAAGTGATAATATGGCTGCTGTGCATAGAGCCTATTCATGGGCGGCAGCATGCAGGTAAGCGAGCAGCGGACGGTACAGCAGGATATCAGGCAGCAGAGCAGCAGTAGTGACGGCACGTCAGCTCAGCTAGACAGGGAAGCCAGAGTGAGCAGGTAACAGCGCAGTACCTATACCCACCCGACCAGGAGAAAAGTGCATGTGACTAGTCACCTGATCGGTTGGCCCAATCCCATGAGTTGCCTGGCCTGAACTAGCTCCGTAAACTGCGCCTCATAAAGTAGACAAAAGTCCAGAGATGGCCATGGAAATAACAACAATACTTATTACTTAAATAATTGACCTTTAAAGCAATTTTTTAAAACTGGGTTACACATTGCCTACTTACTATCTTCATAAAATAAAGTACAAAGGGATGAGGACTAACCACTCTCCCTCTTTAAAAACACAGCATGTGTTCTCCATTGTGTCTACTGCACTAGTAAACATTTAGTATTTATGGTAATATTATTGACTCATTGTGTATGTGGCAAAAACATTGTTTGAGGAAAATGTCCATCACAAGCCAGCATGTTGATACCATATTCATGTAATTTTCAAAAATATTTCAAATATTTTCCAGAAATGTAACGCATTGCAATTTGAGTTCATAATTCTGCTATTTTCACTATGTGACTTTCCTCTTCTACCCTGGATTTGAACCCGGTTTCCTGCGCAAGTGCTGACATTTGTATGTGCTTGCTCGGGGGATAAATTGAATCTGTAATCTGAAATGTATTTGTCTTTCTAGTGCAGTGGAGTGAATGTATCGGAAAATACAAATACTCAAGTAAAGTACAGATACACAATGAATGAACTTAAGTGCAGTAGGCTACTGTAAATGTATACTTCCTCACTGTCCACTATGTGGCTTATTGTCTTTCATCTGGAGTGCTTTCGGGCACCCTCTGCTGGACAAATGTGCAGAGAGTGTGACATAGTACATACTGTACATCATGGGTTCCCAAACAGTGGGTTGGGAACCATTTGTGGATCGCAGACCAATATTAATGGGTCGTGACTCACAAGTAAATGTCCCTGTTTTCTTGTTGTCTTCGCCTATAACCGAGACAAGAGATGTTTTCGCCCCTGTCTGTTGACTCTGTACATATGTCCCTCCAGCATAGTCTGTAATCTCCGGCACCGGTGGATCAAACGGCGTGAAACTTTGCGTGCACACTCCCTGGTACCCTTTTGATATTACTCCTACACATTTTGTCCAAACATCGCGCAAATCGGTACACACCCGATTCACTAAGCTGGACGTAAATAGCGTGTAAATAAAGTGACCAAAGGAGGGTGTATTTTCTTTAAGCAAAAACTGAGGTGCGATTCATCAACTCGTGTGTAAATGCCCGAAATGTGCGGATCCCATGTGTTCCTCATTTTTGTCTGACAGTCAGAGGCGCGTGCTCGTGGAGATCCTTTGCATTCTTCCACACCCCATTTAAGACCATAAAAGGCAAACGGGAATATATAACGTCAGATGAAAAACGTCATCACGCTGCAAAAGGGACAGACCTTCAAGCTGACAATGCGGTGGACCGTTGTCAACTTGTAGTTCAGCGCAAGCGAGTCCCTCACACGATTAAACGTTTGTAAAGTAAATAGCCGACTCTCAAGTGTAATGAAAATAAGAAGTTTGTTTTTAAAGTTAACTTCACAAGGCTGGATACAACTTGGAATTGATATTATATAACAATCGCTCACTCACCTTAGCCAAGGTAAAAAGATGCTGGAATATCCGATCATTTTGATCAGAGCTTTATTGATTACTTAGGGGATTCTGTCCTTTGGACGAACCCTCCACTACATTGGAATTGGAAATGGAGGACACGCTGAGGGAACTAATAATTCAGCTCCAAATGCGTCAACTGAAACTAAATAAAAATGGGTTGAAATTGCATCATGTTTAAGCTATAATATGCATCCAAGCAATAGATCATTGACATCTTTTTTCTTTCTTTTTTCTTTGTGTTGAGGCACATAAATATTTATTTGAGGTTAACATACGCAAGCTTTGGCCCCGTGTAAGTCAGCCTCGGAGCAGACTTAAGAAAGAGCGGACCTCATGTCTTGACTTCATGTCCACTTAAAACTAACCTCAAAACACATCTGACCTCAAAGCACAACTGGACTTAGAAAGTTAGAATCCTATCCCCTAACAACTCACCCCCACCTCTTTTTACTGGATATCTATCTTTTGCTGCTTACTGGAGCTTTTGCCGTTATTTAATGTATTGTATGTCTTACTGATGAATTGAGTACAATGGACCACAATGGCAACAAGCCCCTTGGGGCTTTTTGTGTCATCCCTTTTAGCAGAGTTTTCTTGACACAATCAATCAATCAATCAATGTGGTCAACTAACAAAACTAACAAAACATGTGGTCAACTAACAAAATAGTGTGTGTGTGTGTGTGTGTGTGTGTGTGTGTGTGTGTGTGTGTGTGTGTGTGTGTGTGTGTGTGTGTGTGTGTGTGTGTGTGTGTGTGTGTGTGTGTGTGTGTGTGTGTGTGTGTGTGTGTGTGTGTGTGTGTGTCAGCGTGAAGCTGCTGATTATAGCTGGAATGTGTATTTTATTTATATTTTTTCACTCAGTGAAGACTTGTGGGAAACTATTCTGAAACGTACTTTTCAACCGTGATATTTTGGCATATTTTGGCACCTGTCAGCTACAAATGATAATAACTATTAAGTTCGAGAGACTGGGGGTTGACTGGAGTCGGGCATAGTGGGGTGTTTAACCACTGTCATTCACTATTTTTGGTATTCTTAAGTACACAAGGGTGTGTGTGTGTGTGTGTGTGTGTGTGTGTGTGTGTGTGTGTGTGTACAGAGAGGGAGAGATACAGAGAGAGAGGAAGACACAGACTTCTGGCTCTTTTCAAAAAGTTTCCAGTTGGAGTTGCATCCATGATTCCAACTTTCCCCGCTCTATCATCCCACATGATGTGTTCAAGTGACACTTTACTGCTGGCAAACCATATATCTGACAAACACCACATCAAAGCAAAATAGGAGGAGATCAAGTATAGAACCCTTGGGAACAGCCCAATGCGACAAGTTGTGAACTTGTAGATTGGCCTATTTCAAGAGTTTCCAGCCCTATTCATGTTAAAATAGTTACAGAGTCAGACCAGAAGAGCTAAAGTTACAGAAGAGCTTATGTTAAAGGCCTTTGTCATTTTCTTTGGTAATACCTGAACCACATGAACCCTAGCGTCCTGATTCCTTCCTCGTGTCCTGATGGCTGAACGCCTCGATTGACACAGCCCTGGGTAGCTAACCGGTCCTGGCGGATTGATTGATTTATTGATACTTTATTAACAGTTTGCAAAGACAAGCACGGGGAAGTACAGTTCAATACAAGGTCTGTTAAGAGGATTTTAAACCCAAGAAAGCACCATGGCTTGTTTCCATTGGGGTCCTTTGGACTGAATGAATTGAATACCGGAGCGGAGACCTTTTCTAAAACCTCACTTTCATCTAAAACTGATTAAAGCTAACTTTGAGCGCTTGGCCAGCCTTAGGGAAAAGGCACAAGTCAATCAACAGCCCGCTTTGATCAGAGCATGGAAAATCCAATTATGGAAATGAATGAAGGCGCTTTTAATTTAAACTACTTTTTCAGCGACTTTTATCTCAGCAATGCTCAAAATGTGTTGGAAGAAGTAGTAACATCATACCATTAATAAAGACCTTGACCTTGACCACTCAGGTTAAATGTCTAAATTGAAAGAAATTAAATAAGTTTGAGTCAAAGTTTTGGCATCAAAATATACTTAGGGTACCAAAAGTAAAATTACTCGCACTAACTAACTGCTCCTCGGAGCACAGGTCTCCGCCAGGTCAGGTACGTTATTGTGGCCTCCTGGTGGCGCTATAATAGGCCAATGTGAAAAGGGTGCCATTTATTCTTAGGTCGTTCAAGGCAATCGGACACTGCATTCATATGTGTTTTGCTAAATTAGACCTGTTGGTGGGGGGTCATCCCTATGTTCCCCGGGTTCTATGTTCCCCCACTAAGGTTAGGGTTAGGGTTAGGTTTAGGTTAGGTCCTATATTTCCCGCTCTCCCTAGGAAAGCGGGGAACATAGGACCCGGGGAACATAGGACCCTTGACGGCGCTATAACAGGCCATGTGAAAAAAGGTGGCATTTCTTCCTTGGCCTAGTGGGAATGTGTTTGTGAAATTTCACGGAAATCCCAAGCTGCGTTCATGATTTGAGGCATTTCGGACCAATCCTGCAAACATTGGAAGCCAACCTTAGCCAATGAGGATGGAATATGGGAAATCGGACAGATCCGTGTTGATCACATGACTATAAAGATACTGTGTACCGATTTGCATGATGTTTGGATAAAATCTGTAGGAGTAATGTAAAAAAATGGGTTTTGCACAAATCGGCCTCCAGGTGCCGCTATAACAGGCCCATGTGAAAAATTGAGGCAGAGGTTCTGAATTGTTGTTGTGAGCTTGTAGATCGGTTATCTTCACTATTTTAAAATAATAGGAAGGAACACTTTTGGACACAAAAGTCCAGAGAAGTGGAAGTAAATAATAATAAGAAGGCAAAAAGGACATGCACAGCTAATTGGGGTCATTGAGACAGTTCATAATTATGTCATTTACTACATTTACTCAAGTAGTGTTCTTAAGTACAATTTTGAGATACTCTTACTTTACTTGAGTATTTCCATTTTTTGATACTTTATACTTCTACTCCACTCCATCTCAGAGGCAAATATTGTACTTTTTGACATCTGAAGGTACTAGTTACTTTGCAGATTAAAATTGAAAAGAGCTGATCAAATGATCATAACGCGTTGCATCATGACATGTTGTGTGTGAGCTTGTAGTTTAGCTTTTTTTTTTTAAGGTTCTACAACTTTTGAAAAAGTGTAGTACTCTTAATTTGGTACTGTAAGTATATTTTGATATCAAAACTTTTGTACTTTTACCCAAGTCAGAATACAGGCCTTTTTCTTATATTGTAGGATTGTCATATTGAACAAACTCCCTTCATACTCTCATTCCCAATGGCTTGAATGAGATTTAATTTGCTTGTTTCCTATTAATAGAATTGTGGTCTGCTGTTTGTGCTTCCATCATATAGTGTCTTTTTAAAACTGATGTTGTACTGTAGCAATCTACTTTATGTGTGAATATGGCTCCCCCTGCTGGGTTAGCCTGGTTGTGCTAGGTGTGGATATGACACACTTGGGTCTATTGCAGTGGAAAGTAACCAAGTACATTTACTCAGGTATTATACCTACAGTAAGTACAATTTGGAGGTACTTTTCATTCGGTTACACCATTTGACTCCTATCAAAAGTCTTAGAGGCCAATTGTGTCAAATATTTAAACATTTAAATTGAATATTAAAGTTTAAAGATGCTGATTTAAAGGTGTAGCTAATGACCAGTGTACTGCTGTAGGCCTACATGAACAGCAGTTTTAAAATCCATAAAACAATTCAATGATAAAACATTATATCTGTACAGCACAATGTATAACATGAGCCATTACATCTACTATTTGTAATTTCATGAATGTACGATGGTATTGACTTATTACATTGAGCATGCGTTTTATTGGAGTAGTTTCACAAGTACAGCCAAAGTAGGTCTTTGTAATAGACACTAGTAGTTTATTCAGAGCTTTACTGTAGAAATGGCATTCTAACAACCACAGGTGGACATAACTTTGGTTGCTGTTGAACATAGAGGTGATTGAATAATCATTTTCTATGCTATGCAAGGGATAATCAATGGGAAGTGGCTATCCCACTTATTACATGTTTTTTTAATAAGAATTTCATTGCTTATGGTGATGACATCATTCCATTAGTTAATGCCAAGTGAGTACAGTGCAACACCATTGCCTCGGAAAACAAGGGTACTGTAAGTGTTCATAAAATAGAATCAATATTTGGTTACTGGATTGTCTATGTCTCATCTCAAATGTTTAGAAATAGACACTAGACAAGAATGTTAAAAAACATTCTTGAGAGCAATGTTTAGCTGTAAATGACATTGCATGTTTGTTTACATAGCTGCCATGTTGGATAAACATCAAGCATTTGATATTGACTGATATGAGCAGGTGCTTGGATTAGACAGCGGTCTGTTGTTGAGTTCGGTGGTCATTATTCAAAAACAAGATGTCCAGGCTGCTACGCGGCCTTCAGTCCTACAGTCTATTGTGCTGATCAGAGCAATAGGCTCTATGCACAGCAGCCATTTTGGAGAAGAATTGGGCCTCTTCTTACTTCCTTCACAGGTGTTACCAATGATACTAATGAAGTCTCTGTTCCATTCTGGTCAAACAGAGTCAGGGTGCTGATATTGTGCATGTTGGCTCACTAGAAATACTAGTGGGTCTCAAAGTGTGGTCCAGGGACCCTCATGGTTCCTTGAGAGGGTGTAACTCTGAGAGTGTACAAATGGAACCAAATGGACCCGGGAGGGTCCATTTGGTTCCATTTGTATACTCTCAGAGTTATGGGGGTCCTTGAAATTAAAAAGTTTGAGAACCACTGTGCTACACTAAATGGAACAGAGCCTTCATTAGTGTCATTGGTAACACCTGTGAAGGAAGCAAGGAAGGGGCCCAATTTCTGTCCAATATGGCTGCTGTGCATAGAGCCTATTATTTGTCACCGAGTTATGGCCATTTGAAGTGTTAAACACTGCTGTAGTGCAATTTATTTTTTTTGGGTGTGAAAATGTTTCATGGCAGACCCCTGTATAGCATTTGTGCCATGTTTGGTGCGGATTGGAGCAACGGTGTACCTGTGGCCCCAGGGGCCCTTGACATGGCCCCTGGGGGCAACACGTGGCCCCTGGTGGGAGTATTCTGATGGCAGACCCCTGAACAGTATTTTGGTGTTTCGTTGTTTGGTGCGGATCGGAGCAACGGTTCGCCTCTGTCCGGGTGTTACGTTTGCGACCGCGGTCCGAGGTCCACCCACCCTCTAGGCAATTTTTAAATAGGATAACACATTGCTGAATTCAGTGATTGACCAATCAGAATCAAGCATTCATCAACCAACCCGTGTAATAGGCCATGTTATTACGTTTTGTTACTTTTGGGTCAATTTATTCATTTCCATGCAATAAGGAAGATAATAAATGGGGAGCGGGTCATTATTGAGGAATAAGTCTAATCACCCTGTCAGGGTTTATTTCTCAATAATGACCTGCACCCCATTAATTATCCCTTGCTTATTACACCTGTGTGGTTATGTATTTTCTTAAAAGTAGGCTGCTGTGGGTACACTGTATACTGAGGTTTGCGGCAGTTTGCCAGACTTTTGTCTATAGAACGACTAACTGTGCCTTACGTCTTACCTCTGTGTAGTGGGTATTCCATTGTAAACATATGAATATTCTCATTTACTTTATTATGAATTATTATTTTGTTTGACATGCTGGAACTAGTACTGTGGTTTTACAAAACGTAAATTTCCCATCATTTTTTATTCTTTTGATTATATATTCTTTAAATTATTATCCTACTATCCTACTATAATTCTAGTAACCTCTGTAGTGGTGCGTAGGTGAGTAGGTGAGTACGTGAGTATGTGAAGATACCCGGTTCTCCTCAGTGGCTGGACCAATTGCTCTGATTTTGCACACAGCCATTGACCATTACCATCTGAACTTAACTGTGAAGCCCGTTTTTCAATTTCACCAAATCTCAGCTTCTTATTAGCGCTTTTGTGTCAAAGAATGTCGCCATGGTTACGGGGCTGCCAAGCTATGGGACGAACTTCCTCCCGGGTTGCCAGATCATGTGCGCATATCCCCCCACGGATGCGTCGACCGGGTATGGTCTAGTTACTGTCATTTATGCATTACCATTGTTAACTGTTTATTGACTCCTTGTCTAATTGTCTGTCTGTCTGTCTGTCTGTCTGTCTGTCTGTCTGTGTTGTTTCTTTTTTCAAGTGAGTTGATATGTGGAGATCATCACTAAAACCCCCCTTAAAATATCCTGTGAGGTCTCATTTTGGCCACTTGGTGGTGCTACTAGTCCGTCGTATATAGCCCTGTTAAGGGAGACGGTAGATGTATATTGATGGAGCTCCTTGCCACACACACATCCACCCACCCACCCGCACACGCACGCACACACACACACACACACGCGCACGCACACGCACACGCACACGCACACGCACACGCACACGCACACACAGTGGTTTCACGCCCATATGGTGCATATTCATAATGACTGATCACTGGCCAGGCTTTTTAAATCACAACCAGTATCCATTGTGTTCACAATTTGACACATGTAGTCGTGTTTTCCTTCAATATGTTCAAACGTTTTGTTTTCAATACACAGGAAGAAGTCTAACTATGTGGACACTCCATCTGCATGCCTTGGATGTTTGTGATTAATTGTAGTATAACCAGTGGTGGTACTTAAATGTTTTACTTAAGTAAAAGTATCAATACGGCAATGTAGAAGTACTCTGTTACAAGTAAGTAAAAGTCCAGAATAAAAAATGTACTAGTACAAAAGTATTGGTATCAAAATGTACTTAAAGTACCAAAAGTAAAAGCTTGTAGATCAAACAGCCTTTGGGTATAACATAAGGCTAAAGTGGTTAATGTATGTTTTATAATGTAATCATTTATATCTGCAAAGTAACTAGTAACTAGAGTTGTCAAATAATTGTAGTGGAGTAAAAGTACAATATTTGCCTCCGAGATAGTGCAATAGAAGTAAAAGTAAAGACAATTGGAAATACTCGAGTAAAGTAAGTACTGCAACATTTTACTTAAGTACAGTACTTGAGTAAATGTACTTACTTTTACTGTACGTTACTTTACGACCAGTGGTGTAGTAGAACATTTGGTTCTGAAAGTGGGGTCTGGGGTGACCCCTACTGTATTTTTACTTAAACACAGTAGCTACTCGAGTATATGTACAGTGTTACTGTCCACCCGTGAGTACAACATACATTAAGAATAAACTGTGACAGACGCAGAGCAGCTCCGTAACGTTTCTGAGATTTATTATTGTCTTGTTATTGTTTGTGCAAGGATAAAAGTTACAAAATCTACCCACTACGGTTGATAATAATATATCCTGTTTCCTATCATACATTGTCATTTATACAAGTCACCATTAGCAGTAAGCATATTTTCAAATCAGAACGTACCTATTCAACTCACATACAGTATATATATATATTCATAATCCTTATTAAAGATAGGCCAGTGGTTCTCAACCTTTTCTGGATCAGGGCCCACTTAGACAATCTTGAAAGTGTTCGCGGCCCACCCATTCTTCGGCTGCCGTGTTAAGTGGTCGGAATGGGTGGGCCGCGTATTTTTTTAAACGTTTTTTAACCCATTAAGACCTGAGGCGATTCTTAAAAATGTTTTCTAACTCCTAACATTTTTTTGGAAAAACATTTTTTTTTCAACATTTTTCAAAAATAGCAGATCTACAAGCTCATAGCGCGGCACTCGGTGCCGCGCTATGAGCTTGTATATCTGCTAGTTTTGAATAGCCAAAGAAATCTAAAGTGACACAGATGCGTTCCAGGTATTAATGGGTTAAGAAAACATTCTATGATATATTTTTTTAGTATTAATGTTTATTTTAAATTAAAATCTTCTTTTTTGCCAGTTATTTGGGGGCCCACTTGCACTATCCCCATGGCCCACCGGAGGGCCCCAGCCCACAGGTTGAGAATCGCTGAGATAGGCAATGAACACCGTCAATAGTAAGCAATCCCATGTATGTATGTATGTATGGTACAATTTCCCACGAAGGCCGTACTGATTATGTGCGGTTGAGTCATTATGTATAGCTTCAGTGATATTCTCATATGGTCGCTGTCTCGAAGAAACCTTGTATACCTCCATATTTCTTTTTTTTATGTTTGTAATTTTTTGTAAATTAATGACCTACTTCATCGTAATAAGAGTGTCACGCAAAGGTAGCGAAAATAGCAACCTGCTATGTGTTTTACTTTTTTTATGATGAAAGTGAAAGTTGATAAATATTGAACCAATGCAAAGTATCAACAAGAGCTTGAGTGACTAAATAATAACTACATTGGATCCGTTGTAACACAGATTCTTTTTTCCCCCCATTTCCCTAACGGTTTTGGACACAAGGTTTCCACCCGAGAGCGACGATATCCTATGCCTTGATTCTAGCACGACTTGGTCAATAATATGCAAACACAGAATCTAACAAAACGCAGGACAAGTCCCCATAGAGTTTATAAGTGCATTAGTCTCTTTAATTCTAAGAGGAAACGTGTTTACTTCTTTTCTTCGAGGTAACACAGCTAATATTTCTATATGGAGAGATGACTGGATTAAGTGTCTGACAATCTACCCAGAGCCAGACTGGTTTGGTCGGTATTTCGGCCATTATTTCACTTTTTTGATGGACAACAGGCTCTATGCACAGCAGCCATATTGTGAAGACATTCACAGGTGTTACCAATGATACTAATGAAGGCTTTGTTCCATTCTGGTCAAACAGAGTCAAGGTGCTGATAGCTCACTGGAAACACTCTGTTACACAAGTAGGTCTAAAATTTGGGGTCCAGGGACCCTCATGGTTCCTTAAAGGGTTTCCAAATGGCCCCTTATGGATCTGTAACTCGGAGAGAGTACAAATGAGAGTTATGGGGGTCGTGGAAATTGAAAAATCTGAGAACCACTGTGCTACACTAAATGGAACAGAGCATTCTTTAGTATCATTGGTAACACCTGTGAAGGAAGTGATAATATGGCTGCTGTGCCTAGAGCCTATTAAGTTGCCGAACCACTCTCAAACTGGCGTGCCTATTTTGGGCATGCCATTATATAGGAGAACATATTTTTAAGTAAAAACAAAAACAGACTGCTGATATACAAGCTCACAACGCATCACAACACAACGCATTGTGAGCTTAATAGATCTGCTGTTTATTGTGTGTTTATTTGTTTCTTTTTTATTTTTTGCATATGCTGTAAGTCAGGGGGGTCTTCAACGTTTTGAAGACCGCGCTGCGAGGCGTTGTGAGCTTGTAGATCGGCTATTTTTGGCTCAAGTCCTCTTCAGAATAGGGATAATAGGGTTCAAGTGGTTAATGTAAAAATAAATAATCCAATTACACAAAGATTTGGCGGCCCCCCCAATAGTAACTCTGAGGACCCCCTAGGGATCCCGGACCCCCTGTTGAAGACCCCTGTGTTCCCAAATTGTACATTAAAGTTAGATTTCATCAAATAGATTGGTAAATGTTACACTTTTTTTGGAGAATATAGTGGTCAAAAACATCGGTGGTCTAGGACTCTTCAGAATTGGGATCGTAACCCAAAATTTGTGGCATGGGTCAGGCTCTTCACCAGACAGTGTCTCAATAACATTTCAATGAGAAGTTGCAGGGGGAGATCTCGTAGGTTTCAGTGCAGAGAAGTCTTTTTTCCAGTGCGTCCCTTTGTCATCCAGCACGTCTAAAGCATAACTACCGCACCCGTCACAGACAAAACGGGTGATTATCTGAAATGAATCTTTGTACTAGATTCGAGTCCTCTCTCACTGTGATATTTGAACACGTGTCAGTATACCTAGACTGGGAATACAACATTAGTGGTACGTATTTGCAGGGTTCGATTCGCTTTGGAGGGGGTGGGGTGAGGGGGTCCATGCACCTGCTTTTGACATCCCCCTCTGGTCATTCATTGTTATGGACGTTAGGGATGTGTTTTTATCCCTGCTTCTGGACAGACTGAATACATGCATTTTGTTTAGCTAAAACTGTTAATTTTCCACTTTTTTTTGTCAAAGATTTTCTAGATTTTTCAATTATTTTCCAATGTTTAATTTCAATAAAAAAAAATTGCAAGAATAGCCAGTCTGACATTTCACGCGTCGCATCTGTTTACATCGGCTATTATCACCATTTGTCTTACAAAGACATATATAGGGCTTGAGTGGTTAAGAAAAAAATGACCCCCACCCCCCATGTATTATTATTTTATATATATATATATATTTATTTTTTTACAAAAGGAACCCTGCACATTCTCCTCACAGATAGCGTATGTATTTTCTGGTTGGGGTGGATGATCCTTCAGATCATACCCCATCGGGGGACCACCATACGGGGCCTCTCTCTCACATGTTACCCTGCTTGTCGGAGGAGGTGGAAGAAGTGGAGGGGGACGGAGACGGCGCCTTGGGGAACACCCTCTCCGTGGGCGTGATCCCGGGGCTGCCCAGACCGGAGGAGCTGGAGCTGCTGGAGCGGTGCGTCCCCCCCCCCTGTTGTCCCCCCAGTTGTCCCAGCACGGGCGCGGGCCTCACGGGCCGCACGGGCGGCTGCCTCAGAGGCGCGCTGGGCCGCCGCGCCGCCCCCGACAGGGCGGGCTTGAACGTGGACATGGTCTCCGAGGAGGAGCTGCTGCTGCTGCGCCGCAGGAGCGCGTCCGGGTCCCTGATCACCATGGTGTGCAGCGGGCTCCCGGGGGGCTCCTGGTGGTGGGGCTGGGGCTGGGGCCCTCCTCCCACCACCGGGGGCAGCGGGTGCTGCTTGAGGGGCTCCAGGGTGTCCAGGACCACGTCCGGGGCGTGCTTGGCCACGTTCTGCCGCTCCAGCTCGCGCAGCTCGTGCAGCGCCGTGTTCATGGTCTTCTCGATGTCCTGAACCGACATTGGAAGGAACACAACGTTTGGCAATTATAATTAACCACTTGAGGCTATTCGCCAGAAATAACTGATGTACAAGCTCCCAAAGCGGAGCGTATAGCGTAGCGACAACTAAAGTTGTTTCTCTACTCTAAAGAATTGCAAACTCGAAGTTACTTTCTATGCTAAATATGTAGGGCAGGGAAAATATTGAGTGTCACACAATTTTTTTAAGGCTTATGAAGCTCTCACTACTAGCAGGCTCAGGATCTAACAATGAGAATAAGAGACACGTTGGCACAGAATCCACCGGTTTAGAATTATTTGTTATTTCTGGCGAAGAGATTCGGGGTAGAAGGAAACAACAGCCGACCAAGTACAGTTGCAACTCAGGTCCATTCCATTAAGAGTAGAGGGTTTAAACTTTAGGTGGTTAAGGCATGCTTATCCAGAGCAAATGACATAACGCAGGGTCAACCAACCTTGGTACCAGCCTACTCCTTCCTACTCAACCAACAGCAGGGTATTCAAAATGTTGAATACCGGTAGCCTGGTTCTAAACCATAGACCCCGCCCACTCTCTTGAGTGGACTGCCCCTCTTGGTGTTGAAATGTGAGCCTAGGACTTTCTTCGATACAAAAAATACCGTCCAATGAGAGTCGGAGGTGGGGGTGGGTCTAGCGGCAAGCCAATCAGCGAATATCTGCTGAAACAAGCTGTGCGATGACGTCAGATGGAGGCGGATCCGTGGATCTCTTGTGATTGGTTTAGGGAAATTCGAATCCCGTCCCCTTTGTAATCGCCGACACTGCAGCCAATAGGCTCTATGCACAGCAGCCATATTGGAAACAAATTGGGCCCCTTCCTTCACAGGTGTTACCAATGATACTAATGAAGGCTCTGTTCCATTTAGTGTAGCACAGTGGTTCTCACACTTTTAAATTTCAAGGACCCCCATAACTCTGAGAGTGTACAAATGGAACCAAATGGACCCGGGAGGGTCCATTTGGTTCCATTTGTACACTCTCAGAGTTACACCCCCTCAAGGAACCATGAGGGTCCCTGGACCACACTTTGAGACCCACTAGTGTTTCTAGTGAGCCAACATGCACAATATCAGCACCCTGCCTCTGTTTGACCAGAATGGAACAGAGCCTTCATTAGTATCATTGGTAACACCTGTGAAGGAAGTAAGAAGAGGCCCAATTTCTCTCCAAAATGGCTGCTGTGCATAGAGCCTATATTTCAGACTGAAGCTCCACGCAGCTTCTGTCTGTGGGGAGGCACTGGGTCTCATTTTTATAGTCTTTGGTATGACGCCGGGGAATCAAACCCAGACCTCCAAATCTCAGGGCGGACATTCAAACCACAAGGCCACTGAGCTCACTGGCCTCTTCTACTTTTACTTAAAATCAGGCTACTTCGTCCACCACTGGCCAGCATACAGCATTCCTCCACTTCAAACGTGAAAACAGAAAACCATAAATCCACAATCTATTATGAACGTTTGACCTAAAGTCCTCTCTGAAAATGGACTTCAAAGGGACCCATAAAAGACACTTCTATAGACTTTTGAACGGTAGTTACTTGAGTGCCGTTCGTCCTCTCCGCCTCATTCCTAATGCCTTGGCTGGCCTCCAAAGCCAGTTACATTTTCTATCATTAACTCAATTGCATAAACTCCCAAAACGGCTGCGCAGTTAGAAAATGGGTCCATTAAAAGAGAGGACGTGCAGTATTGCTGGGAGAGTCTGTTCCATCATGGCCGAGTTGACAGAATCAATGCAGTTTGCCTTGTATCTGACCGTTCCACTGTCCATGCTAGGGATGCAACCATCCAGTATTTTCTCACGGATTATTCCATCAACCACTTTTTTGATTATTTTGAATTCCTGAGAAGCAAGTTTCTTTAATATTTATAATATATAATATATATAATACACTTTTTGAATATCAACGAATCTACTCAAAATGTTACTTGAGTGAAAGTACAAAAGTATTGGCATCAAAATATATTTAAAAGCACCAAAAGTAAAAGTACTAAAACGTTTGAAAATAGCAGATCTACAAGCTCACAACGTGTCGCGATGCGACACGTTGTGAGCTTGTAGATCTGTAGGGCTAGGGGGTTAATGTATGTTTTTATGATATAATAATTTATATCTGCAAAGTATATTCTGCACAGTAACTAAAGTTTTCAAATAATTGTAGTGGAGTAAAAATATTTGCCCCTGAGATGCAGCCTAGTGGAGTAGAAGTAAAAGTACTAAAAACTGGAAATACTCCACTAAAGTAATAACACCTCAACATTGTACTCAAGTACAGCACTCGAGTAGGTTACTTTCCACCACTAGGCGCTCACCTCGGCGAGTGCCTCGGCCTCCAGGGTCTTGTGGTCGCCCAGGCTGGCGTGGCGAGTGGCGGCGGGCGACGACCTCAGCGAGTGGCTGTCGGCGAACGCCTTCCTGTCCGGGTGGTTGATGCTGCCCGCGCTGCCGAACGTGGCCAGGTTCCGCCGCTTCTCCGGGCTGTCCGTGGGGGGCGCTCCTCTGCTCGCCGCCGCCAGGGCCGCCATCTTGTTGTGCGGACTGCAGGGCCGGGGCATGACTCTGGGCGGGAGGTGGGGGTCCGCGGCGGCGGCGGAGGCGGCTCGGGTGGGGCTGTGGCTGTCGGCGGCGCTCCTGTGGCGAGGCGTGGCGGCGCCGTCGGAACGGATTCTCACTCTGAGGGAAAGAGTAGTTCACCCCAAAAATGACTTATTTACTATCAATTACACACCCCGTGAAGCATTCAATTCATGGATATTTTTGTCGTTTTCACAAAAATAGCTACTTGTGTTTTTTCGGCCTCTGTGCGCTCAAGTGTTTAATTGTACCGGGCTAACGTGGACTTGTTGCCGTGCAACTTGTGTTTCGGTTGCTAGGGTATTTGTTTATTCTGCACCTGGCTTTGTTGTGAACAGTGCCCATACTGTATGAAAAAACAATATAATACAATAACATCATACTTTAACTTTTGATACAAATAACATTTCACAATATATGTCAAATAGGGTGAACAATAAACATGCCTGCCTAGAATGAATGTGTGCAGACATGGAATCAGATATATGTTTTTAGGGTGCAGCCTTTAGCTACATTAATTATGAATATTAGAATATTTGAGAGAGAGAACATTTCTATACCTACTGTATGTACTTCTATATGTCGTCCCATGAATCCACATGGGACGAACTGTAAAGTGTAGTGTGTAGAGCATATTGGTTCTCAAAGTGGGGTTCGGGGACCCCCAGGGGTCCATGGGGAGTACCAGGGGGTCCCCAACACAATGAGTTAATATAGCGTCACAATCATTCAGCCACTTAAATCATATTTTATACTTTAATCTGCTATTTTCAAATAGCTGGTTTTCCTAGACCTGGTTGCTTGTTTCTCTCACAGAATCTGGCAACACTGGCGTAGAAACGTCAGTGTACAGTACCTGCCCAGCGCGGCTCCAAAGCGGTGCTCGGGTGTGTGGTGGTCACTCCTGGACGGGGCTCTGTCCCCTTGGTACGCCCCCCCGCTGGTGGCCTCGGTGTCCCCTCTGTGAGGGACACTGTCTGAGAACGCGTCGTCCCTGGAAAAAACAACAGGGACCAGGTTAAAAAAAACACCCTCAACCTTGACGTCCATTTTGGGCATGTCACTGTAGACGAAAATGAACGAAAAAACATACGTTTATTTCTTAATCAATTATTTTAAAAGAATAACAGAAATATTAAAGATCACTAAATACACATATGAAACTCCACTCAGGCAACCACATAAAAAAGAAAGAAAGAAAATAAATGGTTGGTAGATAAAATAGCAGATCTACAAGCTCGCAGCGCTCAGCATCGCAATGCGCTGTGAGCTTGTAGATCGGCTATTTTTTCATGCGCAACAGCATCGTTGCGACAAACTCGTAAGACAAGGCTTACGCGCTTTAAGATCTCAATAAACCCGCTGTGGGATATGCCCGGTTGATGCCTTTGTCCTCTGCCATGTCTGCAAAGTCTTTGACCGGCGCTAAGAAAACACCCTAACAATCAAATCCTTCACAATCAATATGCAAATCGTAATATGCAAATTGTGCTAAATGTCGGTCTAGGCGCGAGCCTCCTCAACGATTTTTACAGGCAAAATAAACCACTTAACCCATTCAATCCCGGAACGCATCTCTGTCATTTTAGATGTCTTTGGCTATTGTCTTTGAGTGCCGTGCTATGAACTTGTAGATCTGCTATTTATTTATTTTATATCGTGAAAATGTGTGCAAATCATTGAATATATGTTTTCAAGCCAAACATTTGTAACACAAATCTTTGCTTCTGGGGGTCCCTGGAACTAAATATTTAACAAATGTTAAAAAATATATACATTCAAAGATTTGCACACATTTTCACCATTTAAAAATAAAGTTGCAGATCTACAAACTCTTAGCGCGGCACTTGTATATCTGCTATTTTTGAATATTCAAAGAAATCTAAAATAACAGAGATGCTTTCCCGGTCTTAATGGGTTAAGCGCTGCTAGGGAGCCTACTTGTGATGCCAGACAATAGGTAGAGGATTTACATCCATGTCGGGCAGAAACCTTGTATGTCTTGCCTTGTATGTCCAAAAAACGGGAAACAAATAGCCTTAATTTCAATGGATCCAATGTGGTTATTATTTAGACACAACAAGCTCTTGTTAATACTTTTAATTAGTTCAATATTTAAAAAAAAATCCAAACAATTTAATCACTTTCACCTTCAACATTGTGAGCTTGTAGATCAGCTATTTTCGCTTCTTTGCGCAACAAAGTAGGGCATTCATTTACAAAAACAAAAAAAAGGTCGGAAAAAGGGGGAGATACAAGGTCTCTGCCCAACGGCAACGATTAGCAGAAGATGCTCTCTCTTAATTAGGCCTTAATTGAGCCATCTGCCGCGTGATGAATGTCGATCCATTAACAGCCAAGAGGGCAGAAAATGAATGAATGGGCTTGAGTAGAGAGTGACCTTACGGTTTTGTCCTTTATGAGAGGTAGCTGTCCGATCCTTAAGGCTCTATTGACTATTGACTATTGCTAATTGCCAATTAGGAGTTTGGATTTGCTATTTGTCTCTGCCAGTGGGTGGCAAGGAGAAAAAGGGGGGAAACTAATGATCAGTGGTGGAAGAAGTGCTCAGATGTTTTACTTAAGATGAAGTAGCAATACCACGATACACAGTAAAAGTTCTGTATTCATTTGACTTGAGTATAAAAGCATTGGAATCAAATGGGCCATTTCACAAATTCTTTCAAAACCTTTCACAATGTGTCAGAAATGTCACTTTCCACCACTGTTGTTGCTTCATATGAAAACAAGGACATCACAAAAACGTGAGCATCATTGACACGATGCTAGACAGCTTCACACCTAAGCATCTTTAAACATCACACATTGACAAGATGGTGGCTTAAACAGAAAACGTGAGAATTAAAGTGCGCTACGTGTTTATTTATTGCACCTTGCTCTGTTTGCAGTAAGACTTAGCATTAGCGTTCAGCAGCTTAATAGAGTCAGGAACAACAATAGCTTGAAGCGGTTTCATTTACACTTTGGCACCGGCTCTTATTCGCGGAAGAGTGGATGTCAAGAGTCTGCAATGTGTTGCTTGTTTTCATACAGACTCTGTATCAGTGGTGGATATGCTCAAGTAAGTAATGAAGCATTAAAAAGTACAACTTAACTAAGTACATTTTCAGAAAAATTAAATCATATTGTGAATAAATTCACAGGTGTTGTCAATGGTACTAATGAAGGCTCTGTTCCATTCTGTCAGGGTGCTGATATTGTGCATGTTGGCTCACTGGAAAACACTCTGCTACACCAAAATTGTGTTCCCCTCCTTCAGGGGGTTCCAAATGGCCTCTTACGGGTGTGTAACCAAATGGACCCTTACGGGTCCATTTGTACACTCAGAGTTATGGGGGTCCTTGAAATTAAAAGGCTACACTAAATGGAACAGAGCCTTCATTAGTATCATTGGTAACACCTGTGAAGGAAGTGATAATATGGCTGCTGTGCACAGAGCCTATTTTCCTCGTTGATGTTTCTTTCCTTTTTTTTTTGCATATACAGTAGCAAGCCTGCTTTTCAGTTGCACTGTAAAATTGCTAAACCATGCTGTAATTCCGTATCTAATGCTGCTCTCTAGGAATGCCTGCCAGAATGTCAACAGGCCTCAGTATTCATAGAAAGTAAAGACTCTGCTACAGTCTTTTACACAGGTTGTGTCAATGTGTGTTTTACAGCAAAGTACACCCTGTCTAGGTTGTACACATTGTTGCCGTCGTGCAGAAACCTCTTATCTTCATATTTTAACTTGTTACATTTGTTTTTTCATAAATGAATGCCGCACTTCGTCATTCTATTTTTTGCTATTTTCTAATTTGAATGCTGAAAAGTGACAGTTACGGACATATGAGGTTTCCACCGACAGCAGCAACATATGTATTTACTCAGTGCACTCAGGTGTTTCTAGGGAAGGCACAGATGTAAGCTAACACTGTTATTACCTCAAACAGCTTCTGGACAAGGTAGGGAATTCAACAATAGACAGTTTTCCGCACAAAGGCCAAATGGGACTTGTTAGGACCAATATAGCAACTCGGAAAGCTTAAAGTACAGGATCGAATAACTATTTGTACAAATGATTCAACAAAACGAGCACATAGATATTGATTTTGGGGAGACAACATAAATAATATAAAACATGGTTTTTGCCCTGTATGCTGAGGTCATTGAAATGAATGTACTGCAGGCTCGCACACTGTGCGGTGATGCAGGTTAGATTAGTTTACACCTAGTTATCCTTTAATCTCATAATGTAAACACATTGCGTTAAGGCTATAATGCACAGTCAAATCCTTATTGTTAATTTAACTCAGTGTACAAACAGTGTTGACGGAGATCTCCGTCATTTCAAATCCAACCGTTGACCGCCATTGACGTAGATCTTTAGAGCGCGCTCTAACGCAACTTAGGAATGATCCTAGGACCCTGAAAGAAGGAATGGACGGCTGTGACGTCAACCCAAAAAATGACACTCCCGTCCACTCCTCCTTTATGAGTTTTAGAAAAACACTCCTTTCTCTTTGTTTCTCTTTGTTGGGTGAAATCGGCTGTTATTCAACATTACATTATCTTCAATAGGCTCTATGCACAGCAGCCATATTGTAAGACATTCACAGGTGTTACCAATGACACTAATGAAGGCTCTGTTCCATTTTGGTCAGACAGAGTCAGGGTGCTGATATTGTGCATGTTGGCTCACTGGAAACACTCCCAAATGGCCCTTTACGGGTGTGTAGCTCTGAGAGTGTACAAATGGAACCAAATGGACCCGTAAGGGTCCATTTGGTTCCATTTGTACACTCTCAGAGTTATAGGGGTTTGTGGAAATTGACAAATCTGAGAACCACTGTGCTACACTAAATGGAACAGAGCCTTCATTAGTATCATTGGTAACACCTGTGAAGGAAGTGATAATATGGCTGCTGTGCATAGAGCCGATTCCAGTGAAGGGGGTTTGCCCCTTGGTAAAGACTCAAGACTCACATGTCCTGGACAACGATGTACTGGTGTGGGATGAGGCCGTCCACCCCGTTATGGCGGCCCTCCCACCAGTCCTCGGAGGCGCGCAGGTACAGCAGCAGGGAGGCGCCCTTCTTGAAGGAAAGTTCTCTGGGACTGCGACCCACATAGTCAAATTTAGCTATGGCCTCGATCTGCTCCAGTTCTGGAAACGACAGACAGTGGTGGGAAAAGTACTTAAGTAAAAATATCAATACTGCAATGTAGAAATATACTCTTGTTACAAGTGAAAGTCCGGAATTCAAAATGTACTTAGGTAAAAGTACAAAAGTATTGGCGTCAAAATATACTTAAAGTACCAAAAGTAAAAGTACTCATTATGCAGAATGTCTCATTGCAAGTTTTCAAAATGTATACAAATCTTTTGAAAATAAATAGCAGATCTACAAGCGTGTAGGTCTACTATTTTCAAATGGCCAAAATATACATAGAGCTTAAGTGGTTAATGTATGTTTAGTAATCAAAATCTAAATATTTGAATATATATATATTTTAAAGCAAACATTTGTAACACATCTTTACTTCTGGGGGGTCCCTGGAACAAAATATTTTGAGATGGGGGTCCGCGGCCAAATACATATCATTTTGAGGGTCCCTGACATGAAAAAGATTGAGAACCACTACTATACTGTACTGTACTGTACTGTACTGTACTGTACTGTACTGTACTGTACTGTACTGTACGAGCACTGTAGACACTGACAGCTCACCTTCATCACTGGTGTTAGGTCCGGTACCATTGTCTACCTCGTCCAGGGCACCAGCGTCACTATGGGGACTCTCACTAGATGGAAAGATACAAAAGAGATTATAAAGACACATTCCACTGTGTGGTTTTAATCCTGAGAAAAATAATCTCTATAAATCCCTAAACTAGCTTTAACGCAGTGTCTTTAACTTTGCTCTATAAATGCCCTCATTTAGTATTCCATATCCTATGAGTTATGGATTAAGTTTGATCCTCCGGAACAATGAGTAATCCCAGAACAAAACATCATCGTCAACGCTAGTCGCACGGTGGTGTCGGCAGTGGTGTAAAGTAACTAAGTACATTTACTCAAGTACTGTACTTAAGTACAATTTTGAGGTACTTTTACTTAATGGAGTATTTCCAATTTTCAATACTTTCACTTCTACTCCACTACATCTCAGAGGCAAATGTTGTACTGTAGTTACTTTGCAGATATAAATGATTTTATAAAACATACATTAACCACTTGAACCCTACTTTATACATAGGCTATTTGAAAATAGCCGAGCTTGTCCTCAAACTGTCGGACAAACCAGCTAACTCCAACTTGTGGAGTTAGGTGGTTTGTCCCCCATTGATTCGAATGACAAAGCCAGACGGGAAAAAAACCTATCTACACATGAATGGTCAAAAACACCCTAACTCCTCTTGAGCTGTTTTCGGGTAAAGGGATGATAATATAAGGAGGGCGCATTCAAGTATCTGACGATAAAGTCACCATACCAACTTTGATGAGGCAGTATTGTGTCTTTTTCATGTTTCATTTCCTGAAAAGTCTATATTTTGGACATAGCTGGTTTCTGCTCGACAGCAGAGATACATCACTGATGAATTGAGTACCATTGACCACAGTGGAAACAAGTGTTTTTGTGTTATCCTTTTAGCATAACAACCTTTGACTGCACTACCTGTGCTGTTAACAAACTTGCTAATGAAGTATTTAATCAATTTAAAAAATGAGATCAGGGGTGTCAAACTGGTATCCGGCCCCAGTTTAGACCACAGGATGATTTGGGGAAGAAGAAAAATTATTCATGACCATTTATTATGTATATCTCTCACGCTGCTATCTCCCTTCACCGCTGTCTGTTATGTCTGGCTGCTTGCTGTGTGTACTTAAGAATACCAAAAATAGTGAATGACAGTAGTTAACCACCCCACTGTGCCCGACTCCAGTCAACCCCCAGTCTGTCCAACTTAATAATTATCATCATTTGTAGCCGACAGGTACAACAATATGACACCATATCACGGTTGAAAAGTGAGTTTCTGAATAGTTTCCAACAAGTCTTCACTGAGTGAAAGAAAGAAATAAAATACACATTCCAGCTATAATCAGCAACGTCACGCTGACACACTCTCTCTCTCTCTCTCTCTCTCTCTCTCTCTCTCTCTGAGTGCTGGTGGTACGTTTACTTTGTACTGACGAGAAATGTGCATGCTAGCTGTGTATGAAAGGTTTGCAAGAGCTGTGTATGAGAGCTGTGTCTCTAATGTTCAATTTCAAATGGTTTATCATTATAAGCGGATTTTTTTAAATCTCTCATCACAGCTTTGTGTAGCTTAAGACTGTAAGTTAATATCGATCATATAAGTAATCCGTCGCCAAATACATATCATTGTGGGGGTCCTTGACATGAAAAAGTTTGAGAACCACTGATATAGAAACATCATTTTTTTCAAAAAACTATACATTTGTAGAAACGGCCAAATTGCACAAATGTTCACGATTTTAAAAGAAAATAGCAGATCTACAAGCTTGTATATCGTAACGAGCTTGTAGATCTGCCATTTTTGAATAGCCTAAAAACAATCTTAAAATGACACAGATGCTTTCCCGGTCTTAAAGGATTCAATCAAAACAAATGAACTAAACTCTCACCAGTACTCCTCCCCGGCCATGCACTTCTCATACACGGGTCCGTCCAGCTCGCGCAGGCTGGGGAAGATGACCTCGTGGTGGACGATGATGGTCTTGATGATCTCGTTGACGTGCGCCTGACACAACACGGGGTCCTGGCCATCGGGGATGGGCATCAGGGTGGGCCCGAAGCAGATGGCCAGGTTGTAGGAGTCCATCATGTTCTCATCGCTGTACTGAGACAGACTGGGGAAGACACGGACACGCCACAGACACATGTCAAGGACCCCCCCAAGATAAAGGGATATTTCACTTTCGAACATGTTTGGGGTCATTTTAACCCATTGAGACCTGGAACTGTGTCATTTTTAGATTTGAGCTAAAAAACATTATTTTACACTTTGGGCTATTCAAAAA
>NC_139944.1:9452381-9467381 GCF_963454915.1 Gymnoscopelus microlampas
AGTACAGCGGTTATTCCCAACCTGGGGTCAGATGGGTGGGCCGCGTGCATTTCCAGAGTGTGTTATTTTAAATTAACGGAACTAACATAGTATACTTTAAAGGGATAGTTCCAAAAATATATATATATATATGTTTTCAATCAATTAGCCACCCCATGGAGACTTTGTATTCCTAAGCCAATAATTTGAATCGATAGAAAAAAAGTCACTATCATTAAAATATGTTTTGCCAATTATTTGTGGGCCCACTTGCAACATCCTCACGGGCCTCTCCCCGCAGGTTGGGAATCACTGTCATAATGCATTCACACAGGGTTCTATTTGCTGGGGGGGGGGGGGGGGGGGGCAGGAATTCATGCTTCTGATTTTGATACCCCCCCTGCATTATTGTTTTTATGGCCGGTGGGGATACGATATGTATCCCTGCTTTAATTAAATACATGCATTTGCTTTTGGGAAATAATATCACAATGTAACCATTTCATTGTATGTTACCCACATTAACCCTGGCATCCCTATTTTGGGTAAAATTTGGGTCAAAATGTGTCACAATTTTGGCAGCAATTAAAAAAAAAATAGCAACAGTGGCCGCTCTACAAGCTCACACCGCATCACTTCGTGATACATTGTGAGCTTGTAGATTGGCTTTTTTCGCTATTTGTCATATACGTAGAAGTATACAGCATAGGGCTTAAATGGTTAAGACAATATCCCCCCCTCTGTGTCTTTTTTTTTTTACAAATTGAACCCTGCATTCACAACGACAGAACTCATACACTAAATAACAAACGGTCATGCTAGCAAAGAGTGAACGGAAGACTTTAGTGCAAGGCCGTCAACATGGCAAACAGACATAATGGGGTGGTGAAGAGAGTCTTGTTATTCATTCACAGAATGAAGTGATATTTGAGCAAGAAAGCAAACCAGTACAATAGGCTATATGCACAGCAGCCATATTGGAAAGAAACTGGGCCTATTCCTTACTTCCTTCACAGGTGTTACCAATGATTCTAATGATGGCTCTGTTACATTTAGCGTAGCACAGTGGTTCTCAAACTTTTCAAGGACCCCCATAACTCAGAGAGTGTACAAATTGAACCAAATGGACCCTTACCCCTCCATTTGTACACTCTCAGGGTTACACACCCGTAAGGGGCTATTTGGAACCCCCTCAAGGAACCATAAGGGTCCCTGCCTGGACCCCACTTTGAGAGTGTTGAGCACTTCATGAGCACAGTGTTTCCAGTGAGGCAACTTGCACAATATCAGCACCCTGACTCTGTTTGACCAGAATGGAACAGAGCCTTCATTAATATCATTGGTAACACCTGTGAAGGAAATAAGACGAGGCCCAGGTTATTGACAATATGGCTGCTGTGCATAGAGCCTCACCATCACACAACAGAAACACCAAGGAGCACAAAGGGCGGTGGGTGAAATGTTGGGTTAGTGTGTAATAAAAAATGCATCATCATGACCCCACCCACCCTCTCCCTCTCTAAATGGCCGAGTACCTGACTTCTGGCACGGATATTCCGTCTTCCCCTGGGGCAGAGAGCAGCGAGCCACACAGACAGGACAGGACAGGACAGAGAAGAACCAGAACAGGTTAGTGACAGAGACAGACCTTTTTGAGGGAGAGAAAAAAAAGGGGGACTCCTGCCTTGGGAGCAGAACCGAGAGCACTGGTGTCTGGTGAGATGTGAGATTAATGACATGGCCGGACTAGACTGCCATCCAACTCCTTTTGAAGTCGTCTGATCCGGTCTAGTGAGAATCGGCGGATACAGATATAGCACGTGCCCCCGAAAAAGTATTCCCCCCCGAGAAACCAGGGGTGTAGTGGTAGGGCCATACCCATAAACCTTATGAATCCTGCAAGTTTCTTCAAATACATCTCGTTGTACTGTACATCCGTTTTGGTATGTCCGTGTTTTATTGTCGCTCATAGCGACTGGTCCGGTGACTAGTCCACTCGATTCAGCATTCATCAATTCAAGCAATTTTTTCTAATGGATTTTGGCGTACGTCATTAAGTACATGTACTCAAGAACTGTACTTAAGTACAATTTTGAGGTATTTGCACTTGACTCTCGAGTATTTCCAATTTCTAATACTTTTACTTCTACTCCAGTAACTCCACTATATCTCAGAGGCAAATATTGTACTTTTTACTCCACTACAATTATTTGAAAACTTTAGTTACTTGTTACTTTGTAGATTTCGATTATTATTATAAAACATTACATTCCACCAATGGAGGCTGGTAGAGTGTGTTGTTGTTACTGTTGTTTTACAGTAGTTGAATTAATTATTAATAAAAACCGTGCGCATGTGACCCGCACCGCATCGTGGAAAAATGTGTTATACCAGTGCAAAACCCTAGATGGGGGGTGGAGGGGGTGGAGGCTATTCTATTCGTCTGCCATTGTGACCCAGAGGAATTGTTATTGCTTGACCTGAAGGAGGAATTTCAAAGAGAAACGGCAACGGCTGCAGTATTGATCTCTGGAGCCGTTTATGGTTGGTGGGCCACGTCTGGAGACGGTGGAGGGGGGTGAGAACGTTAAAGGAGCACTTCACCCATTTTCAACCATATCTTCATGTTAGTCCTCACTGATGCTCATTAATACTGCAAGTCTGCGTCTCGTTGGCGGGCTGTGGACAGTTCAGAAACCTGCCGACCAATGACATCATCGATGGGGATTCCAAGCTAATAGAAGCTATACAGTCTTTCTCGTCCTGGAAAGTCAGCATGCTTGAAATAAAACGTGTTTGTAATGTTGTTTGAAAAGACCAAACCATGCCCACAGTTGATGTCACTGGTATACAGATTTATGAACTGTCCTCTGGGACACAAGAGTGGGTAGACAGCAATGGTGCCACCTTATAACGATGAGGTTGAAAAAGAAGTGCTCCTTTAACCCACTCATTCTGCGAACGCATCTCTGTCATTTTGTATGTATTTGGCTCTTCAAAAATAGCAGATCTACAAGCTCACATAGCGAGGCACCGAGTGCCGCGCTATGAGCTTGTAGATCTGCTATTTTTGAAAAATCGTGGAATGTGTTTGCAAATCTTTGACAAATGTTCGCTTTAAAATATATATATTAAAAGATTTGCACAAATGTTCACCCTTTTTCAAAAATAGGAGATTTACAAGCTCATAGCGTGGCACTCGGTGCCGCGCCATGAGCTTGTATATCTCCTATTTTTGAATGGCCAGAGACATCTTAAAATGACAGAGATGCGTTCCCGGATTGAATGGGTTAAATGTTAAAACCCCAGGGTGCCGGCTGCGCTGGCGCTCGAAAACAAACCATCTCCTCTAAACCAAGGCTTGTTGGATTCGGTACCTTCAACAGAGGAAAAATAAATAAAAAAAAGAGAGAAAAAACGAGCGCCTAAAAACGCCGAGGTGACTTACCGCTCAAACAAGGCAATAAAGGAAGGAGAAAGTCAGTGCACGAGTGAGACGACATTTCGGGTAAGAGAGAGAGAGAGAGAGAGAGGGGTCAAAAGCCAGAGAACAACCCCCAGGGAGCGCTATAGCGAGACACAGCGGGGCTCATCATATACAGAGACACACACACACACAGACAGACCCCCCCATCTGGGAATACCTGGATGAAGGTCTCCATATTGCCGTTAAACAGCTTACGCTTAAAGACGGAGCGAGGTCTAGCCTTCCTCATTCTCTGGGGTTTAGGGGGCAGGGTGGGGGGCCTGCTGGCGAGATTGGTGTGGGGGGGGTGGGGGGCACGGTACACACAATGGTCATGAGTCATGACAAGAGAATGACTGGCCGAAACGAATGCCAGGACTGAATTCAAATTCACTTTTTTTTTAAATAATACAGTGAGATTTATGTCTCAAAATCAAAAACATGTCAAAAGAACTGTATGGCTTGTGGACACCCATTTGAAAATATATTGAGTCAGGGACAAGATTTTGTCAACATTTGGCTATATTCAGACGAAATAGGATCTTAAAGGGCAAGACCACTTTGGTAGAGGTTTGGGTTGTGTAGTTATCTTGCCATGATGTAACTGCAAAGGTGGACAAGACATCAAAAAGAATTGCTCCATTGATTAGAAATTGATGATTCAAAATATGCTCCTCATTGACTTACATTGTGCGGTGAAACAGCTGTCAAAGTCACTTTTTTAGCACACAAACGAACGCAAACAAAGCTGATTCAGACAATATAGAGCATCACCAAACCCAGTACTGTTTGTTTTTTTAAACAAACATTTTAACTTCCTGTTGATTTTACTATGTGAAGATCCGGATCCGGATCCGCGGATCTAGTCCGGGTTTTCTTCCTAATAAAAATAGCGAAACAAACAGCACTGGGTTTGGTGATGCTCTATATTGTCTGAATCAGCTGTGTTTGTGTTTGTTTACGTGCTAAAAGAATGACTTTGAGAGCTGTTTCACCGTACAATGTAAGTCAATGGGGAACACATTTAGAATAATCAACTTCTAATCAATGGAGCAATTATTTACATCATTGTAAGTTACATCATGGCAATGTAACTACACAACCCACGCCTCTACCTTTAAGTGTTTAGAGAAGTGGTTCTCAACATTTTCTGGATCGGGGGTTAAGTGTTAAGTGGTCAGATGGGTGGGCCGCGTGCATTTCCGGAGTTTATTTTAATGATCAATCGATCAATTGTATATTGGCTTGGATCAATGGACCGACGTAGCATACTTTAATGTCATTTATATTGGCATCACTATGACAACAAAGTATCTTTTTTAAATATCACTGTTAAATTATCATTTAAAATCTGAAGTGTTTTTCCAATGATTTGGGGCCCCACTTGCAATACCCTCACGGCCCACCAGTGGGCCCCATCCCACAGGTAGAGAATCACTGGTTTAAACAACTGTTCCTGGAGACCCCTTGGACCCCCATTAAAGACCCCCACGGGGGTCCGCAGACCCCACTTTGAAAACCCAGAGCCATGGCTGGAACATTCCAGAGAGTCTGCAATGCTCTCGGATGACTCTGGGGACTTATAAAAAATACATCAGTTAATAAAAACTTAATTACAGCAGCTGAGCGTGATGGATTGTACCGTAGATCTAGGAGGATAACATGGTAATAACTACAAAGCAATTTGTCAAAAGACGAACGACAATTACTGCACACTAATGGCTAATTTATGCTTCGTGGTGCGACGCGATTGGTCATGCCGTTCGATGATGAAGCATAAATTACGTTAAGTTCTAATGCCTGAACCAAATCCCGGTGCAGTGGTCTGCCCTACAAGTACAAAGTCCAAGGGCAGTAATGATGCAAATAATAAAGCTGATTAAAAAAAGGTGGTAACACTTGCTTAACCCATTAAAACCGGGAATGCATCTGTGTAACCACTTTAACCATTATTTTATACTTTGGCTATTCAAAAATAGCAGATATACAAGCTCATAGTGCGGCACCGAGTGCCGCACTATGAGCTTGTAGATCTGACATTTTTGCAAATCTTTGAAAATACATATATTTTGTAAACCGAACACTTTTTAAGTCAAATCTTTGCTTCTGGGGGTCCCTGAAACAATATATTTTGAAATGGGGGTCCGCGGCCACATTTTGGGGGCCCCTGACATGAGAAAGTTCGAGAAAGTGTGAGAACCATTGATTATAGCAACATACGTTTTTTCAAAAAACATTTGTAGAATCCTCAGAAGCAAAGATTTGAGTTACAAATGTTAAAAATATATATTATATTAAAAAATGTGCACACATGTTTGTGATAAAAAATTTAAAAAAGCAGATATATAAGCTCATAATAAATACATTTCCAAAATGTTAAAAAGAAATGTTTCAAAACTGTCATTCACATTCACATTAGTTTGGGGTTGGGGTCCTTGGGATTTTAATGATTCCGGTTCCTTAAAGATTCCCTCTTAACGGTCCGATTCCATACATAATTTTGGCCTTCAATATATTTTTTGAAGGCTGACAGTGTGATAAAACCGGTTACGGAAAACGGTTCCAAAAATGTGATGGAACCGGTTCCGGTTCCTCAATGTCGGATCCGGTTCATTCCGGTTCCGGATCCCAACCCTAATTCACATGTGTGATGTCATTTTCTGCCACTTCTAGGACGGATTTAACGCACCGCGGACCCCTTTTATTAAACCCGTTTCCCCCCACTGAACATCTTACCTCGTTGTTCCATATTCAGCCCTTTCACCTAAAAGAAAGACAAGAGAAAAGAGAATAAATTAGTATACGCGACTCGAGTATGTACTCAAGTACTGCACTTGAGCAGTGGCGTAAAGTAACTAAGTACATTTACTCAAGAACTGTACTTAAGTACAATTTTGAAGTACCTTTACTTTACTGGAGTATTTCCAAATTTCAGTACGTTTACTTCTACTCCACTACATCTCAGAGACAAATATTACTCCACTACACTTATTTGAAAAGTTTAGTTACTACTGCAGCTACTTTGTAGAATTTGATTAATATTACAAAACATACATTAACCACTTCAGCCCTATTTAAACTTTGGCTATTTGAAAACAGCCGATACAAGCTCACAACGTGTCAACATTTTGAGGTAGTATTTGTTTTTATTGTATTTTTTTACTCCACTAAAAATATTTGACAGCTTTAGCTACTAGTTACAGATTAGGATTATTGATCCAAAACATACAGTAACCTCGTAAGCCCTATTTTGTACTTCCTCTATTCAAAAATGACAAATCTGTCACGGGACTCCAGTCAACCAAGTATAGGGTTTAAGTGGTGAAAGGAATATTGAATACATGGAGATTTTTTTTGATTGTTTTTGTTGCATATTCCTGAGCCAATAATCCAATATTTGACAAATACATGTGTTAATATTTAAAACGTGCTCTTTGAACCTGGATCACCAAAGTGCAGTAGCTATGGGAAATCAATCTCTATGAAAAATGGGTTTAAAAAAGTGTTTCAACTGGTCAGCCAAATGAGATATCGGCATATAAGTGATATTACTCTAATTGTATATCTGTTCTTGAGGTAATAAGCTCTATTCACAGCAGCCATATTGTGAAGACATTCACAGGTGTTACCAATGATACTAATGAAGGCTCTGTTCCATTCTGGTCAAACAGAGTCAGGGTGCTGATATTGTGCATGTTGGCTCACTGGAAACACTCTGCTACACCAGTGGGTCTAAAATGTGGGTCCAGGGTCATGGTTCCTTAAGTGGTTTCCAAATGGCCCCTTACAGGAGTGTAACTCTGAGAGTGTACAAATGGAACCAATGCATTTGGTTACATTTGTACACTCTCAGAGTTATGGGGGTCTTGGAAATAGAACATTCAGAACACTAAATGGAACAGAGCCTTCATTAGTATCATTGGTAACACCTGTGAAGGAAGGGATAATATGGCTGCTGTGCATAGAGCCTATAGTTTTTCCCCCAAAACCACAAAGGCTAATTTGACATTTGGGATACACAAATAAGTCGGTGTGTCCAAAAAACGTAGTTACTGCACTTTGGCTTTGTAGGGCAGAGTAGGCCTCTCAGTGATTACACTGTGAGAGTTGTTTTGGAGTTTAAATTATTCTTTTATAATGGTTTTGCATTGGTCTCAGCGTAAGCTAATATTGGATTATTGGCTCAGGAATGTGAGCAAAAAAACAGGAAAGAAATCAAGGCTTCAAGGGGCGAGTGATTGATTGAAAATAAGTCATTGTATGGGAAGTCCGGGGTCTTCAACAGGTGGTCCGAGGGGACTCCTAGGGGTTCCTCAGAGTCACTACAGGGGGGCCGCCAAATCTTTGTGTGATTGGATTATGGAGCTTGTAGATCGGCTATTTTTGGCAAAGAGGTTTGGTGTTGGTCTATGAAATCTATGAAAATACAATTTTATACAGTATGTATAGTGGGGGGTCCCTGCTTCATCTCTGATTAAGCTAGGGGGTCCATGGGCTGAAAAACATTGATGACCCCTGCCTTAAAGGGACAGTTCACCCCCAAAATAACCTTTTTTCCATCGATTAGTCACCCCATGGATTTTATTTTGGGTGAACTATCCCTTTAAAATCCTAGTACTTCATCCACTGCTGCCAACAGTAGGGTGGTACGGCTGAGCAGCAGCGCGGGCAGAGGGCTGGGCGTCGCCCGGTTGGCAGATGGAGAAGCTGAAAGGGGTGTTATATATTGGGAAGGGGAAAGAAAAAAGCAAAAAAGCGGGCATTCTATTCAGACGGCCCTGAATGGTGCGAGTGCCACGGACCCCTCTGACTCACTGCCAGGCAGCGGGGGCATTCACACCGGTCGCCCGGGTAACCGACCGCACAAGAGCCCCCAGAAGAGGACAGGCACACACACACACACACAGACAGGGGGATGGAGGGTCCGTATAGTCCACTGTGGAATTAAAAAGGCGTCTCCAGGGGAAACGGGGTGGCGGGGGGTGGGGGGTCTGCACAGAGCACGGCCATAGATTTGTCGCATAGTTCACATCCCATCAGCAGACACACGCACACACACACACACACGCGCACAAACACACGCATGTACGCGCACAGTCGTGGAAGAAGTACTCAGATCTTTTAATTAAGTAAAAGTAGCAATACCACAATATAAAAATACTCTTTTACGAGTAAAAGGCCTGTGTTCAAAATGTTACTTAAGTAAAAGTGCACAAGGGTTGGCATCAAACTGTACTTAAAGTACCAAAAGTAAAAGTACTGAAATGTTTGAAAATGGCTGATCTACAAGCTCACAGCGCGTATGCGACGCGACGCCCGAGGGAGCGTGAGGGGGGCGTGGCGGTGAAGGAGGTCAGAGTAGATGGCCGCCATCGCAACGAGTCGTAAGTTTGTAGATCGGCTATTTTCGAGCAACCAAATGCTGCAGGTATTAATTGGGTAATACAATGTTTAGTATTAATAATCTAAATCTACTCTCTCTAAGTCTCTAGTAATTAATTGGTCGTATTGTTGCCTTGCTCAAAATACATCTGTAAAAGACTATCTTTATTTTCTTTGCAAGTCTGCAGTTCACACCATTTGGAGTTAAAGGGATGGTTCACACGCAAATTACTTCTTTTCTATCGATTACTCACCCAATGGAGGCATTTTTTTGTTTTTGTCACATTAGCCAATAATTTGATTCGAATAATTTGACGTCATCACATTATTGGCCAAGGAATGAAACAAAATAAATCGTAAGTTTGCAAACGAATGTAGTGGAGTAAAACCGACAATATATCGATGAAGTAGTCGTATAAAATAAAAAGAATCCTCAGAATTGTACTTTAGTACACATACTTGAGTAAAAGTATGTATTCACGCCACTGAGCATGTGGTAATAGCAGCGAGTCTCACCTTCTCCCAAGGTCTGCTTCAGGAGGTCATGCTTGGCCTGCAGCTTCACTATGAGATTGCTCCCATTCAGGTATTCTTTGTATTTCTGCACCGGTCAACAAAGAGAACACACAATCAGGTCATCTAGGGGTCCCCGGATATGCTTTGATCCGTTAAGCCCGGGGGCGGATCTGTGTCCTTTTAAGATTTCTTTGGCTATTCAAAAATAGCAGATATACAAGCTCATAACGCTATGAGCTTGTAGATCTGCAATTTTTGAAAAATCGTGAAAATGTGTGAAAATCTTTGAGTATGTATAATATATGTTTTAAAGCGAACATTTTTTAACTCCGATCTGTGCTTCTTAGTGGAGCTGCTAAGAGAAAAATCGTTCACTTTGTGATGCAAGCATGAAATTTGGTACATTTACTCTTCAAACCCCACTCTTTTCAAAAATACCGCTGGCCACGCAAAATTCCAAAATGGCGGCCCACAAATCCAAGATGTCTGTCCAAAAGTTAGGTTTTTCCTTTATAACTCGAAATGTATTGATTTTAAGCACCATAAATGTATTAAAGTTGAATATAAATTCGGGCATTGCGGATATTTTGGTACCAAGTACATGTCTGTATCTATTACGGTTCTTGAGATACAGCATATAGGTACTTTTACAGACTCGGGAGAGTAAGAAATGTGTAACATTGATTGTTAATAAGTGAATATGGTGATATTTGGTGTTATTTTCATAACCTGTTATTTTCAGTATGGTTATAACATACAATTCTAAATCCAAGATGGCGTCCAAGATGGCTGCCGTTAACTTGAAGTAATCATATCTTAGCAACTATGATACTTTTCTTTTGGCGTGCATATGTTTTTTGGTCTATGAATCCAATGGGGCCATTGCAGTACAGAATTTAGACGTTGATAAAAGTGGATATTTTGGTACCTAGTGCATGTCTATATTATTGCGGTTCTTGAGATACAGCTTATAGGTTATTTTACGGAATCGGGAGAGCATAAAAAAGAGGTTTGAGTTACACCTCACAGTTGCAACTGCACAGAGCTGTACACATGAGACCCAGTTTATAGCACTTGCACCTGCCACGACAGCCACATTTACAGCCACATTTGGTAAGCTGTTCGCACGTCTTGGCTATTGGAGAGTTGGCTGTCCAGAAGACCTGCCATTCCTCACCAACCTTCTGCCATCCCCAGTCTACAGGGTCCTCTGCTCCTGGCTGACACTGGGTTGCCTGGGCCCACACACAACCAGCCTGGTAGGCAGCACGCCTGGTGTGTTGGAGCAAAGCTGCTCTGGTTGGTGGGATTGACTCATAAGGCCTCTGCTTTCTGGCAAACATGTCAAACCTGGCCTCATCCACAGAAGCAGCTGTGCTGGATCTGTCATACATTAGGATGACAAACCTCTCCAGAATCTGTAGGTCACAATCCTCCACTGTGGGAGGGTAAATACCCAGTTTGGAGAATACAGACGAGACCTCTGGGCATATGTCCCATGTCTGCCAAGCAGTTTTCTTGCGGAAGGCTGACACAGTGTCACATCCTGTAAAGGCATGAAAGAATAGCATGCCTTTGACCTTTTCCTGGCCAACAAAATGAAATAGGTCACGCACACTGATCCAGCGCAGGCTCTGACCTTGTCCAAATGCAACCCACATCTGCTGTAGTCCAGCCTCTTGAAGAGCAGCGAAGACACTTAGTGCTAAGATGAGAACATCTGTGTCATTTGCCTTGATCAGGATGGATTGGCTACCATGTTCTGCAGCATATTTGGCGTGCACAAAGATGCAGCTATCAGCTTCCTCATGAGAGCATTCATCCAGTCCATCAAGACCAGTTTCATGTGTGCTGAGGACAGCAGGTCCCTTTGTGGCAATCACAATATTTGGATCGAACATTTGTGCAACCTTGTCGCTGTCGGCAAGAAAGTGATACAACTCTGTCTTGTTGTCATTGTGCCTCAGGAAGTTATGTCAGTTAGATGGCATAGTGTTCTTATTTGTCACCTTGCGTCTTCCTCCATGGCCACGTTTGGACCTGGTTTCAGCTTTAAGACTTGATGGGCTGTACACATCAAAGACCAGATGTGTCATTGTGTACTTGCTGCTGTACATGTATATCACTGGTAGGAAGTCAAGAGCTGCATAGTCCTCAAATGTCTTGGATCTTTTTGGTGGCAGGACATGGACCAAAGCTGACCCATCTACAATGAGAACATCTGCCTCATGTTCTTTGTCAACTGGTGGGACATAAGTCTCAAGGATAGAGGTCAGCTTCCACCCTTGCTCAACGCAGCAGGAAAGGACTGGTTCTCATACTGAAAGAACTCCTGCAGGTCACACTCTCGGCTCTGACAGGAGATGAAAAGCTTTGAGAACAGCTGACAGTCCTCCTTGAGAAGCTTCTGCTTTGAGGGTTCAGCAGAAGAGTAATCCTCTCTGAAGAAGTCAGCTTTGTTTTTCTTGATTGGCTCATAGAAGAAGGATGGATTGTCTTCCAGTGCCTTACAACTAGGTTCAGTTATTATCGGTTAACCTACACCTAGCCCGATCATTCATCCAATGCCATTTAAGTCCCTTGTGATCTGTACACCATCCGGGTAACTTAAGCCCCGTTACCCTTGGCTCGGCTCTCCCGCGCTGGCACACCCTGTCGATTCAGGTGCGGCTATCTAACTATATCTACTAACTACCAACTATGGTTTACTAGCTAATGGATATGGGGCAGTCAGACAGCATTTGGGACACTAAACTGAACTATACTACAACTACAAGGCTAATAAAACATTAGTATATCTAGATCAGCCGACACTGAACCCCATGCTGAGTTACACAGCAGTGATGTGTGCCCTGGTTGTGTGCTGACATTCACTCTATTGCATTTGTAAGATTTTATCAATGTCTAAATTCTGTACTGCAATGGCCCCATTTGAACGCATAGACCAAAAACATGTGCACGCCAAAAAGAAAGTTTCATAGTTGTTAAGAGTTGTTAAGTTGTTTTAGTTTTTGATTTAGAATTTTATGTTACAGCCCTACTGAAAACAGGTTATGAAAATAACATTTTTATTTTGCCATATTCACTTAACAACAATCAGTGTTACAAGCAACAAATGTATTGCTCTCCCGAGTCTGTAAAAGTACCTATATGCTGTATCTCAAGAACCGTAATAGATACAGACATGTACTTGGTACCAAAATATCCGCAATGCCCACATTTATATTCACCTTTAATACATTTATGGTGCTTAAAATCAATACATTTCGAGTTATAAAGGAAAAACCTAACTTTTGGACGGACATCTTGGATTTGTGGGCCGCCATTTTGGAATTTTGCGTGGCCAGCGGTATTTTTGAAAAGAGTGGGGTTTGAAGAGTAAATGTACCAAATTTCATGCTTGCATCACAAAGTGAACGATTCTTGCTATATTCTGCTGTTAGCAGCTGCACTATCTGGGGGAGTCCCTGGAATAACATATTTTTAGATGGGGGGTCCGCGGCCAAATACATGATTTTGGGGGTCCTTGACATGGAAAAGTTGGAGCAGCACTGATATAGCAACATATATGTTAGGATTTAGAAAATATTTTTAGATTAACGTATTTGGCCGCGGACCCCCATCTCAAAATGTATTGTTCTAGGGACCCCCAGAAGCAAAGATTTGAGTTACAAATGTTTGCTTTAAAAATATAAAAAAATATATATTCAAAGATTTGCAAAGCATTTCAAGATTTTAAAAAAATCGAGTGCTTGTAGATCTGCTATTCTTTTTCAAAGCCCAAAGAAATCTTGAAATGACACAGACACGCGTTCCTGCATTGAATGGGGTTAACCCCTTGTGGTTGGGGATAATGGAGAGAACTCACGGTGAAGTAGAAGCCCTCGGTCTCGTGCTGGTTGGCGCGCCTCTTGGCGACGCTGGCCTTGCTCATGTAGGAGTCGGACGAGGCCGACTTGACCGACTCGGTGGACTGGCTGTGCTGGAAGGCCTCGGACACGTCGAAGTCCTCCACCGTCAGCATGTCCTGAAGGGTCTGCATGGTGGCGTCCAGAGTCTTCCTCACCTGCAACAACATGTTCAGCAAAAAGGTTCAGCATATACGGTTCAGCATATACGGTTCAAATGTCATTTAGATAAGCAGGTTATTTTAGAACACAGTTTCCCCAAACACTGCGTTTGTGGGAAACTTTGTGTGGGTCGCGGACACATTTTTATGGCCACGAGTAAATATCCATTTATTTTTTGTTTCCTAGATTTTGTTTTTAATTATTACTATTTCATAATAATAATAAAAAAATATATATATATAATTGTCTCCGCCAGGCCGAAAGGCATGGCGAGAGAGTATGTTTTACCCTCCGTCCGTCCGTGTGTGTGTGTGTGTGTGTGTGTGTGTGTGTGTGTGTGTGTGTGTCTGTCTGTCTGTCTGTCTGTCTGTCTGTCTGTCTGTCTGTCTGTCTGTCTGTCTGTCTGTCTGTCTGTCTGTCTGTCTGTCTGTCTGTGTGTCCTGTCTGTGTGTTAGCAGCTAATCTCCGCCACCGTTGGCCCGGTCGCTGCGAAACTGTGCACACACACTCCCTGGATGCCAATTCAGAACCTCTGCCCCACATTTTTCCCATGGGCCTGTTATAGCGCCACCTGGAGGCCGATTTGTGCACAACCCATTTTTTTTACACTACTCCTACAGATTTTATCCAAACGTCATGCAAATTGGTACACAGTATCTCTATAGTCATGTGATCAACTCGGATCTGTCCCATTTCCCATATTCCATCCTCATTGGCTAAGGTTCGCTTCCAAAATTTGCAGGATTGGTCCGTTTTGAACAAAATTCCTCAAATCATGAACGCAGCTTGCGATTTCCGTGAAATTTCACAAACATATTCCCACTAGGCCAAGGAAGAAATGGCACCCTTTTCACATTGGCCTGTTATAGCGCCACCAGCAGGTCTAATTTAGCAAAACACATTTTTGGAACAAAATGCCTCAAATCATGAATGCAGTGTCCGATTGCTGTGAACGACCTAAGAATAAATGGCACCCTTTTCACATTTGCCTATTATAGTGCCACCAGGAGGCCACAATAACGTACCTGACCTGGCGGAGACCTGTGCTCCGAGGAGCACTTTTTCTAGTTTTACATCATTTTAAAATAAAATTTCATGTATACATACAAATCTACAAATAATATCATATTTGATTCTGTGAATTATAATTTTTTGAAAACTGTAAAACATATTTTTTTCACATTATCAAATGTTTTATGCTCACCAGGAGCCTGGATGGCTTGGTTCCAGGCTTAAAACAATTTATATAAACATTTGTTTTTGTAAATCTCTATGGGGAAAATGTATGGGCATTCGATCGGTGGCACCACTGCTGTGCCCTATTAATCCTCTTCTGGTATGGCCTCAGCTCTATTCTTCCTCAGTGTGAGTGGAGCTCTGTAAGGAAACTAGTACATGGTCTCCTGGCAGCATGAAGGAATGTGAGATGAAACATAATGTGTTTTTCCATGAGGGAGTGAGTGTGCATTTTCATATTCACAGAAGCAAAGCATTCACAAGAAAGCATTGCACACACACACGCACACGCACACGCACACGCACACACACAGTGTGGTGGAAAGTAACTACATGTACTCAAGTACTGTA